>NC_090934.1:422500946-422808307 GCF_040938575.1 Ambystoma mexicanum | reverse complement strand
TTGTTCAGTTTGTTATGTAATATTGACCGAATACTTGGCCCATTAGTAAATATGGTATTTGATGCACTTGACTTTAAATTATACAGGGTCAGTAACATTGGTCAAAACAACCAACTGCACAGCGCACCAAGTGGCCCACATTGGACCATCAGGAGAGCCCTGCGGGCATTGCCCTAATGGCTAATCTGGGCCTATTAGTACAAAGGCACACTGTCAGTGGCAATGGTGTCCAAGATAGCATGATATGATATGATAGGTTATTTATAACGTGCTTAATACCCAGAGGTTTCTAAGCGCAGACCCGGGGATTGAACCTGTGGTGCTCTGTGTCATCTTGCTTCCAAGGCGAGCACGTTGCCCCTGAGCTATCATTTGAGACATGCTGACCTGACACGCAGCATCGGAACGAGGGGGGGAGGAGCTGCAGGAGGAGGGCCATTTTAAGGAATGTTGCAATCCATTGGCATCAGAAGGTGGCAGCAGGGTCCCAGGAGGATAGCTTAACGGTAACGTGCGCGCCTTGGAAGCAAGACGACACAAAGCAACACAGGTTCGATCCCCGGGTCCGCGCTTAGAAACCTGTGAGTGTTTAAGCACTTTATAAATACGCAACTAAGACAAAAAAAAAAACAATTACGCAACTGAAAAAACACAGTTCCTGTAACAGCGCCTCTATGCCCGTGGGCTGTGTGAGCGGTTTAAAAATGCAACATACATAATTTTTTTTTAAAAAAAGGGTCGGACTGGGCCATACAATAATCTCGTGCATCAATGAAAACGTGACCCACCGTTGCAAATGGTAAGGTATTCCTTTTGGGACAGACTGAATAGTACGCAAGGGGGACATTTTTGATAACATGTGAAGCAAATTGTGCATTATAAAGAATATTTATTCAGCAACACTGGTCCAAACTACTAGCCGCATAGTAAAGTAACTCATCAGACTGGCCCACATTAGCCAAAAAGCTCGACCACTTTGACCAAACAAACTGGCCCATCCCAGCATTTTGCGTGGTTGGTTCGGACATGGGCCTATTGCCCTATAGGCCAGTCCGAGCCTGCGTGCCAGTCACAAGAAAGACACTCTCTGGAAAGAAAACTGGGTTCTAGTAATCACAAGAGCACATGCAAATGAAATGAAGTCCAAGAGGAATCCCCCCCAGAGGCCGGCGTTACCAGGGAAAACAGCTGGCACCCCTGTATTACAATTGGAATAACAAACATGAGCTGGTAAAATAGCTCAGCGGGTTCAGCGCTGCGCGCTGCTGCAGTCTATGTATGATCTGCAGGTTGCAGGTTCGAAACCCGGCAAGGCCAACTCAGCCTTTCATCCTTCCGAGGTCGATAAATGAATACCAACTTGGGTTGGGATGATAAATGTATGTAAATATGTTCTCTGTAAAGCGCTTTGGCTTAAGGCATTATATAAATAACAAATCATTATCATTAACACCCACTTAGGGCAGCTAGGTCATGGTTGAAGCCATTAAAGCTGGACACTTTGGCTTCTTTGTGGGCATTTGACAGGCATTGTCTATTTACAAACAATATCACTTTTTGCTATAGCGCCCTGAGGACTGCGCTAGTAGGTTCACGTGCTATGCAGTGCAATGGTGCTCAATGGATTGACCTGAAGGCAGCTATTGCTTGCCAATATACCCAGGCTCTACCTTCATTTGATCCAGTACTTGCCTCAAGTTACGGGCATTGTTATCAGTTACCAGCTATTGCCAATGGAATTCACGGTACGGGCACCATTGCAAGGTTTGACCATCAAAGTGCCCTGGTGTGGCTTGACATTATCCTGCAGGTCATTGACCACGTACTGTGAAGATGGGTTGGGAAATGAACAAAATGCCTTCACAACCCCACTGTTGAGGTTATTAAGGCCATTCTTACTGCCTGCTCAGGGGAACATCCACACCATTGCATCCCAATATGTGAGTATTCCTTGGCCTCGCATCACTTTGCACAGTGAAGGATACACACAGCAGGGGATGCTGGGAATGCAGAACTTCAGTCCGGTACTATGTACATGACAACAGCTGCCAAATCAGCCAAAACCAAAAAACACAGCATTAAAGCATAAATCCAGTGACACTGAAACTAAGTATGTAACAGTGAAATAGTCTGGGCAGCAGAGAGTATGAGGGATTCCACTAACCGCACGGGAAGAGTGAACTCGCCGGGGCTTTTTTTGTTTTTTAAAATAATGAATGATGGGAGAATAACCTCAGAAAATATGTGGGGCCATTCCTGCACATGTTTTCCATGCTCACTGCACAGCAGAAAAATAGTCATGTACTCTGGGAGGACACAGCTTACCTGTGCCGCCCTCCCCTGTCATCTGTAGCTGACACCTGACAGCCGTGGGTACATCAAAAGCCTTTGGCTGTGGGCAGCCTAATTTGAAGTTGAAGGCCCTATTGATTTGCTTCTGCATTGCCAAACCTTTCTGGTGGCGGCAAATACTGAGGAATGTTAATTAGCGGGCCTCAGGGAAGGCCTGGGTGCAGGATGTGACAATGGAGACCAGACGCCAACGCCTCTTTGTAATGCAATGTGTCAACTTGGTACTAACACCCCTCCTTGGTATGAAAAGGCAACAAATGTCCTGTCTAGAATCACTGCTTTCAGAGTAGGGAAGTATGTGAATTGAAGGAGATAAAATTCTGCCTGCAACCACCTACTTCAAAGGAGGCCAAGTTTGTGATCAAGCGCCGCATAGGGCTCAGTTAATTAGGGAGACACTTTGATGTACAGCAGACAGGAAGATGTGTGGGACTTAGAAGTATGTTTTGTCATCCTTCCCCTGTCTCTTGCCAGGCGCCCTGGTTTCCACCTGAAGAATCCCTGAAGATTGTTGGTGGAGACCCAGGATTGGCTCACTAAAGTTGGGCTTGGCCTACACCATCCCCTGGGCCCTGTTTGGCTTTAAAAGAAAGCTGAGCCCCTCACCGATCAGATCATCTGAAGACTTCGCAAGGACTAAGAAGAAGGACTCATTGGGACCCGAGATGAAGGTACAGTCTACCTTACATCTTCCGCCAGTGAAGGAAGGCCAGGAGTTCCAAAAGGGAAGCAAGATCCCTCCCCTTAACACTCCCAGGGAATAGAGGGAGCCACCAGACTCAGAGGACCCGTCCAGCAGCACCAGAACACAGCGTGCCCTGCTAGGTTCTGCCAGCAAGCTACCTAGGTGGGAAGTGCAAGAGAGAGAGTCTCTGGACAAAGGACAAGGCCGTTGCCTGCTAACCCCCTGCTGAGATTTGGGCTGTCCACCTTGAAAGAACACGAGACCTGCGAAGAAGCTAGGAGGAGTGCCACACAAGCATCATCCAGCATCCATCTTTTTAAGGACAATTTCGAGACAGTCAAGTCATCGAACCGCAACCGGCTGTGCTGCTGGCTGTTGTCACCCTGCAGTCACCAGAGCCGTCCGAGACACCTCGACCAGCATTCCAGATCCACCAGTCAGCACAGAGACAAAGATTGTTGGCCCTGAGCTGCCGCACCAGACAGCCTGCAGATGTCCACCCAGCCTCGCTTGCCGAACTGCCTGCCGCCTGGTACCCGCAGCTGTCTCCCACCACTAACTCTGTCTCACAGGCTGTGGAGCGCCCTGCAACCACCTGAATGCTGTCAAGCACCAAGAACTTCTTCAGCACCAGGTACATTGTGGTTTTGCCCCCCTGGTCCTTCTCTGAAAGCGCCTAAAGACAGTTATGTCCCTTGTCCCTTTTGGCGCTGAAACCAAATAATCTTGAACAGTAGGATGGATTGCTTTACCAACTACCCTCTTGTCAGTATCCAGAGTGCATCCCTTTCCTTTGTGAAACTGTCCTCTGTGTTCCTTTACAGTGTGGGTTGTAATTGTGGGTTGCAAAATAATTTGTGTTGTAAGCGCATTGTCCCAGTATTCATTTTGACATGTAATTGTAGTGTGCTTGAACTGTCTGTTGTAGTAATAATAAAGTAGATATTTATATACAACATTGACTGGACAGTGCCTTTTATGATGGGGTAATAATTGTATTTTCGATTCTTTGATACTAACCAACGATCCACGACCTTGCAGAGATAAGCCTTCCGTTCCTTCCACGTTACCAGAAATTAGACAAGGTGGTCTTATTATTTACTTGTATTTCCAATCTGTTCGGATCCCTTCTGGTATACTAGAGGTGTGGGTTGATTGATGGTTTAGAAACTGATATTCATCCCTGGACCACTGGTGCCCCGGAAGTTGATTCACCACAGAGAGATATGCTTATTAGGGGTACGTTCTTACAACAGGCTCCCTTTCTGTATTGAGCACAAATAGTTCTGTACCCATGTTGGATGCTTGAAACACCATGCGTGTTAGGCCCTTACTTTAGAACAGCAAAGCATTTTCATTTTATTTGACACTTTTGTAAGAGTGTTTAAATAAGAGGACCAATGAGACAGAACGCTCTGCTAGACTTTTCTGGGGGATGGTGGGGCTAATTTGCAGGCTGGTGGCCTCCACAAGCCAGGTGCTGCTAGGCCTGGGTGCACTGTAGGAAGGATCACAAACAGAAGGCAGGGATTCAGCATATTGGCACCTTAAAAGCTCCCATCCCATTCAGGGAATTGTTGAGGGGTGGTCCAGCAGGGCCAGTGGCGCCATGCACGGCCTTGTGCGGTTACAGAAGTCATATCCTAAACCACAAGGGGAGGGACTAATCAACCCTAAATCCCACATCAAAAAATCAAGCCATCCCCAGGGGCAAACCCATCAACCAAACCTCACACTAACTGTAAAGGGAGTCACACCTGCATTTCCTTAAGCCAGGGAGTGGATGGAAGATGGGGTCAAGCTCCTAAAAAGGAAGGGCTCACGGCAGAAGGCTGCAGGAGTCTGGAGAAGGCCGTCATTTGGAGATGGTTGGTGAAGAGTGTACAAGGAGCTGACCCAGAAGACAAGAGGCCAGAGCAGAGGCCCAGAAGGCAGGGGAGTGAAGGGCGAAGGAGGCTGGGGTAAGGAGTACGTAGCATAAGGCTTCGAGATGCAGAGGCCCAAGGAAAGAAAGACCCTTGGGATGGGTAGAGAAAGACCCATTGGGATGGGGAGAGAAAGACCCAAGAGGATGGGGAGAGAAATGTCCAGGATGCTTGGTAAGGGAAGACTCAGGAAGCTGGGGAGAGAGACCCCCAGAGGCTGGGGAGCGAGAGAGAACCAGAAGACTGCTGCAGATAGAGAAACCTAGAATGTTAGAGAGAGAGAGAGAGAGAGAGAGAGAGAGAGATCAAGATCCTTGGCAGAAACAGGAAGCAGAAGTACCCACATTGGGTTGTGGGCCTGGATCAACCAGAGTTCTTACTAGTGAGTGCCCCCACGATATTAGCACCGAATGAAAACGGGTTTACATGATAAATGTTTCTGAGTTTGAATCAGCAGTGTGGATGAGATAGCTACTGTGCAAACCTCACCAATCGGGATGCCTGGAGGAGGGGAAGAAGTGGACTAGCTGACTGGGGTTCTTGGTGCAGTAATGCAACAGCAACGAAGAACAATTGCAAAAGAACTGTAATAAATGAAGCACATTCCCATCAGGCGAGTCTTAATGCGCACATAGGAATGATTGCAGAGCCAAGGCAAGGATGACTGACACCAGGGATGCCGGCCAGAACTTTGCAGAATACAATGCAAGGCAACAGCTAACAATAACTATGCAGCAAGGCTCAATATCATGCAAGGTGAAGGCAAATGATACACAACATGACAGAATAATAGCAGCTTGCTATGACATGAGAACTGAAAGTACTCTTTCTTAGGACCTTTTTGAACCAAGAGACCCGGGCGCTTATTTTGGAGCGCGACCGCCCTCATCACACGTGAGCTACTATTATGAAACTTCGTGGTCCTTAATAGAATTCCTTTGGTTTATTCTTGTAGTTCTAACAAGGACCTGTTGGGAAACATATTCGATTTCTTGCTTGCATTTAATCCTTCTGTGCTCCATGATACAAAACAAGCCCTTTTTTGAGACATAAATGTTACCTTAGGATTCATAATTTTTGTGGCACACCAAAATCTATAGTTTCTGGAGGGCACCAAATACCCAACTTAAAGATGCTCATTTTCTCGACACTGACGGGATTCAAGGTAGAGTTTGCTCTATCATACTTCAGCCTGTGACCTCCAAGGACTCTAAGTTTTTCCTATTTCCCCCCTCCCCCTGCTCCCTCCTACTGGTTCATTGCTTTTTCACTAATGGATTCTTCGTCTAGTACCCATCAAAAGCAGCAATGCCAGTATGTTCCCCGAGGGACCATGTACTCCTCTGGGACAGGTCACATACTTGATCCTGTTTTGCACATGAGAGTCTCATAGCACAGCTGCCTGTGAGGGTGCCACTGGAATGTGACAGCCTTGTCTCCACATGGTGCTGTATCCTGGAGGTATACCTGCGATTGACCCCATGTGAGATCCTTGCAGTAAGGTCTTCTTCTTTTGTGTAAGTGAATGGGATATGCATGTGGTCATGTATGGTCTTAGCTCTGCCAGTCTCAGAGTTTAAAGGCTGCAGTGGCCATGACGATCTGTGCACAGGATATCAATGGCTGTTGGGAATCTGAGGCTGGATCCACGCCTGAGAGTTTGCCTGGGAAGCAGCCCACAAAGTTTGAATGTGGCATTCCACTCTGGGAACACATGACGGGGATCTTGTTTATGCACCCTCCAACCCCCCACAAATTCCCTGTCTGCTACAGGTCGATCAGATTCGGAAGACAACACTGACTAGGACACTGCACATGAGGAGAAGCCCTGGTAGATTCTGAAGCTTATCGAGACACTCCTCTAGGTGAAACTCTTCCAGGTTCTTGCAAGACCTGATTTTTAGTTTTGGCTATTAAGTGGCGCTAAAGCAACACCCATAAACTGAAACTATTGCTTTAGATTACAGCTAAGGCGAAATGTAATGTGAGGAGGGATTGAAAGCTTGTAGGTGTTGTTTGGCTATTTACCCACCCATTGACTGCCCATGGCCATGTTAATCCCTGTGGCCATTCCCACCCACCTCTTGCCAAAAGCACATCCTCCTAGGGTCTTTTTGAGCAAGATTTATCAACCCTTACAATCAAACATTGATTGATGCCAGTGTTTTTTCAAAGCAGTCATCTGAAAGTGAATGACTTAATTGGAGCTGTAAAGGCGCTATTGGTGTAATAAAAATGTCTTAACAAGGTCTGCCTTCAGCAAATCCATTCATAAGCACTATGCATGTTGTTCACTGATGTCCCTTGAAATCTAGCATTAGCGAAGCCAACAGTATTAGGTATTTGCCAGACACTACTATTATATGACCAGGCACTTGCACAATTTTGCAGCTGCTAACATCAATGGTTAGTTATTACCACTATGGCAGTGCCTCGTAAATGCCTTTCCCATGCCTATGCAAATGCAAAAAACAGTTGGCACCACCAATGCTTGTTAAATATACTATTGTGAGACCAAGATAGGTACTAACTCAATTTGCCTCACCAGGTCTATCTTGATGCAAACACTGGAGAACCATCATAAGGACTGAGGATGTTTGTGCCAGGAGCATGGGACTATGTGGGTTCCCCCAACAGAAATATTAATTGTAATTACTTTGTCAAGTTCTGGAAGTCCATACCCGATTCAGAGCTCATGCAAGGTTTGGGCCGAGATCTTTATCCTTGCATGGGATTTGCGTACTATCTTGAGGGTTCGGCCAAATTGCTAGTTGGAAAGCGAGTTTGGAGAATTATTTGGGAAAAAAAGAAACTTCCTGTTTCTTGGGTGGATCGAGTTTGGCTGGAGGGACCAAAACTGGGCTGATCCACTCTGGTTGGAGAAGCTTTGGGAGGAGTTTAGGCAGCAATTCCTTTTATTGTCAGGGAGTAGGGATTGTGTTTTGAAATCGTTGCTATTTTATTTGGGGCAGTTTTGTTATTTCTTTTTTTGTTTGGCAAGCTAGTTTATTTTGGAAAGTGTCATGAAGCGGTGGAATGTTATCCACAAAGAAGCAGGAAGCAAGAAGGTGTTTTGACTCAGGCTTTTATGTGAGTATTCTCCAAAAAGGGGGCAAATGCAATTAAGATCAGGACGTCTTCTGATAGGGAAAATAAAAGAAAGTATCTAGACAGTCTTTGGGGAGAACTCGCATCACTTTTTGGGCCACCCTCAATCTTTGTGGTTATAATTTTTGCATTGTGTCCCTGGTTGATCTTCTAGCCAGTGGAGTACAAAGCAGGTGAAAGGCCCTCCCCCAATAGCAGGACCAATAGAAGTTGTAGCAACAGGCCTTTCAGTGTCTCAGACAGCAAGGCCCAGAGTTCCCAGGGAGTGTGATCAACCCTGAGGTCCGGCAATAGCATTAGGTGTAAATGCTTGTTCACCTCCCTGTCTCAGGCTCCTGGCACTGATGCACAGCAACCCACGTACTCTACCCTCCACGATGCCTCATGCTCGAGCCGAAGGGTCTCTGCTCTAGTTCCCTCAGCTCTTCCTCCTCCCTATCCACTGGCTGGATGTTCCTTCTGAAATCCTCAGCACATGCTTGTTCCTCTACGCACTTCAAGTGACCACCCTCTTGCCTCAGGGACCACCTACTCCCTCTCTAGGTCTCGAGTTCTTATCTTGACCTCTCCTCCAACCTCCTCCTTAAGCGCTCTTGACTATTCCTCTCTCTGCCTCCTTCTCCTCTGCTCATTTGATGTTCCTGGTGTCCTCTTTTTTTGCTCCTTACCACCACGCCTTCACTACTCCCCACTCTTGATGTCCCTCCAACCCTCCTCTCCATTTCAGTCTATTACCTCCTCCTCTCCATTCTCTATATTCCTCCGATCCTCCTTCCAACTCTATCTCCTCCTCATCTCGTCGTTTGATGTTCCTCCAATCCTCCTCTCCTTTCCTACTGCTCCTGTAATCTGCCTCTCCAGAGCTGCCTACCACACCCTCCTCCCCATCCTCTGCTCTCTTTTCACCAGGCGCCTCCTTCCTACCTGAAGACCCGCTCCATAACTCGTTCCTGCCATTCCCCTCCATGATCTCCAAAAACCCACAGGGCTGTAGTCCTGGACTATCCAACTCCCCCCAATGGTCCAGGCTACCACTAAGGACATGCACATGTGAAAGCTTTTCTTGCTTGCATGGGACTGGTTACTCCCAATGGGGTGATTTTTGTTTGAGGTGTCTGATTGAGATGTGCAGCTTCAGCGTGCCTTAGCGACTAAGGCTAGCAGTAGTTGGTCTACCATTTTGAATTATTGTTGAGTAAAATTCATGAACATCGTGGGTGTGCAAAGATGACACTTCTCTGTCCATGGTGTTCCTGCCTGCAGTGAACTAGTATTAATTTCAATGAGTGCCTGTCCCCAAATGAGAGAAATATGAGCATTTGTTGGCACCAGTGTTCACTTTCCGAACTCTGGGGCCTGAAAAGCCAGAACCAAAGTGTTTGTCATTTTATCGTTGCACATGTCCATAACACCTTTAAAAGGGCATGCATTGCAGTGCTGGGAATGTACCAATTTCCTGTTGCCTGCCCATGGTGAGGGTAGCCAGGAGATGCTCCCCATACAGCACTGGGCCCAGCATAATTCTGCTTCCAATCCCTGGTGATAGTTCACCAGGCTTTTTATGGATCAGGTGCTGAATACCTGCAGGAGAAGTTTCATCCTCCCGTGAATTACACTCTGAGGGTTCTTGTCTTCTCCCGATCCACCGCTATCAGTTCGAGCGGGTGGGTGGCCGTTCCTTTTCAGTGGCAGCCGCTAAGTTATGAAATTCTTTGCCTCTGTCACTTTGTGCTACCAAGAATCTCTGTATTTTTCATTGGCTCCTAAAAACATACCTGTTCTGATACCGTTTTTTGGCAGCTAGTTTTTAAAACTTCCTGTATCATTTTCAGAGCCATGATTCTTCGGCATGCGTGCACTTTACAAATGTGACTTACAAAACAGGGTAGGACTGGGAATCAAAAACAAACCCATGGAGTTGAGAACGCTGGTTTTTCAATCTTCCATGTGAAATGTATCTACCAGTACCTTTAGTAAGGTTGAGCGAGGAGATGTATTTGGCCAGTTCATTTATTTCTATCAACAGGGTATGCTTCAAGCTGGGATATTTTCTTGACCTGCTGAGGTCTATATAAAATCAACATGTTCCATCCACTTTACCAACAAATACTACTGGGATGACCAATGACTCTGGCGTGGCTTAATCCCACCAACTCCAGCATTTTTTTTACTTGTTTCTGTACTGCTTCCCACCTTGATTTTGAGAGTCTGAATGGATTTAGGCATACTGCCTTCCTTGGAAATATCTCAATACAGTGGACAAACCCCATAGCCCTTCCAAGCTTGATGGCAAAAGCATCTGCAAAGTGCTGATGATGACAGTGTACATCTTTCACTTGCTGTAGACTGAGCCCTTCCAGGATCATTTGTTAAAGAATGTGGAGAGTCTCAGAATGTATGCCTGCATTTGCCATCATGGTTGGCTCACCTGGGTCCTTTCAGGCTTTCAATCAGTTGACGTGGTACACCTGCAATGTTTTCCAACAGTCTTCTTGTTTGACTCTTGTTTAAGTCGCTGAATATTTCAGAGATCCTATAAATTCCATTTAGCTAAGAATATATTTTCAGATATAGGGAGAAGAGCCAAACCCTGGTGGCTGACCTGGAATCTCCGTAGGCAGGCCTGTCAGTCATATAACCATTTCTGCTTCTCCTGAGTCTCTTGTAAATAACTGAAGGACCAGCACAAACACACACTCGATCTGCTCAGCAGTACCGTGGAAAAAGAAGGTGGTATTTTACTGCAGGGTCTTCTTGTGCCTACCATCAGCTCATCAAGTATGTTGCACTGTTCTCGCCCACTTACCAGTCTGAATGACGAAAACCCAATAGAGACTTACGAAGGCTTTCATACAGTGAACACTGCCCTTGGAATCTCTGCAACCCAGTTTCCTGTATCTTCATCTACCAATTTCCGTAGAAGCATTTTAGTTTCTGGTTGAAGTGCTCTAATAAGAAATCCACTTGCGGGACAAAAACAGAGGTATGAAGGGTGCCTGTGTGCAGCAGATTCCTAAAGGCACGCAAAGGTTTGGACATAGAAGTAGGTATCTATTATGTTCAGCTTTCTTTCAGGAAGCCCACCCTGGTGAAATGAAGACCAAGGGACTGATTCACAGAGCATTTTTCAATGGGATTTTGCCATTTATAAAAGGATTCTGTGAATCAGGTCCAAGTGTTTAACTATCTGCTGAGTGGTATTGCCCATAATATTGAGGATTCCGGTGCCATAATCCACAATAGTACCTTTTAAATTACTGGAGCCCCCCCACCCCCCAAATATACAGGGTTCGAAATTGATGGGAGCTGAGAGCTATTTAGCCCCTGCTTCTAGTCGTGGGGATCCTGCTTAGTATGAAACCAAGAGCTACCAAGGGCTAGGTTTGGCACCCAGTGTCAACTGGTGCCTTGCAAACATGTAAATGTGACTTTAACTTTGAGTATTTATTAATGTTAATATAGAAGAATTAGGAAGCATCTAAACATATTGGGTCATAAATTAGTTAATGATTGCACCTCATGAGGAAGTTGGGATTTGCGGTGCACTGTATACTCGCTCCTTGGCCCCTAGCCGTAATTCCTGCCTACAATCCTTGACACCTAGGAGCTGGTTTTAGCTCCTGCTCATCCAATCCTAATTTTGAACCCTGAATATCCAACGTAATTGTGAAAATGGATTGTCATTATTTGGGAGAGTTGTTAGGGGTGCTCCGCCATCGTCATTCTGAGAGGTCTTCTTGTAGAATACACAGGCTTCACAATCCTTTTTGATGCAGTGAGCTGGGAATGAGCACGTGCCATGATTGCTTTCCTGTCCGTAACTGAGGGGGAACCAACCATTTAAATTGTGACTAGCCATTTTCTACTGTATGGAAAATCCCCGTTCTCCACAAAATATAGTGCTTTTTTACTCCTTCCCTCTTCCAACAAAATGGCCTCATTAAAGGCAAATCCCAAGCGAGGGTTATTTCACTGGTCACTGGCAAGTTTGGGACTATGTGAAGGAGAATCAGGTTGTATCTTCTAGTCGGATGACTATGTAGCTGGAATATGGCCTCTCTCCCAAGAGCAGGTCGAACAGAAGTTACACAACAGCTCTTCATATAGCTTGGCCAGCAACAATCAGAATTCCAGGAGCCCCCAACAATCTATAGGTCTTCCGCTGGCTTTAGGTGTGGACTGTGACCAACTCCCTGTCTCAGAGTCCTGCCACTGCTCCACCCCATCCCACTTACTCTCTCCTCCTTGATGCCTCACTGGACGCTCATTTCTAAGGGACATCCCTTGTTGCCATGGCCTGTTCCTCCTTTCACCCACTGACTGGCTGTTCCTCCTCGATGCCTCATATGTGCATGTTCCTCCCCACACCTTAGGTGAGTTTCCATTGGAGCCAGGGACGCCTCCTCAATCTCTAAGTATCAAGCTCTTATCTTGACCTCTCCACCACCATTAAGTGTTCTGGACTCCTCCTCTTCTCTCACTACCACCTTCTCCTTTGCTTGTTTGATGTGCCTCATGTTTGCCTTTTCCCACCCCCTTTCAGCTCATCCTCTCCCATGTTGATGTTCATCCAGTCCACCTCTCACGCTCTGTGCACCACCTCATCTCTTCTCTCCTCTATCCATGTTGATGTTCCTCCAATACCCCTCGACCTCTGTCTATTACCTCTTCCTCTATTGATGTTCATTATATAACAAATCAACTTCCGGGGCACCAGTGGTCCAAGGATGAATATCGGTTTCTAAACCATCAATCAGCCCCACACCTCTAGTACACCAGAAGGGATCTCAACAGATTGGAAACAGAAATAAATTATAAACCTGCTTGTCCAATTTTGGTAACGTGGACAGAACGGCAGGCTTATCTCGGCAAGGTCGTGGATTGTTAGTTAGTTGCAACACAGCAAAAATACAATTATTACCCAATGATAAAAGGGACTGTCCATTCAAGGTTGTATAAAAATATCTACTTTATTATTATTACAACAGACAGTTCTAGCACACTACAAAATACAAATCACCTTTTGAAAGGAACACAGAGAACAGGCATTTACACAAAGGAAATGGATGTACTCCAGATATTGACAGGAGGCTAGTCGGCAAATCAATCAGTCTTAACTGTTCAAGGTTATTTGGTTTCAGCACCAAAGGAGCAAGGGGGACAGAACCACAATGTACCTAGTGATTGAGATGATCTTGATGCTCGACAGTGTCGAGTCGGTTCCAGGATGCTTTGCAGCTCCTGTGTCAGAGTTGAAGACAGGAGACAGCTGCATGTCTCAGGCAGCAGGCAGTCTGGCAAGCAAGGCTGGACAGACAGCTGCAGGCTGGCCTACACGGCGGCTTAGGGTCAAGAATCATTGTCTCTGTGCTGGTTGGTGGATCTGGAATGCTGGTCGAGGTGTCTCGGACAGCTTTAGTGACTGCATCATGCCAACAGTCAGTGGTGCAGCCAGTCATGATTCGAGGGCTCGACTGCCTCATAAAATGTCCTTAAAAGATGGACGCTGGTTGATGCTTATTGTGGCACTCCTCCTGGCTTCTTCACTGGGCACGTGTCATCCTTTAAGGCAGACAACCCAAAGATGAGGAGAGTGTTTGCTGGCAACGGCCTTGTCCTTCGGTCAGAGAATCTCTGGCACTTACCACCTAGAAAGCTTGCAGGCAGAACCGAGCAGGACACACAGTGTGCTGACTGGGTACTGGTTCTGGAGCTGCTGGACAGGGTCCTCTGAGGTCGGTATCCCCCTCTGGTCCCTGAAAGATGTTTAGCTGAAGGATCTTGCTTCCCTCTTGGAAATCCAGGCCTTCCTTGAATGTCGGAAGCTGTAAGGCAGACTATCCCTTCAGCCAGGGTCCAAATTAGTACTTCTTCTTACTCCTTTCGAAGTCGTCAGATGATCTGCTAAGAGAAATGCTCAGCCCTCTTTTAAAGCCAAATGGGCCCCAGTGATTGGTGCAGGCTACGCCTACCTCAACGAACCAATCCTGGGTCCCCAGCAACAATCTTCAGTTATGCATGAGGTCTTAACCAGAGTGCTTTGCAACAGGAAAGGTAAGGGATGACAACATGTACTACTAAGTCCCACCCGTCTTCCAGTCTGTTGTGGATCAAAGTGTCTCTCTGGTTAATTGAGCTCTTTGTGGCTCCTGATCAAAGCATAGGTCTCCCTTGAAGTTTGTGGCGAGAACAGACTTTCTGTCTCCATCGAATCACATACTTCTTCCCTCTGAAAGGGGGTCCCCCTACAGGGGTTACCTACTGTAAACAGTTGTCCCAGACATGACATTCACTGCCATTCATACAGAGGGGTGGGAGCTAGCTTGAAGTTGACACATTGCATATCAAAGACGTGTTGGTTTCCTGTCCCCTTTTGCCAGTTCTGCAATCAGGCCTCTCGCAGGCCTGTTTCAATTAGCTGTCATCAGTATACGCTGCCACCAGCAGAACTTTGACAATAGACAGGTCGGATCCATGGAGCCTTTGATATTTAATTAGGCTGTCCACAGCAGGAGGAAGGTGTTGACTCCCCCCTTCCTGAGATGCTCTGATGTACCTGTGGCTGTCACATTGCAGCTAAACATGACACAGGGGCTGTGCCTGTAGACTGTGTCCACCCAAAGTACATGTGACTGTGTGTTTGTTATTTGGCGAGCATAGGAGAATGTGTGCGATTTAGCCAAACACATTTTCTGAGGTTGATCTTCCATCATTCAATTTCTTTAAAAAATATCAAAAAAGCACAGGCGAGTGCACACCCGCCATGTGGATGGTCGAATTCCTCACACATTCCCCCTCTCTTTCCCTTCTGCTCCTCCAATCGGCTGCTTCACTTCTGCTCTGCACTTCCCTCTTGCTGCTGTCCTCCATGGCCCCCCCAACACTCAAAGTGCTGTATTCCTTGGCTTCCTTTTTATACATGTCAAAACCTTCCTCCTTAGCTGGACTCAACAATTCAAGATGGCAGACCCACTACTTGTAGCCTCGATCAATGTGGCAGGCAGGAGCTGTACATCTGACTTAGATACTCCTAATGGTGCGATTTCTCTCTGGTGTGCCTGGCTGAGATGTACAGCTTCTACATGCCACCATCTTGAATCTTTTCTGAGTCCTAAGCATGTGCTGAGACGTATGAGCTCTGTGTCCAGTGTGTGAAGCTGTCTCTTCTCTGCCCGCGGGTGTCCTGTACTGCATTTAGCGTTTACCTCAGAACGGGAGAAATATGAGTGTCGCTTTCATAACCTCTGCACCTGACAAGCCAGGACCACAGTGTTTGCCTTATTGTTAACACATGTCTACAGCACTTTGGAGGAGCCACCCATTGCAGTGCTGCTAATGTGATAATACCCTGCCCCTGGCAGTGGCGTGGCGAGGGCAGTCAGGGACTCCTCCCCATAGAACCCCCAGACCAGGCATCCTTCTGTAGTTTGCAGCACCTGAGCCCCTTTGGTCCCACACCACCACTTAAATGCTGGAGAGAGCGGAGCCTACAATGATTCTTCATAGGAATTCAGGACCAACGTAAATACCCTGAGCACGGATCTGGTGGGCTCGTCACAGACATCAGGGTTTCTTACTTTGTCAGTGAAACATTGTGTTAGGGAAAACACGTATGCTTTTGCTTTGTTTAAGAACAGCTTCTTTCGTTGTGTTTTTGTTCACATAGAGATTATTGTGTTTTTATTTGTGGAGGGTTTTATTTGTTATCAAACCTTCCCCTTTACCTGTGCGTGCGAGTTGGTGCTTTTGCACCTGTTGTTTGTGTGTGTATTTGTTGTTACCGTGCTTGTTGATGACAATGACAGAGTGGGGTCATGTGGATGGGGTGCTGCCCTTCAACGGGTGCAACAATCTTGATGCAGGGGATCAGGTGAATGCGGACCTGTTCTTCTCCTGCTCGAATCTGAGGCGAGAGGCACAGTTATGGAACATGTTCAGGCTGCTGAGGCACACAGGCAACCTGCTTCCAACAGGTGCAGCTGGTGCTGCTGGTTTTGCTGGTGGTACTGGTGGTACTGGTGGTGGTACTTGTGATGCTGATGGGGCTGGGCAAGATGGTGGGAATGATGATGTGGATGAAGGGTGGAAGGAGGAGCCTGACAGACAGCATGCAGTGGATGTGACTGCAGATTAGAGGGTGGTAGAGGAACCTGGGAGGGCACCTGAGAGTGTGGCGCAGCCAGTAAAGCATGAGCCAAAAGGAGGAGGCACTCAGAACAACGAGGGTGCAAAGTAGTCCCAAGAGTCCCAGCAAACGTAAAAGGAGGGTGAGAAGAATGCCCCTTTGCCATCATGTTCTTGGGCCTGGAATTATTTCAAGGTGCCTGAGGGGGTTTCAGCAGCAAAGGCTGAAATGGTGAAGTGGCCCTTATGCCAGGATACGGTCAGGAGTAAGATCTATACCACCTATTCCTAGGTACCACTGCGGCACTGGCATTGGTAGGTCTACGACCATTTCCACAATCCAACCCCAGTATAAGGAGGCTGATGTTACAGTGGGGACCTCAAAAGGAACTGGGACGAACCCCACTATCAAAAGCACACGGGTGTCCCCACACAGAGGGAACCACGATCACTCAGTGACAGGGTGGAACCCACAGATACAAAGCCCAGACCGATTCCAGGCAGCGTCCCATGGTGTGGGCATTCCAGAGTCGCAGAAAGCAGTGACATGGAAGCCATTTCACAGAAGCTCGGGGCGGGTGTCCCCACACAGAGGGAACCACGATAACTCAGTGACAGGGTGGAACCCACAGATAGAAAGCCCAGAGGACTCCAGGCAGCGTCCCATGGTGTGGGCATTCCAGGGCCGCAGAGAGCAGTGACAGGGAAGTCATTTCACAGAAGCTCGGGACGTGCACGGGTGTCCCCACACAGGGGGAACCACAATCACTCAGTGACAGGGTGGAACCCACAGATAACACAGACCGATTCCAGGCAGCGTCCCATGGTGTGGGCATTCCAGAGTCGCAGAGAGCAGTGACAGGGAAGCTATTTCACAGAAGCTCGGGACGTGCACGGGTGTCCCCACACAGAGGGAACCATGATCACTCAGTGACAGAGTGGAACCCACAGATAGAAAGCCCAGACCGATTCCAGGCAGCGTCCCATGGTGTGGGCATTCCAGAGTCGCAGAGAGCAGTGACAGGGAAGCTATTTCACAGAAGCTCGGGACGTGCACGGGTGTCCCCACACAGAGGGAATCATGATCTCTCAGTGACAGGGTGGAGCCCACAGATAGAAAGCCCAGACCGATTCCAGGCAGCATCCCATGATGTGGGCATTCCAGAGTCACAGAGAGCAGTGACAGAGAAGCCACTTCACAGAAGCTCGGGACGGGCACGGGTGTCCCCACACAGAGGGAATCACAATCACTCAGTGACAGGGTGGAACCCACAGATAAAAAGCCCAGACCGATTCCAGGCAGTGCCCCATGGTATGGGGATTCCGGAGTCGCAGAGAGCAGTGACAGGGAAGCAATTTCACAGAAGCTCGGGATGTGCACGGGTGTCCCCACACAGAGGGAACCATGATCACTCAGTGACAGAGTGGAACCCACAGATAGAAAGCCCAGACCGATTCCAGGCAGCGTCCCATGGTGTGGGCATTCCAGAGTCGCAAAAAGCAGTGACAGGGAAGCCATTTCACAGAAGCTCGGGACGTGCACGGGTGTCCCCACACAGAGGGAATCACGATCTCTCAGTGACAGGGTGGAACCCACAGATACAAAGCCCAGACCGATTCCAGGCAGCGTCCCATGGTGTGGGCATTCCAGAGTCGCAGAGAGCAGTGATATGGAAGCCATTTCACAGAAGCTCGGGACGGGTGTCCCCACACAGAGGGAACCACGATAACTCAGTGACAGGGTGGAACCCACAGATAGAAAGCCCAGACCGATTCCAGCCTGTGTCCCATGGTATAGGGATTCCAGAGTCGCGGAGAGCAGTGACAGGGAAGCCATTTCACAGAAGCTTGGGACGTGCACGGGTGTCCCCTCACAGAGGGAACCATGATCACTCAGTGACAGGGTGGAACCCACAGATAGAAAGCCCAGACCGATTCCAGGCAGCGTCCCATGGTGTGGGCATTCCAGAGTCGCAAAAAGCAGTGACAGGGAAGCCATTTCACAGAAGCTCGGGACGTGCACGGGTGTCCCCACACAGAGGGAATCACGATCTCTCAGTGACAGGGTGGAACCCACAGATACAAAGCCCAGACCGATTCCAGGCAGCGTCCCATGGTGTGGGCATTCCAGAGTCGCAGAGAGCAGTGACATGGAAGCCATTTCACAGAAGCTCGGGACGGGTGTCCCCACACAGAGGGAACCACGATAACTCAGTGACAGGGTGGAACCCACAGATAGAAAGCCCAGACCGATTCCAGCCTGTGTCCCATGGTATAGGGATTCCAGAGTCGCGGGGAGCAGTGACAGGGAAGCCATTTCACAGAAGCTTGGGACGTGCACGGGTGTCCCCTCACAGAGGGAACCATGATCACTCAGTGACAGGGTGGAACCCACAGATAGAAAGCCCAGACCGATTCCAGGCAGCGTCCCATGGTGTGGGCATTCCAGAGCCGCAGAGAGCAGTGACAGGGAAGCCATTTCACAGAAGCTCGGGACGGACACGGGTGTCCCCACACAGAGGGAACCACGATCCCTCAGTGACAGGGTGGAACCCACAGATAGAAAGCCCAGACCGATTCCAGGCAGCGTCCCATGGTGTGGGCATTCCAGAGTCGCAGAGAGCAGTGACAAGGAAGTCATTTCACAGAAGCTCGGGTCGTGCACGGGTGTCCCCACACAGGGGGAACCACGATCACTCAGTGACAGGGTGGAACCCACAGATAACACAGACCGATTCCAGGCAGCGTCCCATGGTGTGGGCATTCCAGAGTTGCAGAGAGCAGTGACAGGGAAGCTATTTCACAGAAGCTCGGGACGTGCACGAGTGTCCCCACACAGAGGGAACGATGATCACTCGGTGGCAGAGTGGAACCCACAGATAGAAAGCCCAGACCGATTCCAGGCAGCGTCCCATGGTGTGGGCATTCCAGAGTCGCAGAAAGCAGTGACAGTGAAGCCATTTCACAGAAGCTCGGGATGGGCACGGGTGTCCCCACACAGAGGGAATCATGATCTCTCAGTGACAGGGTGGAGCCCACAGATAGAAAGCCCAGACCGATTCCAGGCACCATCCCATGATGTGGGCATTCCAGAGTCACAGAGAGCAGTGACAGAGAAGCCACTTCACAGAAGCTCGGGACGGGCATGGGTGTCCCCACACAGAGGGAATCACAATCTCTCAGTGACAGGGTGGAACCCACAGATAAAAAGCCCAGACCGATTCCAGGCAGTGTCCCATGGTATGGGGATTCTGGAGTCGCAGAGAGCAGTGACAGGGAAGCAATTTCACAGAAGCTCGGGACGTGCACGGGTGTCCCCACACAGAGGGAACCACGATCACTCAGTGACAGGGTGGAACCCACAGATAGTCCAGACCGATTCCAGGCAGTGTCCCATGGTATGGGCATTCCATAGTCACAGAGAGCAGTGACAGGGAAGCCATTTCATAGAAGCTCGGGACGGGCACGGGTGTCCCCACACAGAGGCAATCACGATCACTCAGTGACAGGGTGGAACCCACAGATAGCCCAGACCAATTCCAGGCAGCGTCCCATGGTGTGGGCATTCCAGAGTCGCAGAGAGCAGTGACGGGGAAGCCATTTCCTAGAAGCTCGGGACGGGCACGGGTGTCCCCACACAGAGGCAACCATGATCACTCAGTGACAGGGTGGAACCCACAGATAGAAAGCCCAGACCGATTCCAGGCAGTCTCATGGTGTGGGCATTCCAGAGTCGCAGAAAGCAGTGACAGGGAAGCCATTTCACAGAAGCTCGGGACGGGCATGGGTGTCCCCACACAGAGGGAATCACGCTCTCTCAGTGACAGGGTGGAGCCCACAGATAGAAAGCCCAGATCGATTCCAGGCAGCATCCCATGGTGTGGGCATTCCAGAGTCACAGAGAGCAGTGACAGAGAAGCAATTTCACAGAAGCTCGGGACGGGCACGGGTGTCCCCACACAGAGGGAATCACGATCACTCAGTGACAGGGTGGAACCCACAGATAGAAAGCCCAGATCGATTCCAGGCAGTGTCCCATGGTATGGGAATTCCAGAGTCGCGGAGAGCAGTGACAGGGAAGCCATTTCACAGAAGCTCGGGACAGGCACGGGTGTCCCCACACAGAGGGAACCACGATTACTCAGTGACAGGGTGGAACCCACAGATAGAAATCCCAGACCGATTCCAACACAGGGGGAACCACGATCACTCAGTGACAGGGTGGAACCCACAGATAACCCTGACCGATTCCAGGCAGCGTCCCATGGTGTGGGCATTCCAGAGTCGCAGAGAGCAGTGACAGGGAAGCCATTTCACAGAAGCTCGGGACATGCACGGGTGTCCCCATACAGAGGGAATCACGATCACTCAGTGACAGGGTGGAACCCACAGATAGAAAGCCCAGAGCGATTCCAGGCAGCGTCCCATGGTGTGGGCATTCCAGAGTCACAGAGAGCAGTGACAGGGAAGCCATTTCATAGAAGCTCGGGACGGGCACGGGTGTCCCCACACAGAGGTCACCATGATCACTCAGTGACAGGGTGGAACCCACAGATTGAAAGCCCAGACCGATTCCAGGCAGCGTCCCATGGTGTGGGCATTCCAGAGTCGCAGAAAGCAGTGACAGGGAAGCCATTTCACAGAAGCTTGGGACGGGCACGGGTGTCCCCACACAGAGGAAATCACGATCACTCAGTGACAGGGTGGAACCCACAGATAGAAAGCCCAGACCGATTCCAGGCAGCGTCCCATGGTGTGGCCATTCCAGAGTCGCAGAGAGCAGTGACAGAGAAGCCATTTCATAGAAGCTCAGGACGGACACGGGTGTCCCCACACAGAGGGAACCACGATCACTCAGTGACAGGGTGGAACCCACAGAAAAGCCAGACCGATTCCAGGCAGCGTCTCATGGTGTGGGGATTCTAGAGTCGCAGAGAGCAGTGACATGGAAGCCATTTCACAGAAGCTCGGCACGTGCACGGGTGTCCCCACACAGAGGGAACAACGCTCACTCAGTGACAGGGTGGAACCCACACATAGAAAGCCCAGACCGATTCCAGGCAGCGTCCCATGGTGTGGGCATTCCAGAGTCGCAGAGAGCAGTGACAGGGAAGCCATTTCACAGTAGCTTGGGACGTGCACGGGTGTCCCCACACAGAGGGAACCACGATAACTCAGTGACAGCGTAGAACCCACAGATAGGAAGCCCAGACCGATTCCAGGCAGCGTCCCATGGTGTGGGCATTCCAGAGTCGCAGAGAGCAGTGACAGAGAAGCCATTTCATAGAAGCTTGGGACGGGCATGGATGTCCCCACACAGAGGCAATCACGATCACTCAGTGACAGGGTGGAACCCACAGATAGAAAGCCCAGACCGATTCCAGGCAGCGTCCCATGGTGTGGGCATTCCAGAGTCGCAGAGAGCAGGGACAGGGAAGCCATTTCACAGAAGCTCCGTACGGGCACGGGTGTCCCCACACAGAGGGAATCATGATCTCTCAGTGACAGGGTGGAGCCCACAGATAGAAAGCCCAGACCGATTCCAGGCAGCGTCCCATGGTGTGGGCATTCCAGAGTCGCAGAGAGCAGGGACAGGGAAGCCATTTCACAGAAGCTCGGTACGTGCACGGGTGTCCCCACACAGAGGGAACCACGATAACTCAGTGACAGGGTAGAACCCACAGATAGGAAGCCCAGACCGATTCCAGGCAGCGTCCCATGGAGTGGGCATTCCAGAGTCGCAGAGAGCAGTGACAGGGAAGTCATTTCATAGAAGTTTGGGACGGGCACGGGTGTCCCCACACAGAGGGAACCATGATAAATCAGTGACAGGGTGGAACCCACAGATAGAAAGCCCAGAGCGAGTCCAGGCAGCGTCCCATGGAGTGGGCATTCCAGAGTCGCAGAGAGCAGGGACAGGGAAGCCATTTCACAGAGGCTCGGGACGGGCTGACTAGTTTCTGGGCACATTATTAGTGGAAGCGAATGGTTGGATCAGCCGGGAATGGCCCGTGGGCTGCAGAAGTCTCTGAAGCGGTACCCCACGTGATTTTGAAAAAGCTGACAGTGTTGTTGTAGGGTCACTATCAGAAACGGGACCTGCCAATACTGTTTTTCATTTTTTGGGGTGGGAGTGGGGCTATATTATCTTTCCTTTCCTCCCTCTCTTCATAAAATGGTTAAAACCTAAATTGTTCTCGGCCTGTCCTCCAACCTTGGACCCACAATGGACAGTGACCTTACGCTTGAACCATGCATTTGCCCCCCGTAAGAGCTGCTTCTTCCAACTCTGCACCTTAGGATGCATCCTGCCCTACCTGACCTTCACCCACCGGATCATGCCAGGTATCTCACGTGACTCCACCAACAGCCTTTATGCTGGACTCCCAACATATCTTTTCAAAAGACGTCAAAGAGCCCAAAATGCAGCATCCGGATAACTCATAAAGCTGAAGAGATACAATCACACAACCCCGCATTCCACACACGGCACTGGCTTCCAATCAAAACAGGACCCACCTCAAAACTCTATGCACTGCTCACTGCTCCTACAATCGTAGGTGCCTCGAATCCCGCATTTGATCTCACCCCCACAGGGCTCCCAGTGTTTATTTCTCTTCCCCAATCCTTGTACTCTGCGTTTCTCTACCCCCCCCCCACCTAACCAACGCTTCTATAAAATGTTCTGCACCCTTATAACAAACAGACTCATGCCCCCCAGACAGTAGACACAGCCAATACCAGGTGAAAATGACAGAGCTATGACTAAGCTCCCCTCTCTAGTCGTATTACAGTACCCCATGTCAGCAGGGCAACAGTAGCACCTTTAGCCTCTTACTTCTCGGGCTCTTCCTTCCAGGTAACATATCCCCCAAACCATAGAAGTATAAGAGCACCCATGATCCAGCTACTTCCGACCAGCGCCCATCAACAGCAGGCTCACATTTGCCTCGCTTGTTAGCCTGCAACCAAGCCCTCCCTCTTTTCTTACAGAGCCATGTGCAGCTAGGCCAGCAACGCACGGCAGGAGGGCGCCATACAAGACTACTTTACTTACTGACTCCTTCCAGTCTTTAAGAAATGATAATAGCAATATGTAAAGTCAAAAAATAAAGATACAATAACCAACCATAAAAAGAGACATGCTACACTGAATTAAATGTACTTCGGTGCAATGTTTTGCGAATTGAAGAATATACATTCAATCGAGGGTAGGCATATGAGGAACAGGTGACATAGTTCTGGAATTGGTTCCGCGATGGATCGTATAATACGCATGGAGACATTGTATACTCTCTCTGTCCTCTTTTCGATAGCTGGTGGACCATTCACTTGCCATCAGACAGATCATTTAATGGGGACAGTGATCTTTTCAAACACAAAACATCTTTTCATACAAATAATTCACATTTTGCTCATATTGGATACACCTCCACTTGTTCCTGTTGTGGGCGTAGAATGTAAAGGTGCAATTATTTGACATCCATCCACTGGATATCATCGTCAGCCACACTCCCCCCCCCCCGCACCGCACCCTCTCCCCCTACCCCATACACCCACCTCACTGGTGCACTAAAGTTTACTGCATCACTTCTGATGGCCGGCTCAGTTAATCACTCCCTTCGGTCTGTGATTATTTCATGACACTGGGAAAGGTTGAAACTGCAAAGTGCATAGTGTGCCAGGTGACCTTCAGCTGGGGACAGATCCCTGCCACCCATTCAGTAGATGCCGTGGCGCTCCATAACCACACAGTGCTGCCACTTCAGGGTGGGCGGGGGGCGGGGTCATGACACTGTCCAGTCTGACCCTTTCAGGCCTCAAATGAGAATGAGGAGGCTGTTATTTCAGGGCCCCGGAAGGACATTGGGAACATCACTTGCCAGATGGGCTTCATCTGCCTCGTCAACTACCTGTACACTGGCTGATGGAACTGTATGATAGCTTTACGCCTCCTCCCCCCACTCCCCGTCCTGTCTCAAGACGGGGGTGTTTATCTCAGTGTCACAGAAAGCGCGGATGGTGACAATATTGCCCATCATCTTAGGAGAGTTTGACCAGTGACTCTGGAATTGTGACTGAAGGCAGAAATTGTGTGCATCCGTCCCCTTCCCGGTGGTAGTTCAGCAGAAAGTGTGTGTGTGTGTGTGTTCCCTTCCCTGTAAAAGTGCAGCAACAATTAGGCCCGTGCATCCGCATCCCTGCGATGAGTGCAGGAAAGGGTATGTGTGTTCACCCCCCTTGCCTGCAGGGAGTGTAATCTTAGACTAACACTTTACTAAGTGGTACGTCCATGCTAAACGGCTCATGTGAACCTGTATTGCATTCTGATCATAGACACAGAAAATGACGCATGTTTGGTACTTTACACTCAGAAGCATCATCAAAATGTTTAATCACCATCACCGCCACGGTATCGTTAGTATCCATGGAAACAACAATAGCCACCACTCCACTCTACTGCCTTTGCTGACCTGCTGGGATAGAGGGCCCCCGCTAGCTCATACTTTAGCCACTGCTAACTTTTAAAAAATCTATTGCTGTGCATATGAAAACAACAGTATCTCGCCATACTCTATTAGGATACAATACTCATTCCTTTTGGTGAATGTCTGTTGTTTTGTATGAGGTGCAGATTGGCTTCTGTGGCTGGAGACAATAGAACACATTCCCGTTGAAGAGCAGCTGGGGGGAGTTTAAGATGTGGACAGCTAAATTGATAAAGTCGGCTGGCCACAGAGACTGCTTGGAGAACCATAGAAGCAGGAGGGCATTGCCCTTCCTGTGCTGCCATGTGTCTCTCAAATACCAAACATCAGTGCAGCTGCAGGCCCACTACCGCTAGCTGTTGTATGCCCAGATGTTGTGATGCCGAATCCATAAGCGCTTTTCATATATATGTGAGGGTTGCCTACCCTTCATGGGGTTCTACTTTACCTGACAATTGCAGATGGGAGGAGGCGGAACTGGTTGTTGTCTAAAATATGTTTGGATTTTGAGTTTTTAACTGTGTAGGGTCTCTGTCGATCAGTAAAGACGGGGGCAAGTCCTACCTGAGTTTATAGATGTTACTGAACTCATCCGGGTATAGGTTGGACGCCAGCCACCTCCATATCAGGAGGAGTGACCTGGAGTCTCTTGGGTGTAAAAGATGCTGGGAGGAGGTGATGCCAGATGATAGACATCTTACTTTTTTGGAGGGAGAAGCTCAGTTGTTGCTCATCCTTCATACCTCTGCTCTACAAGGAAATGCTCTTGCAAATGCCTCTCAAGTGTGGTATTGCACCTCCAACCTCTGTCTTCTTGATCTTCTTTCTGACTGTCTACAATCTGGAATGCAGACACTGTCACCTGGCATCAGAGGTTAAGGGGAAATATGAAAAGATTTGCAATGCTTTCTTTCATGTGCTTTTTGTGTGGATCATCAAAAAAGGTTGCCATCAGTTTCCTTGCCAGCTGCACAAAGCCTCACTCGTCTGTGTTTTCCTGATTGGTTCTCCTTTTTAACTGTGAATTCCCAGCAAGTCTATGAAGGACACACCTCACTAAGTGTCACAGAGCTATAGCTTACACCGTGTGTGCTTTCTCAAAGGGATGTAGCACAGAGCAGACATTGCACAGGAGATGCCACTGTGTCAGTGTGAAGAAGTCGGCATCAAATGTTCGACAGTCTCGGCAGCCCTAGTCACTTACAGCATTGTTTTGTTCACACAGGTGGTCCAGGTGTTGCAATGTTGAGGTCCTGTAGCTCAGCACAGATATTTTCAGCAAGTGGTATGGGCGCTGAACTGAAATTTGAACCCTGTCAAAGCATTTCTCATCCTGTGCGACCAGCTGAAATGAAAGCAGACAATGTGAGCCACAGAAACATATCACGAACAGGGGAGCAATTGATGAAGAAACTTGTAGTGGTGCAATACATCTGAAAAGCATTCGGCAGTGTTGTCCCCAGCCTCAGGGCAGCAATGACATTGGATTGATTGTCCACTGTCACAAAGTCCAAGGCTGGCTGCTTGGGATTTAGCCGCCATGCCACCAAATGCTCAACTTTATCATAGATGTCTGCTTCTGCCATCAAATCCTTGCATGCATTCATGCATGTTCAATCAAGTCATCGCAGTGCTAATGAGTACTCCATCCTCTTCCTCAAGCAGGTGTTGTATTGTGACACACACCAAAGCAACCTCCCACTAGCGGCTCTGCCTGATCACCACCACCTTCAAAACGACATTTCCAAATACAGTCAGAAAACTTTCCCTTACACCAAAGTAGTGTCAATGAAGTAGAGCATGTTGTGTGTGAACGAGCATACCATGTTATATTGAATTGTGTGAGAGTATGGGTCTCACTCTAAGTTAGCGGATCCGGGAACAACAGTCCTGGTAAGCTTATCAGCACTGTTGTTTCTGGACCAGCAAACTACGGGTTTTCCTGCCGGAGCCGCTGTGCCCGACAGGTTTGACCCTGCCGGACACAGCGGTCATGGCAGGCAATGGGCACCGGCCCTGTTAACAACAGTGCCGGTGCTACCGTTTCCCCATTCCCATAGAGTCCTATGAACTCTATGGGAATGTGGATTAACGAAATTGCCGGCACCTGACTTCCTGGCTGCCGGTCTTGGAATAGCCCGGTGGCACCGGGAAGTCAGGCACCAGTCATTTTTTACGGGTCTGGCGGGAACCTGCCAGTAGCAACGGCATGGTTGCTGCCAGACCCGTAATGAGGCGCAATGTGTTTTTCAATCAAGGCGCCCTGGCACAATATATGCAAGCGGGTTCTTAGTGGGCCTGGCAGTAAAAGCGAGATCTGTCTTAAACTCAATCCTAAAGGCTTTAGCTAGGCTAGCTTGTCTTGCTGTCAGATGCATATAATTCTTTTTAAATAATGAAAAATAAAATGATATTCTGTTTATCACTGCCTGAAATCACCCTACCCATGTTCCCTCCTGTAAAGGAAAGCTTCCTTTCCTTTTGAAGGTTTCCTTCGCTCTCTTCCTGTGTAAATACACGAGATACAGTAATTGCAAATTATGCAATGAAGTTTTGTTAAAAGGCCTAAACTCACCCCTGCGGGTTCCTAGGGACTGGTGAGGGGAAGCGCAGGAGCCGGAATCAGAAATGGGCAGATTAATCTGGCGGCCTGAACTTGATAACCCACATCTCTTGCCAGTTCGGAAAGGTTGGAGACTCTATTATGAATACAGTGATGTGCGTTTGAGACATTTCCAACAATGCAGTGAAAATGTGGGTTATTCGGTGTTTGGACAAATACCTTCGCCCAGGGCATATTTGTAATAATGTATATCAACATCATCCATGTCCTTTGTGCATTCCGAGGTAGGTTGGGGGGTTGCTTTGCAGATGACGTTTGAAATGATGGTGCTTCTTTTAAACATACCTGCCAACCAGGACATCTGCTGCAAATAAACAAGTAAAACCACTCATCTGACACAGTTCAACAGCTACACATGTGCATTTTCAGCCAGGCGTATGAAGGCCTTGGCTAGCTGTTACGAGCATGTTTTCAATTTGTTGGTAGGGAATAATCACCATCACTGGAACAATAATCCACACAACAGCTCCCTCTAGGTTAACTACAATGGGCCTCATTACGACCCTGGCGGAAGCTGTGCCGTTAAAACCGGCACAGCTACTGCCGTAGTCGTCTTTTTACCGGCATCTACGAATGGGCAATAACCGGGTAATTACGGCCTTGTAAATGCCCATTCCCAGGTGCTGGTAAAAATTAATCCCCATTACCATTTGAGCCGCATAGGGCTCAAATGGTAATGGGGAGGTCGGATGCACCGGCACCATTCGTGAATGGTGCCGGTGCATCCGACATGCTCTGCTCGCGGCTGCCGGTCCGCCCACCAGGTCAGACCTGCCAGGCGTAACGGCACCCGCGAGCAGACCTCGTGGTTTGCCAGTACGGTAACAATAGTACTGGCAAACTTACCGGTACCGTTGTTACTGTACCGTCAACCTTGTAATGAGACCCAATGTCTCTTAATTGGTATTTATATTTTAACCATTTAAGTGTGACATTACTTGAGATGGGGGAGTGGCTGAAGGCAGACCTGGTTGAAATTTGTATTACACCATTGGCGGGTTTTCAGCTCCAATTAAGTCTTTAACTCTCATAAGACTGCTTTGAAAAAAACACTGGCAGACACTTCTAGTGCAAAGTTTGATGGTAAGGCTTGATTAAAGCAAGCTCAGCGAGTTCCCATGAGGAGGTGTTTCGGACGGGGAGGGGAAGGATGTGGGTGGGAATGACCATAGGGATTAGCATGGCAGTCAATGGGTGAGCAAATATCCAAACAACAGTGACAAGCTGTGTGTCCCTCCTCATATGCAATTTCTCCCTTTCTGTGCTCTAATGCAATAGTTTTGGCTTATAGGTGGCGCAACTGTCACGTAATAGTTGAAACTAAAAAGCAGTTTGAAAAAAGTAATTCACTGATGTTTTTTACTTGGTCGCTTCTGCATTTCTGCCTTATCAATTTCAAACACGGGTCATAGGTAAAGGAATCGCCAACAAATACCACAGGAATGGTTATCATGCTGGATAAAGACCTTTTGGGAACCTTTCAGCAATCCCAGACACGTTTTTCAGCCTTGTTGGGCCTCATCATTGAGGTGGAGCTGTGCTTCTCTGAGCACAGTGAGCAAGGGGTCCACGTCTGGGTTCCCCCAGGTAACTTAGTGTGACCTACCCCAAGTTCCTTGCAGACATACAAAAAAGGAAGCAGGCGCCCCTCTCTAGAAAGAACATGACATGATAACCTGTTCTGTGGTTGTTTCCCACTTTGAGAGTACGCAGCCATCGCTTTTTGCTCCCTGTACTTTTCATAATGGAGGAATATCCATTTGTATATCAGTCGTTGTCCCATCCACAAGGGCAGTCCAGCACCAAAATGCCAGGAAAACCTCCTTTGAACAAGAGTACCAACAGTAATCCCAGACACGTGTTTCACCCTTGTTGGCCCTCATAAGTGAGGTGGAGCTGTGTCTCTTTGAGCACAGTGAGCAAGGGGTCCACGTCTGGGTTCCCCTAGGCAACTTAGGGTGACCAACTCCAAGTTCCTTGCAAAAATACTAAAAAGGAAGCAGGCACCCCTCTCTAGAAAGAACATGGCATGATAACCTGTTCAGTGGTTGTTTCCCACATTTAGAGTCTTCAGCCATCACCTTTTGCTCACTGTACCTTCACAAAGGAGGAATACCCATTTGCATATCAGTCTTTGTCCCGCCCACAAAGGCAGCCGAGCACCAAAATGCCAGGCACCCCTTCTCTGTCAAAAACCTCCTTAAAAAATGCCACCACCTTCTCTATTGCCACAGTCTGCACTGAGGTAATTTCTATCCACCTCGAGGAGTAGTCAATCAAAACCGGGATGTTTTTGTCACCATCTTCCAAAACCTCAGAAGGTCACGTAATATCCATAGCTACTTTGCTCCAAACTCTATCAGGAACAGGCACAGGATGCACTGGTTATGCACTAACCACCTGGCTTTTGTCACTAACCACGCACAGAAGGCAATCTCTCATCGCCCGTTGAACATCACTATCCATAGCGTGCCGCCCATAAGACTCCCTCGGTCACCTTTTAATGAAAGTCTGCCCAAGATGCCACTCATTGGCCAAAGCAGGAGGAATCAATCTGTCACCACTTGTTATACCCCAAGCCCCACTGGCAAATTCATCGGCCACCAGAGCGTTCCTTTTGCTCACTTCTGAATCACTGATCGCAGACCACCCCCCCTAAGACCCTTCCTTAGCCATGACAATTCAGGGTCTTTCTCAACTTCTTCCCACCACTCCGTCCAATCTATAGCTGGAATCATGCATGCCACTTGTGCCTGACCCGCCCCAACCTCACCTACAGTGCTGTCATCACTTCCTGCCTGCACCAGCAGGTGAGATAGGCAATCTGCCACTGCATTCCTCTGACCAGGAACATAGTCCACCACACAATTGTGCTCCTGTAGTCCCACCATACAACACACTATCATGGGCGAGACTGAACCCAAGCCGCTGGTAAAAAGAACATGCGCCAAAGGTTTGTGGTCCATCCTGATCACATAATGTAAACCGCACAACAGTGTCTGAAAGTGTTTTGATGCCCAACACATTGCTAATGCCTCCCTCTCAATCACTGAATATTTAATTTCTGGATCACGCAACACCCTGCAAGCAAATGCTATGGGCCTGTACTCGCCATCACCCCATTGTGCCAACATGGCACCCAGGCCAATCTCACCAGCATCCACAGTCAACACCGTTCTGGCTTTCACATAAACAGTTGCCAAACAAGGTGCATCATCCACACATTTCCTCACAGTGTCAAATTCCGTCTGACACTCCCTAGTCCAGTCAAACACCACATGCTTCTTCAGAAAACCCCTCATGTGAACCTTTTTCTCCACATAGTTGGGAATAAACTTTACATAATACTCTACCATCCCTAAAAACAAACGCAGCTGATCCTTGGCCACCGGAACAGGAGTCACCTTAAGCACATTCACCAAACCCTCTCTGGGCCTGATGCCCTTCTCATCAACAGTGTGCCCCAGATAAGGGACACTATGCACCTTAATCTGACACTTTGACATATTCACTGTTAACCCCTTCTCATGCACCCGACAAATGACTGCATGCGCCCTTTGATCATGCTCGTCCTCAATCCTCCCCCACACCAAAATGTCATCTTGGAAATAATTCACCACAACCAATCCAACAAACAAATCCTGCATCAAATTTTGAAAGACAGCCTCTGCTGAGGCCAACCCAAACGGCATCCTGCAGAACATGTATGCCCCAAAAGGCATGACAAAAGATGTTAACTGGCACAATGAATCACGTTGCTTGATTTGATGATAGGCTGAAAACAAATCAAATGTCATAAACCATGACGCTTTACCCATTGTGGTCAACAGCTCATTGATGTTGTGAAGAGGATTCCTGTCCACCCAGATGTTGGCATTAAGGTTGCAGAAGTCTACACGCTTCCTTAGACTGCCATCCTGCTTCCTTGCCAAAACCACCAGCGATAGTCATTGCGATTCTTCGATGGCCACTATTATACCTTTCTCTGTAAGCCTGGCCAACCGATTTGGGCCCCTCATGAGCCAAAACAGGTCCATTCTTGACCATGTGTGCCATGGGCTTCTCCCGTCTTCTCAGAAGCTTCTTAAGAAACAGGAACACTCCTTCCAGGCCAAATCTGAATATCTACCACTGCCTGCTCGTCCTACCCCAAGACACTGGCTCCTTTGTGTGCAACATATAGCTTGTCCCTTGTGTGCCTGCCCTTGAACTGGATATCGGCGCATTCGTAGCCCAAGACTTTGATGGGAGCTTTCCCATAGGCCCTTGGATTGATATCCGGTGGTGAAAGTGCATCCACACATTTTTAGATGGTGTCCTCATACAGTTCTGGGGCCAGCATGGTATAAGGCGACCCCAAATCCACTATCATTTCAAAATCATCGCTGTTGACCTTTACCATGTCCACGGCCCATTCTTCTTTCCACCCTCCAAATGAAGTATTACTTTCTCTTTCATGACGGGCTCCTTCCACACGAGATCCTCCACCAAGTAGACACCCCCCCCCCTTTGCATGCAGAAACCTTCCTTGTTCATTCTGCATTGCCTTGCAAAATGACCCCTTACACTGCAGCATCTGGACTCTGCTGCCGCACCAGGACACTCCTTGGCCCCTCCCTGTGGTGCGACTGCTTCATCTGCACCGGTTGCAGCTTTCCTTATTTCTTCCATTCATGCTGGTGTTCTCGCCTGCTTGCCCCTCTGCTCTGAACGTCTTGGGGCTCCCCACCTCAAACTTCTTGTCAGGATACACTGTCTGTACAAAAGTCCCCCCTTCACTGCTCAGTGTTCCATCCTTGAGGGTCATTGCTCGGATGTTCCTGTCAGATTCTTCAATCGCTCTGGCCAGCTCCAAAGCCTTCCCTAAAGGGGAGTCCTTGTCAATCCAGAGTCGCTCCCTTATTTTAGCATTGCATGTCCCCACCATTATGCAGTATCATATACTCATCCAAGGTTCCAGTGAAATGACATGTAGCGATAAGTGTCCTCAGTGCAGTGCAGTAACCTAACTGTTCATAAACTCTTCCATACCTTGGGCCCTTAACTAAAAATTGTAACGACATTGCGTTGCTTGCCAAAATGCTTTGCAAGCGTCTTAGGGGCAGTCTAATAGGCACTGACGACATTCAGATGTCCCTCCCCTGCTTTTACCATGACATCATTGCCTGGCAAATGCCTGAAAATGCACAGGACCTCCATCCCCAGGCAGTTTAACAAGGCCACCTCTTTCTGATCATCACTGTAATTTGCCCCACCAGCTACCATTAAGTGCACTTTAAAGTAATCCAGCCACAAGTTCCAAGATATGGGTGGCTCATCTGTGGTTGACATAAAGCATGTAGGCGCCCTGGCTTGGGTACGCTGAATGTTGCTGGCAGTAGTTTCTACATCAACATGAAGCCTTAGGCACACTGCACAGAAATGGACGTAGTACCCTGCTGAACCTGCAGGTGGCAGCAAGGCAGTGCCAAACAGAACCAGTAGGTGGCGAGCAGAACAGCAGTCGGATGACACTCAAGCCACTCCCCTGAAACTTCTCCCTCATTGGGTGTTGGCGCGCTGGGGCAGAGTCAAACATCGTTGCGGCCTCTAACGGTGCAACCACCACGGCTCCTCACTTGCCATTCTCCAGGAGGCACTGTGCACACTTCCACCGCTGCCAGCCCAGGTCCTGGGTCCGTCGTGGTGGGGTGCCCCCAGAAACTCACCGCCAATAATGTAATGATGGCATGGAGGAAAAGAAAGACACTAGTGCCAAGGAAGTGTCAAACGTGGTACCCCACGGGCCCATCTCTAATATAAACATTCTACACACAACCTACATGGTGCAGGAACGTGCCTATCTGAGATCACCACAACGTGCCTTTCTAGTAACCTGTCCCTGATGGGTCACTGTTGCCTGTACCAGACACACACAACAATCCTGTCATACACTTAGCTAGCATGATGAGCTCCTCTCTGGCCTGGAGACCATGCAAATGGCAGCAGTGCCTGGTATAAATCAATATATAGTACCATACAAAGCCTAAAGGTATCTTATCATGTGCCAGGTACACTTGCTTCAGATATGCAGTCAGTGTAACATTGTAATGTTGCCATGGTTGTGACCCGTGTGAAGTGCACTGTGAAGTAATGGGGTTTGCCACTCACGCACCGCGCTGGAGTCAGGAGGTAAGTTTATTCCTGACTGTGAGTACAGGTAAGTCATAAGATAGGAAGTACTGGGACATCCACCCCTGCCAGCACAGCAACTCCAACTGTCACTGTAGAACCCTTAGAACCTTGTCTCACCAACACTACAGGTCCCCCACACCAACACTCCGGGTTCCTGTTATGTTCATAGGTATTCCAATGCGAGTGTGTATTCTTCTTTCTTATAGGTCATTGTGATGTATATGCATTCTCTACTACATGTGCTGTTTGTGTTGCAGTTGGGGTTCGAGTCATTTGAACTTCAACAGTTAAGCATTGTTTCTGTGCCCTGAAGGTGCGTCTGCTGCCTGCTCCACTGAACTTAATAAATACCTCTATAATCTCCTTCCTGGTGTCAACGATCACTTAACCGTTCCATATGACCTCACACTCTGCATCCACACACAGATGCCCGTGTGACATCACCACCCTGCATCTACACCCAGATGACATTATGACACTCTGCGTTCAGTCCTTCAGTGTGGTTGATCTTTCTGTGTTGCAGCTCTAGTGTCCTGCCTGAGATGCATTTCTGCACATTCTCTGGTGTTGCTGTTTTGATGTCCAATCCCATGTGATTCCCACTTTTGACAATCCTGAAGTGAAAGTCTTCTTTCAGTATTGTGATGTCATTTCCTGTATGAAGCCCACTTCAACCAGTGATGCAGCGAAGGTCTTTTTATTTAGTATTAGTGTTGGTGCTCTGGGTAATATGCACTTTTGTCAGGTGAGCCGTGACTGCCACCTGTGGGGAAGGGCCTAAAAATAGAACCAGAAGTACCCATCAGAAAAAGGCTCGTCTGTTGCACGCAGACGCTGGTGGAAGCAAAACAACAGACATTCACCCCTTAGAAAATCAGGAGAACAGAAAACACCCACCTCTGGTGAAACACCTCAGAGGAATGTAGGCAATAGAATCCAAGATGGTGGCTTGAGGTTTTGTATAACCTCTCCTCTATAGACAGTGTGACTGCAGGCCAGAAACAGAGAATGCTGGGGAACAAGGAGGAGCAAAAGACCATTTGACCAATGGGACCAGTGAGAGCAAGTCATGGGCCTCTGCGCCAATAAGGTGAAGGACTGAAATATATGACAAGGGAAAGAGACATAGCAAGGGGGAAGACGTTGCCAAGACCTGGAAGGGGTGACATGGAGGCTTTGGCTGCTGAGATCTGGAAGAGCAAAGCACCAGAGAGTGCCGTGAGTGAGAGGTGATCTGCCTTGTTGGGTTGAACCCAGGTAGAAGGCTGCACCAAAGAATCCTGGATGTTGGACTGGCTATGAGTCTTGCAGGAAGCCTTGTGATGCCAGCAGAGAAGAAATGAGAGGAAAGAGGACTGGAAACCACCGGTGAGAGTCCCTAGAGGAGCTGAGGAGACAGCATAGGTACAGGAGTAGGGGCACCACCACTGAATCTGTGAGAGGTCCTGCAGCGTCTGGACAGATGAGGCTGGTTTATGGAGTGACAGAGAGTGTGTTGCAAGAAGCTTTGAAAGCGGCAGGCAGGTTATTAGGGACTGGAAGGCACGAGTGATACAGAGACACAACAAGAAACCGTATGAGGGCACAGCTGATTGGAAGAGAGGCCCCGGAGATACCAGTATTTGTTTTGGACTTGACGATCCTTTCTGGGAAACAAAGTATAAGTACCAAAGCATCCATAAGACATTATGGGGTCATTTGTGAACGAGAGGAGAGCACAGTGAAAGCATAAAAGCAAGGTGTAATGCCTTTACACTTTCATTTTGTGCTCCAGCTCATTTGTGTGCTCTTCCACGGTGCAGGAGAGGCTCAAAGCGTAGTTGACATCTCTGCTTTTCTTTCTACCTCTGTCTTGGAAGAGCTCCACATTTTACGCCTGCATGACAGTTTTATGCAGGCGTAAAACCAACGGATTCCTATTGAATCCACCTTGAATTTACACCTGCTAAATAGGCAGACTCCATAAGAATCCATTACTAAACGACGCCTGCAAAGCATAATTTGCAGGCAATGCTTACTTCTTTACAAGATGGAGTGTAAAAGAAAAGAGTAAAGTTCCCCTCGCCTGGTTTTACTATTTACTTTTGCACTCCACCAACCTTGCAAATGTTTTAAGATTGCATGCAGGGGATCCAACAGCACTTAAGTGCTCAAATTCCCCCCATGCATGCAATTAACACTTTTGCTAAAATTACTTCCTATGAGGGATCGAGAGCCTTTATGCTGAAATCTGTGAAAGATAGTGACAATTCGTGACATTGCATTCTGGGAAACTTAGTCCAAGTACCCAAGAGTCTGTGAGACCTCTGCTGTTTCTTATTTGCAGTCCGTGGTGGTTCCCTGTGCTGTGGCAGGATCTCTTGACTTAGTTCTGCTGTTTCTTATTTGCAGTTCGTGGTGGTTCCCCATGCTGTGGCATGATCTCTTGTCTTAGTTCTGCTGTTTCGTATTTCCATTTAGTGGTGTGGGTACCCCATGCTGTGTCAGGATCTCTTGACTTAGTTCTGCTGTTTCTTATTTGCAGTTCGTGGTGGTTCCCCATGCTGTGGCAGGATCTTTTGTCTTAGTTCTGCTGTTTCTTATTTGCAGTTCATGGTGGTTCCCTATGCTGTGGCAGGATCTCTTGTCTTAGTTCTTCTGTTTCGTATTTCCATTTAGTGGTGGGGGTACCCCATGCTGTGTCAGGATCTCTTGATTTAGTTCTGCTGTTTCTTATTTGCAGTTCGTGGTGGTTCCCTATGCTGTGACAGGATCTTGTGTCATAGTTCTGCTGTTTTATATTTCCATTTAGTGGGGGAGGTACCCCATGCTGTTAGGATCTTTTGTCCTAGTTCTGCTGTCTTATTTTCTTTTAGAGGTGGTGGTACCCCACATTGTGTCAGGATCTCTTGATTTAGTTCTGCTGTTTCTTATTTCCATTTAAAGGCGGTGGTACCCCATACCTCTAGTACACCAGAAGGGATCCAAACAGATTGGAAACACAAGTCACTTATAAACCTTTTGGTATCATGGATGGAACGGCAGGCTTACCTCTGCAAGGTCGTGGATCGTTGCTTAGTTGCAACACAACAAAATAAAATGATTACCCAATGATAAAAGGTACTATCCAGTCAAGATTGTATACACATATCTACTTTATTATTATTACAACAGAGAGCTTTAGCACAGTACAAAATACAACCCACTCTTTAAAGGAACAGAGAGGACAGGCAGTTTCACGAAGTAAAGGGATGCACGCTGAATACTGACAGGTGGGTAGCCAGTGACACAATCAGTCTTAACTGTTCAAGGTTATTTGGTTTCAGCACTGAGGGAGCAAGGGGCTATAAATGTCACTAGGGGTCTTTGGAGAAGGACCAGGGGTACAGACCCACAATGTACCTGGTGCTTGAGATGATCTTGAAGCTGGACAGCGTCGAGTCGTTTCCAGGATGCTTTGCAGCTTCTGCAACATAGGTCATGATGAGAGAAAGCTGCGGGTATCAGGCAGCAGACAGTTTGGAAAGCGAGGCTGGATGGACGGCTGCAGGCTGGGGTACACGGCGGCTCAGGATCAAGAATCATTGGGCCTCATAACAACGAAGGTGGCCACGGAATGAATGGTGCCGGTGACGGGCACCGTTCATTCCGGGCTGCCCTATTACCAGATCTGCAGTGGGTCCCGCTCTGGAACGCCTGGTCAGACCAGTCGTCCTTAGCGGGACCCGCTAGCTGACCAGGATTCTAACAACGGGCCCGTCATTAACGGGCCCGTTGTTAGCATCCTCCCCATTCCCATTGAGCCCTATGGGGGCTCAAATGGGAATGGGGATGTACTGGGTCCGGGTCCCGGGAAAGGGAATTAACGGGCCCTCCAAGGTCAGAATGGCCCGATAATTCCCTATTCCTGGAACCCAGACCCGGTACCCGGTATGGGGGTAGCCATGCCGCTAGAAGTGGCATGGCTACCTCCATACTTGTAATGAGGCCCATTGTCTCTGTGCTGGTTGCCGGATCTGGAATGCTGCTCGAGGCGTCTCGGACGGCTTAAGTGACTGCAGCGTGACAACAGTCAGTGGTGCAGCCAGTCGCGGTTTGAGGGCTCCACTGCCTCAAAAAATGTCCTTAAACGATGGACGCTGGTTGATGCTTGTTGTAGCACTCCTCCTAGCTTCTTCGCTGGGCGCGTGTCGCCCTTTCCGGCGGACGGCCCAAAGCTGAGGAGAGTGTTTGCAGGCAACAGCCTTGTCCTTTGGTCAGAGACTCTCTGGCACTTCCCACCTAGGATGCTTGCTGGCAGAACCTAGCAGGGCATGCTGCGTGCTGGCTGGGTACCATGTGGTAAGGATGAAGCTATGACCACATTATGAAAAGGAATAACCTTTAATCAATATAAAAGACCCCATGCAGGTCAGCGTTTCATTTAGGAGGGAGTCCCTTGAAAATTGCCAACTGTCACAAAGGATGCACATAATGGCATTCCATAACAAAACATTGGGATGCCATCGCACACGCAGCCGATACTATATATGCTCCCACTTAAAATGTGCAAGTGAAGGCAGTAAAAGCAATAAGAATGAAACATTAACATGAACAAAATTATGCAATGGTAGGCTATAAGCTAAGAAAAAATGATCCATCATGTTACATAGTCATTGAATTTCACAGGTCTTCTTCTCATCGACATGTACCACCCTCGTTGCTCATTTCCCTATTCTGGTGTTCCTCCCCCAATTTGAGGTTGTTTTAGGCACCTTCTAGAGAGTCCTCAAAAATATCATCTGCAACTTTTACATGTGGCAAATAATTCATGTCATCACTGGCTCTCACGTCATTGTTCATGTCATCACCTCTACACCATTCATCTTCACCCTCACCCTGAATGCCTTTGAAACTATCAAATGGAAGACTCTCGTCCACAATATGGTGTCTCACAATTGCAATGCGGTCCTTACTGCACCTTCTCCCATCGCTGGTCACAATATCTCTCTTTCCAACTTTCACCACTTTAATAGGGTCAAAGAAATGGCAGCACCCATTTGGTGCACTGAAAGGTTTTTTTTCACTTTTTCCTCATTCACACATTGTTTGTCCATCACCAACCAATGCGGGAGTAGGTCTGAATGCATTTTCCTGTCCCTCATCTTTTCAAAGGGTGATACTCCAGTCAATACATGTGGTGTGTCTCTGTACAACCTCCTCATTTCCTGAACAGATTTGCTCCAAACAAACCCAATCAGCATATGGCAATTGAATAGTTTCCTTGATAACACCACTAATTTGTTCAACCAACTCATTAGCCCTAGGATTGTATAAGGCAGTGCAATGGTTTTGAATGCCATTGCATTCTAAGAATTCCTACATTTCCCATGCCACCAACTGAACCTCATTGTCAGATATAACGACCTTGGGATATCCTACTCTGGTGAACAACCTTTCCATAAAGTCAATAACACACCTGGTGGAAATGCTTCCAACAAACTCTGCCTCGAACAACCTGGAAGCTTAGTCAACCATTACGATGCAAAATCTGCTTTCTTGTCCCAACATGTTCATAGGTGCCATGAAGTCAATGGCCACCTTCTCCCATGCGAATTCAGGAACATCCACTCTAACAATCTCCATCTTCTGCGTTTTCAAAGATTTATCACTTTATCCACAAGGAATGCAAGCACCCACATTTGTATCTACCAAATCGTCCAAACCAGGCCACCAGAATGTCACCATCAACCTATGCTTCATCAAACTTTTACCCAGATGACCATTGTGTGCTTGCTTAACCAATTCTCTCCAGAGTGCTGTAGGGGGGACCAGTCTTTCACCTCTCCCAAGACCCCACATAGAGCTACTTAGTTAATCTATGATCTTATAGAAAGGTAACCTGACTTCCAACCCCTGGCGCCATCCACGCTTAATTAGTGAGATAGCTTCCTTTAATTGCTTGTCATTGTGAATCCCCTGCAACCAAGTCTCCTTAGAGAACACACTTTACCTCCTGTGATATTCATTAATTGCATACCACCTCTACTTCCTTAGAACATGCTTTGGGAGACCTTGATAAGCAGGCAGCAATGGAGTAAAACAACCTGGGTTGAATTTGACAACAGAATTAAAACCTTGTAAGGTAGACAGTCACCTAGCAATTCTAAGAATTGCCAAACCTTATACTCTAGTATCAGTAAATGTGCCAAAGGCTTGTGATCACTTTTAATAACATATGGGATTCCCAAAACATATGTTTTAAAATACTTTGAAGCCCAGTAACAAGCCAAACTCTCCCACTCAATAGTAGAGTACCTGGACTCCATCTCTCTAAGGGCACAGGAAGCAAATGCTATTGGTACCTCCATGCCTTTCCTGTACTGACTGGAAACCGCGCCTAGACCATGGCTGCACACATCTACGGTAATGGTAATTTCCGCAATGGGATGAAATCTATATAGCGTAGGTGCATTTGCCACCTCCTTCATTTTCCTGAATACTCTCTCTTCCCTTTCTCCCCACACAAATTCTACCCTTGCTTTCAACAAATCTCTCAGAACAGAACACTTTGCAGAAAAGTTCCTCACAAACTTAGCATAAACTTAGCATAAAATTTAAAATTTGATTATGGAGATGAGTTTAGGTCCTGCAATGAGAGCCACATTTCTGACCAGTGGGGCTCATACCGAGTCAGGTGTGTCGGTGATAAAGTGCCGTATCTGAGGATACCGGCACTTTAATGGACCGCCCAACTACAGGAGTGCCGGTGGGGTACCTGGGTTACCTCCAGCTAAATGCTGGAGGTAAGCCAAGCACCCTACCGGCCAAAAAAGCCCTTGTTACCGCCAAAAGCATTGCTGGTGGTGGTAACAACAGAACATTTCCTCATGGAGTCCTATGAGACTCCGTGACTGGGAATCAAAACTGCTCCACCGGCACCTGTAATCTGGCAGCAATGCCGCCGGACAGGGTGCCGGAAACGGTATCCACATTTGCCAGTATCCTGGCTGCTCTACCATCAGGATACTGGCAGGGTTGGAATGAGGACCAGTGTGAGGTTTACTAGTTTCATTCTTGCAATGAGTGTCATCTTTCAGTATTACACTGATGGGGACCAGTGTGAGGTTTACTGTTTTCAGCCTTACAATGACTGTCATGTTTCAGTATTGAGCTGATGGCTGACAGTGTGAGGTTTACTGCTTTCAGCCTTACAGTGAGTGTCATGTTTCAGTATTGCGCTGATGGCGACCAGTGTGAAGTTTACTGGTTTCGGTCTTGCAATGAGTGTCATGTTTCAGTATTGTGCTAATGGCGACCAGTGTGAGGTTTACTGGTTTCAGCCTTACAACGAGTGTCATGTTTCAGTGTTGCGCTGTTGGGGACCAGTGTGAGGTTTATTGGTTTCATTCTTGCAATGAGTGTCATGTTTCAGTATTGAGCGATGGCTGCCAGTGCGAGGTTTACTGCTTTCAGCCTTACAATGGGTGTCATGTTTCAGTGTTGCGCTAATGGCAACCAGTGTGAGGTTTACTGTTGTCAGCCTTGCAATGAGTGTCATGTTTGGATCGGGGTTGAAAGCCCGAGCTAGAAATGTTTGAGGGAGACCGAATATTATTTTTCCGAAATGACCTTCGCTCTTTTCTCCCCTGAACATTTCTGACTTGACGGATGTGTGTGGTGGGTTTCGTCCGGGCGGTGTTGATTGCAATCGGCTTGGTACTGGGTGCAGACTTTGTGCTGTACACCAGGCTAGCAATACAGGGTTTATTACATGCTCAACAAGATTTGGATGATATGGCACTGAGGAACACTAACAGCAATGACGCGTACCAAGCGAGAAATATTGCAGCACTAGAACAGTGAACAATGACCCAAAGTGGACACCTGGCCACCACACTACTTGAGGCGGGCCACCCTAGAACAAAGAAGGTGATCTGGATAGATTCACTGAAGTATGGTCTTGCTTCATGGAGCGATATGCGCCCTAAAACTAGCCAACACAGGGTAAGGTATTTTCTAATAACATGCGAGTTACTCCCCAGTTGACCCCACCCTCTCTATGTTGACCTGCTCTTGTTTATCTTGCCCTCTTCCTGTGGGGCGTTGGTGTGTAGTGTTGGTGTTGCTTCCTCTCTATGTCTCTGGTGTTGGGTTGGGGCCTGATCGGAGATGCTGTTTATATTACGTTTTCAAAGACCATTTACTGTGTTTTTGGATGCCAATGTGATCTAGCTGTATGTACACTTGATTTATTTATTTGCATTTATAAAGCACTCACACTGCCCAGGGGCATCGAGGCGCTGTTTCACGATTACATCTTAGTTGCATCACATAAATGGGCTGTTAGTGGCTGCCACTGAGCTGATGTGTACCTTCCCTATATGCAGGTAGGTGCCTTATGGTGGTGGCAGCCACTGACCTCATGTGCACCTACCACAGCCTACATGTAGGGGCCATATGGGGGTGGCAGCCACTGAGCTGATGTGCACCTTACTAGTCTGCATGTGGGTGCCTTATGGACGTGGCTGCCACTGACCTCATGTGCACCTATCACAGTCCACATGTAGGTTCCTTTTGGAGGTGGCTGCCACTGAGCTGATATGCGGCTTCCCGGATAGATAGTGAGGGTGAGACCTATCCGTTGTGTGTAGAGTTTTAGACAAACAATCTAGTTTTGATGGCCATGCGGATGATGAGATGAGAGGGTTCACTTCTGATGGAGTGAGGCAGTGAGTTCCAGTGTATAGAGGCAATGAATGGGAAGCTAACGCCCCCGCCTCTTGCACATTTAATTCTTGGGACCGGCAGTAGGTTAGCATACGGTATTTGGAAGTCAATGTAAGTTTTATACAAAATAAATAGGGGTATACCTCCCTATACCCTGCATGCATGCATCAGGCTTCCTCACTTAACTCGGACCTTGGTTTTTGTTCGGTCATTTGGTTCTGGGAGAGTAGGGGATTTCTGCCCAGTGCTGAAAATCAAAGGTGGGTACCCATTATGCAACAGGCATCGTGAAATTGGGAAACTGGGTTTCTTTTTTTGTATTTGTTTAAAGTGCAGACCTGGGTCGAGAGCAGCAGAGTGCTGTACAGAGTGTGGCTAGCCCGAATTTGGGCTGCCATCTTTTAACAGTATCACAGTACTGTGAAGTCTTAAATGGGGGAGGCTGCTGTGCATCTGCACACTCTGTCTGGTAGAGGATTTAGGAAGATGGTTGCCACATACATGTCTGCCCTCCCTATTTAGGTGAGAGAGAGACGATTTTCAAGATTAAAATGTTACTATTTTTCATATAATTTTATTTGCTCACTCTTAAAATATCTCTGGCGGCCACAATGCAAGTCAATTGGAAAATTCAATCCCCCCACTTTCCATCTCAAAATCTCCCTTTTGTGTGATCTAAAATGTTGGCATGTATGCCACAAATGAGCTGATGTGCGCTGTATCAGTCTGCATGTAGGTGCCTTATGGAGGTGGCTGCCACTGACTTCATGCACACCTACCACAGTCTACATTTGGGTGCTGTATGGGGGTGGCAGCCACTGATCTGATGTGCGCCTTACAAGTCTGCATGTGGGTGCCTTATGGAGGTGGCTGCCACTGAGCTGATGTGTGCCTTCCCTGTAGGCAGGTAGGTGCCTTATGGTGGTGGCAGCCACTGACCTCATGTGCACCTACCACAGTCTACATGTAGGGGCCGTATGAGGGTGGCAGCCACTGATCTGATGTGCACCTTACCAGTCTGCATGTGGGTGTCTTATGGAGGTGGCTGCCACTGACCTCATGTGCACCTACGACAGTCTAAATGTAGGGGTCGTATGGGGGTGGTAGCCACTGAGCTGATGTGTGCCTTCCCAGTCTGCATATAGGTGTCTTATGGAGGTGACTGACACTGAGTTAATGTTCCCCTTCCCTGTCTGCATGTAGGTCCGTTATGCAGATGGCAGCCACTGAGCTGATATGTGCCTTCCCAGTCTGCATGTCAGTACCTTATGGAGGTGGCTGCCACTGAGCCGATGTGCTCCTTCACTGTCTGCACGTGGGTACCTTATGGAGATGGCTGGCTCTGACCTCATGGAGGTGGCTGCCACTGAGCTGATATGCGGCTTCCCAGTCTGCATGTAGGTGCCTTATGGAGATGGCTGCCACTGTTCTCATGTGCACCTGCCACAGTCTACATGTAGGTGCCTTATGGAGGTGGCTGTCATGAATCGATGCTACTGCCCCTTCTGGACGTCCTGGTCAGTTCAACAACGAACCAGGATAACCTCTCCTACCTCCAAATATGGTGGAAAGCGGATCCGCGGTCTAGTTCCTGGGAAACACAACAATGCTAGATAAGCGCCCCACCCCTGTGGTACGGCGCGTGTCAATGCTTCAGTTCTGAACTTCTGGTAGTTGTTCCTAGCATTCGCTCTCCCGGAATCACTCTCTGGCGATTCCCTCTGTGTTCCTTCCTGGATTGTTTTTCCTACGCGACCGCTCTGCATGCTGCAGCGGATCCTCTTTCCTGGACTTCTTGCTTTGCGGTCCTTGTGGATTGCACCATCTCTCCTTCATGGGTATTCTGCTTCCGCGGTTCCTCCGGACTGCTTCCATTCCTTCCTAGGCTCACTGCTACGTGCTCCTGTGTTGACTGCTACCTTCTCCTCTCCTCCCTGGGAAAAGACTGCCGATACTGTGAACTCAAAAGAATACGCCGGCGAACTGGCGTCGGAAGAAGATTGTCCTTACCTTCAAGATTCCCGCACTTCCAGGAAACGCGGGCAGAAGGAGCTGACAAAAAAGAAACTACCCAAGCACTCACAGGTAAGCCCATCAATAGATCGAGGCACCCTAAACAAGAAAAGTAGTGATAATCGTGACAGTGGCAGCCACTGATATGTGCCTTCCCAGTCTGCATGTAGGTGTCTTAGGGAGGTGGCTGACACTGGCCATATGTGCACCTACCACAGTCTACATGTATCTGGCCTTTTTCCATGGGCTCTCCCCAAGCTCCCTCTACTGAAGCCATAAACCTTGGAGTCATCTTTGACTCCTCTCTCTCCTTCCTCCCTCATACTCAGGACATTGCCAAAAAGCCCCACTTTCAGCTTTTCCTTCTGAAAGGAATTCCACCTTTCCTCATCTTCCCCCAGAGACTCAGTGTTACTCAGGCTCTGGTTCTCTCTAGGCTTGACTATTGCAATATCATTCTCCTTAATCTACATTTGTCCACTCTGGGACCCCGCTAGCTAATCCAGAATAGGGCAGCAAGATGTATCCTTGGCTACAAGCCCAGGGACTGCATCTCTCCTGCCCTGCAAAGTCTTCACTGGCTCCCGATCGTAGCACGGATTATATTCAAATCCCTCTGCATCATCCACAAGTCTGTTTGGTGCCGGGACCACTCTATCTGCAACTCTTTCTGGCTAAATATTCCCCCCTCTAGACACCTATGTTCCTCTGGCACCAACACATTGTGTGTAAGGCAGTTTGCTAAACAGAGAGCCGGTGGTTGATCGCTTTCCTCGGCGGGCTCCCTTCTTTGGAACAGCCTCCCCCTCCTTCTTCGTCTTGAGCAGAACCTCCTTAAGTTCCAGAAAAGCCTCAAGACCTTCCTCTTTACCTATTCCTTCCTTCCCTCTCTCCCCTGCTAATCGCACAATATCTTGATTGGTGTGCACAGCCCTTATGCATCCTCAGGGCCCTGAGCTCCCACATCTTCTCTTCCCTGCTGCAGTCTATCCTCTGCACTTGCCTCGGCTCACCCTCCACCATCACCTATCCCATATCACCTTCCCCTTTGCACTTGCATGTTCTGAACATTCACACGGCATAGTAGGTTTGCCTCCCCCCCACTGTCTTTTCTTATATTGTTGTATTTAATTATTGAAAATTGTTGTAATGTCATTGTCTATCATCCTCTGTCCCCTCTCTGTTGCCCTGTGGACACTTTGAAACAGTACTTGCTTCCTGTATAAGCGCCTAACAAGTGAAGAATAAATAAATAAATAAATGTGGGTGCCTTAGGGAGGTGGCTGCCACTGACCTCATGTGCACCTACCACAGTCTACATGTAGGTGCCTTATGGGGGTAGCAGCCACTGAGTTGATATGCACCTTCCCAGTCTGTATGTAGTTGCCTTAGGGAGCTGGCTGCCACTGACCTCATGTGCACCTACCACGGTCTGCATGTAGGTGCCTTAGGGAGGTGGCTGCCACTGACCTCATGTCCACCTACCACAGTCCGCAAGTAGGTGCCTTCTGGAGGTGGCTGTCACTGAGTTGATGTGCTCTTAGCCCAGTCTGCAAGTAAGCGCCTTGTGCCCCAGGCCCCGTGCTGCACGAAGTGCGGCACGATGGAGGGCCTGGGGGGTTAGGCGCAGGGTGGGGGAGCACAACAAGCAGGAAAGAAAAAGGGAGGGGCAGCCAGGCGGCGCCCCCACCCGCGGTGCGCAAAGAGACACACAAAAAGATAGAGGCTAGGTGAGAGAAGTAACAAAGGGGGGTGGGGAGGACAGGAAGGAGCACCAACGGCCAGTAATCAGCACAACAAAGGTGGAAGGGGTACAAATACCCCAGAGAAGCAGGACCAAGGCACAACCAGGTTAGGAGCTCACCTCACTCGGGTAAGCTCCCAGGGCCTGGATAAGGCGGTAAAGGATTCGTTTTTGTTCCGTTTTGTTTCGTTTTTCTCCGCTTCGGTCACTTTTGCCTCTGCGGGCTTAAGCGACTGAAAATCGTTTCCCCTCCTCGCTCGTGTTTCGCCTCTGCGGGCTTGACTGGCAAGGGGAGCGCCGGAGGAGCGGAAGAAAAGGAAGGACGCAGCTGATCGTGAGGGCGTCGCGGAAGAACGGGACAACGCTCACTTTTTCCTCGGTGGGCTTCGCGTCGAGGGAAGGCCAGCTGTGAAGAGTCGGGGCCCGCAGTGGAAGCAGGAGAAGCCGGGCAGACGTGGCGCTGGAGAGGAGAATCCGGGAAGAAAAGGCACAGCTCGCTGAGTAGGCGTTGCAGAAGAACGGGACCACACACGACTTTGCCTCGGCGGGCTTAGTCGGCAAGGGAAAGCGAAAGAAAAAGGAAGACCCACCTCGTCGAGGGAAACCAGGAAGGCGATCGCAGCAGAAGACCCCGCAGCAGCATCAAGGAAATCCGGGCACCGGCGCCAGTTCCGAAGAGGCGGTGCTTACGGGGGAAGCAGTGAACAACACGGGAGAAGCCGGGCAGACGCGGCGCTGGGGAGGAGAACCAGTGAAGCGCACGTAAGCAGGAGGAGCGTCACGTAAGGAAAGGGAGCCCTTAAAGCGACAGTACACCCTGCTCAAGCATGCTCCCGGAGACGCCGTCGCCTGGGTAGGAGAACCGGGGGAGAGGAAGCAGTCGCCCGCGGAAGAGTCAGAAGACAAGGTCACACCTCGGAGGCGGACAGGAGCAGGAGAAGCCGGGCAAACGCGTCGCTGGATAGGGGAACCGAAGAGGAGGAAGCGAGCGTCCGCGGAAGGTGCGGAGGACAACGAGGAAGAAAGGAAAGGAAAGGAAGACCAACCTCGTGGGGACAACGGATCCAGGGGAGCATCGTTTAAACGGACCCAGCGGAGAAGAGCGGGACCCCGGCTGACGAAAAGCGGTGACAGCAGCAGAGGACCCGGGAAGCCGGAGCTGCGTGGGAAGACCTAAACACATCGCGTCAGCGGACCCAGCTGAGAAGAACGGGACCCCGGCTGGCGAGAGGCGGTGACGGAAGGAGGAAGACCTACCTCACCGCGTTCAGCGGACCCAGCTGAGAAGAGCGGAACGCTGGGAGAAGCGTTGAGAGCAGCGGAGGACCCGGGAAGCCAGAGCGGCGGGAAGAAAAAAGAAGACCGCACAACGGACATCGGGGGAAACCAGGCTGCGGAGTGAAGGAAGCGGACATCGGGAAACCCAGGCCGTGGCGGCAATGAGCAAAGCGGAAGCAGCCGGCCAGCGTCAGGAAGCAGGCACACGCGGAACGTCGCGCCTTGGAGGCGGGGCTAGATAAGGCCTTAAAGCCACAGCACATAAAAACAAAAGTGGCGGAGCAGGAAGGAGGGGCGTCAGCTGGCATCAGGAAGGTGGCGGTTCACGCTAACACTCCAACGGCGGCCAACGGGAAGTGATTAAAAAAAAAAAAAAAAAAAAAAATTTCGTTTGGAAACAAACGGCCCGGATAACGCGCCGCAGCAGTCAGTGGTGCCACAGGCAGAGAGCGGCCACGGCAACAAGCATTTTGATTCATGAAGCCAGGCACTAACACAAGCTGGCAGTATAGCTCAGTGGTTAGAGCCAGGTGGAAATGAACAGCAAACTCACAGGCTGATCCCTGAGTTTTTCAATCTTGAACATTGGTCAAAAAAAAAAAAAAAAGTGGAAGGATGGAAGAAAAACTAAGAAGAGCACAGGAATTCAGTGCATGGGCCAAAAAGGCCGAGAAGGAATATGGAGCGCAGTGGGTAATGAAGGTGGTACAGTCGGAAGAAAGGGCTAAGGCAATGTTGCCTCTGCTGCTTGAGGAATCCGCTGGCAGCAACGAAGAAGCTGCAGTACCACAAGGCCGAAAGAAGTGAAGAGAGATCTCAAGGGAGCCACAAGAAGAAAGAGCAAGAAGAGCACAGGAATTCATTGCATGGGCCAAAAAGGCCGAGAAGGAAGATGGAGCGCAGTGGGTAATGAAGGTGGTGCAGTCGGAAGAAAGGGCTAGGGCAATGTCGCCTCTGCTGCTTGAGGAATCCGCTGGCAGCGACGAAGAAGCTGCAGTACCACAAGGCCAAAAGAGGTTAAGAGAGATCCCAAGGAAGCAACGAGAAGAAAGAGCAAGAAGAGCACAGGAATTCAGTGCATGGGCCAAAAAGGCTGAAAAGGAAGATGGAGCGCAGTCGGTAAGGAAGGTGGTACAGTTGGAAGAAAGGGCTAGGGCAACGTCGCCTCTGCTGCCTGAGGAATCCGCTGGCAGCGACAAAGAAGCGGCAGTACCTCAAGACCAAAAGAGGTTAAGAGAGATCGCAAGGGAGCCACAAGAGCCCTAAGATAAAACGGAAGAAAGGAACCATGAAAGGTATCGTAAAATTGAATAACAATATTAACAAAATGGTGAAAGTGTTAAATGCAGGTATTACGGCTCAGGGTAAGTCGCCCAGAACCAACAAAGGGAGAAGGAAGGAGTACTAAAATGTGGCATCTGATAAAAATAGTAGGGAAGATGAAGAGAGGGATCACCTGCAAGGGGGGGTTAGCATGGGTGAAAACAAAAGGCAGATAAGGCAGGTCAAGGGCCAACAGACAGCGGGGATCCAATACCACAAGGGCTTCCACAAAATACGGGTCCCCAGGGGTCGCCTGCCAATGCAGCAGTAACTACGACGGAGCCGCCCGTAGCGAAATAACAGAGCCTACCTCAGTGATGACTAAGTAGGGCAGACCAACTATAGGCAAGGATGCGCAGGGTCGGTCCTTAAAGGCACAAGCATGGTAGAGCTACTATAGGAAACAAGATGTTCAGAATGATTATGGTAACGAGTATAGGTACAACAGGAGATACGAGACTCCATATGACAGATCAAGGGAGCAGAATTTTCGGAGTAGAGAGGGTGGCAGAACAACATATCCCCGACGGCACATGGGGGTGGTAAAGGGAGTAACGGGGCAGCGAGGTCGGAGCCAGCACCAGGGGGCGAACCCTAGCTTACCGGTGACACCCGTAGGGTTCACCCACGTACCAATACAAGGGACAGGCATAGTCCCAGCAGGGCGCCGCACTGGCACAGCAGGAAAGGAGGGTGACCCAGTATGGTAGGCCCACGGTTGGTAAGGACACCCAAGGCCGGTCCATGAAGGCACAGTCATGGCACATTAGGGAGAAAGTAAAGGAGAAAACAGGGAGAAAAGAGTTCATAGATATTTTTGTGAAAGGCCCGGATAGCTCAGTCGGTAGAGCATCAGACTTGCCCTGCTAGAATGCCAAAAGAGAGGACAGATTGCATCAATAGAGGGAGGATGAGAAAGGCTTATTAAGGTACCAAAGAGTTTTTTAAATGGATGGCGGTTTTTCAAATAATGTCCACTATTATACGGCAAAAATACCCAGAGGACGGGGTACCATTGGTGAAAGGCCAGCAGAGAGGATTGAAGTTACAAAGCATGTAGGGGGGGAAGTATGGAAGGAAAAGGACCACGAATTTAAGAAAGAAATGGTTTGCTTCCCAGAGTTAGGTTGGAATGAGGAAAACTTCAACCTGTACATATTTAAGGTGTTAAAGGAGAAATGGGACACCAGGGAGCAAAGTGCGGGTGGATATTATAGAAAGCAATGCTGCCAAAACGATTACAGAAGTGATTACAAGGCGTTAAAAGTATACAAGGCATGCGGGGGGGATGCATGGAATGAAGAGGGGCACGAGTTTAGAGGAGAAATGGATTGCTTTCCGGATATGGGATGGGACTTTTTTAACCTGACATATTTAACGTATTAAAAGTAGAGTTGATCAGGAAAAGGAAACACAGAAATGGCTAGGTATGCAAGAGGGGGAGGAATATTTCAGGGACATATGTCTACATATGGGGCGTACCAGCCCATGGCATATGGATAGAGGGGAGGTTCAGTCCGGCAAGGGGCAGTCTGCTAAAAGGGAGGAACAAGGCCACCGTGACAGAACGGCAAGCATTAGCTGAAAAGCTAAATACGGCGGGAATTGTTCACTAGCTGGGTAGCATTACGTACAGCGGGAGGGGTGCTGAATAAAAGAGAGATAGCGGTGCAGTCGGATAACAGGGCAGTGGTGCACGGGTCGAGTAAAGGGGGTGCATCATGCTCAGCTGTATAAAAACTGTAGCTGTCACCTTGGCGCAGTTTCAGTGGCGAGAGGTGCAGGGAGCTAAGGCCGGGCACCAGAAAGGAGAAAACGCCCACGCCAAAGAAGGCATGGATCCCAGCAAAAACTCTGAAAAGGGAAGAACGGTTGACTATAAGGTTAACTCAAAAAGTGTGAATGCTTGGTAAGGGCATTGGCCAAAGGGAAAAGGAAAAGTGGAAATGTCCACGAAAAGCTCTGGAATGATAAGAACGGTTAACTACAAGGTTAACGCTAAAAGGAAAAGGAAGAACGCAGGGGAGTGCAATAAAAAAAAAAAAAAAAAAAAAAAAAAAAAAAAAAAAAGTGCGGCAGAGAAGTGTGTGAAGGTTTGGAAGAGGCATTGGCCAAAAGGAAAAAGAAAAATCCATTAAAAACCTGGACAGGAAAGTACGGTTGACTACAAAGGTTAACTCAAAAGGGAAAGAAGATACAGGGCGGGTCATAAACAAGCGAGCAAGGAACACCCTAATGTACAAAACAGGTAAGCAGTACGAGAAGCAGGTAATAAATGCAGTGGTGGAAACAGGAGCGCAGGATGTGGGCGAAATTTCGGCAAAAAGGGGTGAATGTTGGGAAGAGGCATTGGCCAAAGGGAGAAAGAAAAGCTGGGCCGAGTCATACCATGGGGTTTTCAGGGCAGGGGAACTAATGGCCAGTAACACGATAGATGGGGAGGGCCAGGCAAAAAGCAAGGTTAGTATACCAATAGGGGCGGGCTGACGCGCAGCATATGCGAGTCAGCAAGGGCAATAGCCCAATGTCGGTGGAATACCGAAATTTTCAGGTCCGAAACAATTACCCGCAGAATTTGGTATGGGGCACGCTGACGGCAGGCCATTGAGACGGCAAGGAGAAAGCTAAGCAAAGCGGTAGGGAAATATTGTAGGAGCACGGGGTTACACTTCATAAAACATGGGCTGTCTCAAAATGACCCCAAGTGGTTCCATCAGGACGGGGTGCACTTATCCAACAAAGGGTTGGGCAGATCAAGGCTGGGGCAGATTTGCGGACAACATTTTTTCAGCGCTAGCGGCACAGGGTTGCAAATAAGTTGGGCAGCAGGGTCACTGTTTTGGGGGGACCTGAGCGGTTTAGACAAGCAACCCCTCAGGTGTGGCGGCACGTGTCCAGGAAAGGATGCCACAGGACAACGAAAGGGAGGCTAAAGGAAGGGGGCATCCCAACCCCTGGACACGAGGGCCCAAAAAGTGTTTAGCTACTGTACAGTTGTCATAACCAGTGTACAGTGCCATTATTGTATGTAAATAAAAAGGCCTACGGCCACTAATTTTTCCACGCAAACAGAGCTTGCACGCTTCATCATTTCTGGGTCAGGGCACAACACAACAGGGCCAAGAGCTGGGGGGGAACCCACACTACTCAGCCTATGGAGGTGGCTGTCACTGAGTTGACGTGTGCCTTCTCAGTCTGCAAGTAGATGCTTCATGGAGGGGAGTGTCAACCAGTTGAAGTGCGCCTTCTCAGTCTGCAATTAGATACTTTATAGAGGTGGCTGTCACTGAGTTGACATGTGCCTTCTCAGTCTTCAAGTGCCTTATGGAGGTGGCTGTCACTGAGATGACGTGCGCCTTCTCAGTCTGCAATTAGATGCTTTACAGAGGTGGCTGTCACTGAGTTGATGTGCGCTCGTGCACGCCTTGCTATCTTCCCCCTTTGCTCCTAATGTTTCTGCCAATCTATTGACATATGCTCGCCCACCTCCCCAGTCCCCACACCAGGACTCTGCCACCTTGTAAAAGACCGTTTTTTTCCCGGGGTGTATACTTGTGTCAACTGGAGCTCGTGCTCGGCTTGAAGGTATTTTTATATGCAGTTGCGCACATTTATAGAAGTTTTAGAGCTGTGCAGGGTATCGTTTTGGCAAGGGGTAATGGGCGTGCCTGCTTTCTCTTGGAACGGCCGTGGGCTCGTTTGGAGAATGTGAACTCTCTGCTCTGCTGCGGGCGCGAGAGCCCGTTCACTGCCCTCAAATTCCCTCTGTGCTTTGAAAGTGAAAATGGCAACTCGCCACAGGCTCGAGGGATCTTCAGTACAGGGCAGACGCTGGCAGGGCAGACTGGGAAGAGGGAGGGCCTAGGCTCCGGCCCACAACGGGCATCACCGGCCTTGTTAGGCAAAGGTCCCAGCACGCCTAGGGGTTTGTGGGGGCCCCAAGAGGAGGGCGGGCCGGGCATGGAGAGCAGTCTGCATGTCACTAGTCTTCAGCCGTGGGAATAGAAAGGGGACAGGTTCCAGAAGCAGAGGGGGTACTAGCATGGCAGACTGTTGCCACTAGAGAACACTGATGGGGAGAGGGGGCACGGGGGCTTCTTGTAAAGAAAATGACGGCCTCCAGTGCCCAGTGTCCTCGCTTCTTAGGGGCATTCCGGGTCCACCTGCTGTGGGAGTGTCTGTCCGGTTCCTGGTTGCCCCGGCACTGGCCCACGGTCACACCGATATCTGCGCCGCCAGCCTACGCTGCCAGGGGGCAGAGGCGCCATGCCCCCTGGTGCCCTGCGGCATTCTCAGCTATCCGCCTGTTGCCAGTCGTCGCAGGCCACCCTCCTCTGACACTGAGGGGAAGGCTGCTCGTTTGGCATCTCCCACCATCCACCTGTTGGCAGACATCCCCAAGCGCCGCCGGCTCCCCTGGCACTGCCTCGGCGGGCGCGGCCCTGTCTGCGCTGCCAGCCCCGGTGCCAGAGGCTCTTGAGTAAACAGCACTTAGAAGTGAATTATTCTTTTTCAGATTTTAGGAAGCCTCGGTTTTCGGCTGCCTTGTCTACACAATAACCATAATTAGCTCTGTCTATAGACAGTAATGGTCCTTAAACACAGGCCCGGCACGGCCTCTGTGCCATCAAACGCACCGGCACAACCCGGCTAACTGCGAGACTGCGGCTTGGGAGGCCTGGGCGTGGGGCTGGGAGCCGCTCACAGACATCAGTCGGTCCGAGCAGGCGCGCAGGTCCGGCGCCGCTTATCCTAGTGCCGAGGTCGGTAAAATAAGGATGTTGCCTAGGCTAACGCTACCATTGCTAGTGCCGCGCCCGTGTGCCCCTGCGGGACTTCGCGATATAATATTCAGTACATGAGAGGAACACAAGCGGACTGCTCTGTCAAGTTTTCAAACTACCCACAACACCCCACCCGTCGCCTCTCTCAGCAGGAGCCAAAGCGACTCGCGCCACCCACGTTCCAAGTGTCATGAAGGGGTCCTTCCATGTTTTGGGTTTAGCCGTCAACCCCTCTCCATGCCACCCTTCCCAGCATCCCACTCTGCCGAAGACCTCACGTACTCCCCCTGACGACTGGGTTGTTATGAAAGTGAATACGTTTACCGACGTTCAGTGGCCCTGAGAGGTTGATAGGGCTGGGGTCGTATCAGTCATATTTAAAAAAAAATCCTTTGCATGCCCACATCTCCCTGGCTCGTTCCCCGACTGCCGTTGTAACCCCACCCTGTTTTCCATCCCCGTCTCTTTCACAGTCTCACCTGCCTCCCAGGCCCCAGATGTACGTCTCTGTCACTGTCTCATCTGTCTCCACCCCCATGTAAGTCTCTTTCACTATTTCGTCTGCCACTCTTTTCCCTCCCTCTGCTTCTCTGACTGAACATTGCGCTATGTCTCCCTCCCTCTGTCTCCCTCTCTCTGCTTCTCTAGTTTTCACAGCCATTCTTTCTTCTGCCTCCCAGCCCCCACTTCTCCCCCGGGCTGCTGTTTGCACACCTGCACAGGCGAAGAGCAGTGCAAACAGTCCCTCCTGCACGGACAGGATCCGGCGGCTCCGTGGATCCGGTGTTGTCCACTTCAATTCTCCTCACCGGCGGGTGTGCCCTGCCAGGCGTGACGTCCTGTGTGCGCGGGCCTGGTGCCCCTGTGTTTGCACACACACTAATGCCTGGCTCAGCACACCCGGTGCTGGTGCACAGGGGATTACTGTGGTGAGAGACGAGTACTGACTCTCACAACTAGCCTGGGCGCCTGATAACCCGGAAGTGACGCTCACAAACCCAACCAGCCCTTGCTGTCTCTCCTTATTGTCTCTCCCTGCTCGTGGTCCTGCCTGGGGCGTGTTTAGCTCATGGAGTCCTGTTTTTTTTCTGCAGTTGCAATGGAGAAACCGCACATTCCAGAGGCATAGAATAAAAAAACAGAGATGGGTCCAGTTGAGAGCAATAACGTTTGAATGAAGTCTTCCCCTGTGCTGTGTAGCCCATATTTTGTGCAGGGAGCTCCCCAAGGGTGAAGAGAGCTTGCCCTAGTGTGATCAGAGTTTCCCCCAATGTGAACTGATTGTCGCAGCATTTGGGGTGCCTCCAGAGAGAAATAGCTGCCAAGGCACCCCATGTCAAGCCAGTCCTCGTTTTGCACATTGCATGCTCGGCTTGTAGGCACAGACCTAGGAGAAAAATTGTACTACAAGTACCAGCATGCAACATGTACACCAAGGCCTGCCTGATGGTATAATGCCCAACTACTTGATAGTATCAGAATGTCACAGTGGTTGGTTGACCAGATAAAAAAAAGGGACAGTCCATAGGCAAAGAAGTAGGACTACAGTAAACACAAACAGGACTCCGATAAAACTGTAGTCCTTCTTCTATGTTGCCCGCCTGTTTCAGGGTGTGTGCTCACAGGCACACTCCTCTTATTGGAGGAGAGCGGCCAGGGAGGGGAAGAGCATTCACACCCCCATTCACGCGCAGGAAGAGTCGCACCAGGCCCAATTTTAGGATTTCAGAATCGGTTCCCAGAAAAAACCGTGACCGTAGCAACCCACCCATCCAATCCCGGGACGGGGTTTATAAAATTCAAAAACTCCTGGGACCCCGCGACGGAGGGCGTTTTCCAGGGCCTGTCCTGGGAAAACCGAGACATCTGGTCACCCTACAATGGATGAGCCATTTATGGAGAGCAAGAGACTTTCGGTGCGAGGGTTGCCCACTAGCTATGTAATGTGCTACATGTAGGAGTTATCTGGCAGATCCCACAGAGTCCCTCGATATTGCCCAGATCCACTTGTTTTATGACCTTTGGCAATATGGCAAGGAACATTAAAGCGCACAGTCAAGAGCAGGAGAGGAGAAAGAAAGGACGCACAAGCATCTAGCGTCGGACGCGCACACTGAGATCTTCGGGTCTCAGGCACATGCTGATCATTGCAGGATCGATGCATGATCCTTGCACCACTCCCACTGTTGGTCTCACTGGTGCACTGCAGCGAAAGCCGGCCAACAGCCCAATGACCCACGCTGACCGATACCCACTTCCAATTAGTTTAAATGGCAGGCTGGGATTTTAAAGTCTCAGTCACCATCGGGAAGCGGGTTAGCTTAACCAATCACAAAGGGGGATGGGACAAATACCAGCTCATTGGACGCAGAAGGTAAAAAGAAACACATGAGGAAACCTCTGTAGAACCACAGTAGAGCCAATCAAGGAACACATTTGGAAGGAGGCAAGGGAATGGGATTAGGGAGGAACCAAAAGAAAGACATATTAGATGATCAGGTTAATCAGAAGCCGTTTATACTAATCTCGATGAATGCAGGGAGTGACCCAGTCCGAGCTTCTAACCCAGAAGCTAGAGGACTGGAGAAAGGAGCATGTGGCAGTGACAGCCGGTGAATTTTTTGAATTTAGGGGCAATAACATTTACCATAATATGTGGGTGCGACCGAACGTAGGCTGGGAGCTGAGACTGGAACAACAAGGGAAGGGCTTTGGGGAGTTCTCCCCCCAACAATTTCTTTAGCATAATGGATTAAAATGGTGATTTTCTTAGCACACTGTAGATGAAAAGAAATCGGTTCAAATGGTCACCTTTGTAGCACACTTTCTGGGAAAAATTAGGTAGAAGGCCACACAGTTTACAATCGGTTTTATAGGATAACACATAAAAAAACTAAAGATGCAAAATCCCCAACAGTGCACAGAGGTATTTTCCAAAAATGTTTATGATGCCTTGGTTCACATGTATGCCGGTATTCTGGCAGTGTACAACAACCTATTTGTGTTGGCTCTGGGCATTCATATCTATGCTGGCTGCACCAATATATGCCAGTATTCCCATATCAGAACATGTCTACACTGCCAGCCATGATCCTATAAGGAAAAACAGAACATCCCCATGCCAGATCTGCCAATACATGGCAGAATCCACATGTAAGAAGATACTCATAGTGTTGGCTTTGCCCATAGCACAAGCTACTAATGCAGTACCACTATAAGAAAACATAGCCATACTGCCTGCACCAATGCAAGCCAGTATGGCCACGTAAGAACATTCCTCATGTTGGCTTTTCCCATAATGTCTGTAAAAAATGTCATGCTACTGTAAGAAACCATATCTGTACCGGTCAGTATGGCCACATAATAATACTCATTATGTTGGCTTTGCCCACCATGCCAGTAAAAAAAATCCATGCCATTTTAAGGGACAATGTCTGTACTGCCTGCACTAATGTAGTCCATTATGCCCAAATAAGAACACTCATGTTGGATTTTCCCATGATACCAGTAAAAAATGCCACGTCACTGGAAGGAAACATGTCCATACCAGAAGCACCATTGTATGCCAGTATGCCCACATAAGAACACTCATCATGGTGGATTTGCTCATAATGCCGGTAAAAATGCTATGCCACCAGGGTCGGATTGGCCCCTCAACCTTTCGGCACGTGGCCGGGCCGAAATCGTCCCTGTGGAGTGGGGGCCGGTTTCTGGCCATGCCTGGGCTGGTTTGGAGAAAAAGAAAAGGAGAAAAGAAATATATTTTTTCTTTCTTTTTTTGTTGATTTGTTCAAAAATCCTTTCATCCTTCTTAGGTCGATAAATGAGTACCAACACAGGTTGGGTGATATTGTATGCATATTTGTTCTATAAAAAAGAGCTTAAGCGTAAGTGCTATACAATAACATATTATCATTTGGCCTTGAAAGTCTGCTTGGATTCACAGTAATTTAGTGTACTTAGTGCTATTTGATGCTACTTGCTGTTTTGTCAAGGGGTGAAAGATTGTGTTTCATTGCTTCTTGGGATGTCACTTTGGGGTGGGGTCATATTACATCACTTCCAGTGATGTCATCAGAGGTCAAGGGTTGTGAGGCGAGGGGTAGGCCACTTTTTTGAGGTGAGGGGTGGGCCACTTTTTTTGGGTGACTGGTCCTATTGCTTGTCCCAGTCCGACCCTGTATGCCACAGTAAGAAAACATGTCCATACTGGCTGCACCAATGTAGGCCTGTTTGGCTACATAAAACACTCATCGTGTTGGCCCAGTGTAAGAAATGCAATAACACTCTAAGAAAACATATCTGTATTGGCTGCACCAATATAGGTCTGTAAGGTCACATAGAAACACTCTTGTTGGCTTAGCCCATCAGGCCAGTAAGACACAGCATGTTACTGTGCAAAAACATTCTTACTTGTTGCCCCAATGTAATCCCTCCACTACCCACAAATAAGAACACACATCAGGGGCCAGATTACATACAGTTTGCACCAGTGCAAGTGCAAAGTTGCACTTTATTTGCACAGGAGCAAAGTTTACCCTAGAGCCAAAAACATTGTGGCTATATTAGGAATCCTTTGCACCATGACAAGTGCAATTTTGCCATTTTATTAACACTCGGGAAATTCTTGCCCTTGATTAGAAAACTATTATTTCAATGCATTTTTGCACCAGGACAAAGTTTGACCTAGTACTAATACAGAATGGTATTAGCACCAGGGCAAACTTTTCCCTGGTGAATGCATTAAAATTATGTTTTTTGCACTAGAGAACTGTTTGCCCTAGTTCTAACAGCATGCAAAATTGCACTTGCCAGGTGCAAAGGTTTTCTAACATGGCTCCAATCTTTTTGGCAGTATGGCAAACTTTGCCCTAGTGCTAATACCATGCAATTTTGCACTTGCACTGGTGCAAATGTTCTGTAATCTGGCCCCAGGTTGGCTTTTCACATAATGCCAGTGGATAATGCTATGCCACTCTAAGAAAATATCCATATTGGCTGCACAAATGTGGGTGAGGATTCCATGGAAGAGCATTAATCATGTTGGCTTTGCCCATAATGCATGTAAAACATGCCATGCCGCTGCAACAAAGCATCCATGCTCATTGACAAATGTCATCCTCTGCTCTCTAAAGGTGACAGAACGATGACAGTGGTCTCTAACACCTTTCTAGTTGGGAAGGGCAGAAGAAAGGACTCACCTTATCCCTGAGACCTTGGGCTGGGTATCCAAGCAAATACAGAACCAAGGAAGTGACTCCTGGCTTTCTGTGCATCTCCAAACCACCTCAACACCAGTTTGGGCTTCTATGATGCCATCCAAGCTGCTGCATGAGAAGCAGCAAAGTCCTATCTCACCTTGACACACGACTGCCTCCGAAAACACTGAGTTCCGCTTGACACTTTTGCCAAAGTTACCCCATATCTGCATCTGAGAACTGCCTAGTCTTCTAGTGTCCCCAACTTGCCACTGCCTACCTGTTTACCACCTTCTTCGAGATGCAAGCCGATGTTGCTGCAGTACTCCGACACCTTATTGAGACAGCCAACCCTGTTCGCCGCCGATGGCTAGTCTCTGCTTCTCTGCACCCAAGGCCATCTGGTCTTCAAGTGCCACCAACCCAACATCGACTGTCACCCTCAACATCTTTGACCCGTAAGCAGTCAGCTATGCCAAGCAGCACTGAATTATTAGAACCCTTCATTGATTTTGCCTCAGTCTTGCACTGAATGCACACAGATTCCTGTACGACATCGAAAAGCCTAGCTAAACATTTTTTAGCCCGAAAGACAGATTGCCCAGATCCACACTAAAGGACCTTAGTGATTTTTAAGCTTCCTTCTCTACATTTCTAAAGAAAATACCTTAATAAACGTCATCATCTGTTCCTTAAATCAATTGCCAGCACCTTTGTCTTCACCCAGAGTGCCTGTTTATTCCAAAGTCTGCATTCTTTGTGTTTCCTTTACAGGCGTAGGCTCATTAGTGTTTTTAATTGGTTGTATCCATTGTTAGCTTTTATTTAAGCTCCCATTTGTCTACAACCTTGGTTGGACATGCTTTTATTTTGGTACCACTGTACTATTTCTGTTTGTGCTGCGTCTGTATCAGCTCACACCCCTCCTGAAGAATATAGCTTGCCCTCGCCTCATGTTATCCAAAGGGACGAAAGAGATATCTCTGTCGGGTTGTGTCTTTTTCAACTTTATGATTGGGATCACTGCTGGTTTAGCAGAAGTGTGGTGCCGAAAATGGGCTTTAGTCACTTCTCATTCCTGCACTTATACAGAGCAGTAGTCATTTTATCACAGTGGTGGTCGAGGACCAGACACCCATTATAGAGAACCAGCAACTGGCACAAAGACTGGAGGAAGCTGCAATCCTGCTGAGGTATTTAACACAGACCCTGGGCAAAAGGAAGAAGAGTTTAAAGTCTTCTAAGGGTTATAGCTCAGCTGCTGGTAGGTGCCAGATATCAAGCCGGAGAGTGAATGGGCTCCGGCTTTGGCCCAGGAGAGCGACTCTGGGCTTGCGGGTTACAATAGTGCAGCATGACAAGGATCCATAGCAAATTGGAAGAAATACTTGCTGGTCGAAATGTATCCAGAAAATACCCTACGCAAGGCAGCAGGACATGTTTGCTGGAAAGAGGTGGTCAAAAGTCAACTGGGCACTACATCCCAACAATTGAGTAGTCAAGAGAAGTGCCCAGCACTGTATCCCTTAGATTACGTGTTGCACTAGGGAATCTTGATAAAAGTCCCGCCTCAGGTGGCTATTGCACTATTTTGAGTATGATCCATCCTGACACTTTCTCATACATATATCCCTTCTCACTTTAGTGAAATCTCAAGGCCCTGTAGGTGTCCATTCAACCAACATGTTGTTTGTGAAAATAAAGTTGTTGAACCTGATTTTGCCTCATGCTGTGGGAAATCCGTCAGCGCCCCCAGCCCCATCTTTTAAAATAGAATTTTCTTTAGCATATTTATGAACTCCCTGAGGGCACCTCATCCTGTTGGCACCTGGAAATCAGTGTAACCCAATTCCATCCATTTCACATGCATGGGGATGTACATTTGGATTAGTCCTTCTTTCCTTTCGTGTGTAAAGGTGACTTTGCTTGTGTGCATATCTCTCAACTGGAAAGTGTAAGCTGGATTTTGAAGCCCTGCGTTTATAATGGAAAAATCAAAGCTACAACAACGTAAATGCAAAGAATACAAAAATGACTGGGTGGGCAACACCCACCTCCATGGGTTTACTCTAGATTGGCAGTCTGCAACCTGCGGCTCTCCAGATATTTTGGACTACAGCTCCCATGATTGCCCACCATTGACTCTGCTGGCAAGAGCTCATGTGATTTGTAGTTAAAAACATCTGGAGAGCCAAAGGTTGCAGACGCCTGATCACTTACTGTGTGTGTTTTCCCAGCAGGGCTGTTTCTTGGGGATGGTTTGTAGGCACAGTAGTTGCTGTCTCCAATTGCAGCAGCACAAGTGGCACAATGCAGACAGAATAGCCTTTTTCATTACAGTCTCCCTGAACCTACCAAACATTAACACCTCAATGCAAGCCTAAACGTCCTTAAAATGTGATGAGGTGATGACGGCATGGGCACATATGACAATGACCTCCTCTTCCCTTCTAGGCTGAGACTTGCCAGGGCTGAGTGGTGGGACAGGTTGGAGCTAAAAGGCCAGGAATGGCTGGCAATGCCAACAAAAGCCAAATGAGACTAAAGAGACAGTCAGAGTGTGAAAACAAAGGGGGTGGAGGGAAAGACGCATGGGACAGGAGGACGTTAGTGTTAGGAAGAAAAGCAACCAACATGAAAACAGGAAAGAAAAGAATGAAATGACAAGATGTGAGAAGCAAGAAAGAACGTGTAAATGGAAGAAGGAAAGGTGTGGAAAGAAAAATACAAACAACGATTGAGAGAAAGCCAGAGATCGAAGCACACCTGGCATTAAAACAATAGAAAAAGCGAGGAAGTGACTCAGGAAAGCAGGGGGTCGAGTGAACAACAAAATGAAGGCAGAGTGAAATTAAAAAAAGAAAGATGGAGTTAGGGCGAGAATAAGAAAGCACAGTCGAAAGAGACAGGAAAGAGCAGGCGGTAGATAAAGAAAATGGAAGAGAGATGGCAGGAATTAAATACATACGACAGGGAGGACACAGAGGTGGAAAAAAGGGTGGCCTGAAAGAAAGCAAGAGATATGGCGCGAGTGATGTGACAGATGAGATAGAAACAAAAGAAGGTTACAAGGAAGACAAGACACATCAAGGGAGAGAGATGGGGAGGGTGATGAAACACCCCAAATAAAGAGGGGGGCCTAGGAATGTCCAATTAGGAACCAGCTTCTGGACATGAAAGGAATACAGACTTTCGTGTCCAGACAGAGAGTGGTGACAAGAAAATGGATAAAAAATCATAAGACAATGGCGGGATATAAGAGGGTGAGTGAGAAACGTGGAGATTTGGAGGTGTGAAACTGGGAGGCGGGTGAGAGTCTGACAGAGGGAAACCAGGAGAGATAAAGATGGTAGTAACACAGATTGATCATCCCGGGAGGATAGCTTGGCGGCAACGCGCGCGCCTTGGAAGCAAGACCACACAAAGCAACACAGGTTCGATCCCTGGGTCTGCGCTTAGAAACCTCTGGGTGTTTAAGCGCGTTATAAATAAGCAACTAAGACACAAAAAAAACAATTAAACAACCCAAAACCCCCCCCCCAAAAAATAAACTATTCCTGTAACAGCTCCTCGATGCCCACGGGCTGTGTGAGCGCTTTAAAAATGCCAAATAAATAAATAAATAGAGGGTGAGGTGGGTGGCAAACCTGAGAGAGGGAGCAGTGAGAGGAGAGTGGAGGAGATATGTGGTCTGGGAGAAAGAAAGGTGGGAGTAGGGCAGAGGTATGAACGATTGAGAGAGATTGACATGGAATGTGCAGAGAGTGGAAGAGGCATAAGAGGCAGCCTTGGCGAGATGGCGGGGAGACAAGGGCAGAGACCGTGGAAGGGAAACTAAGCCGGAAAGAGTCATGGATGGAAGTGAGAATGAGAGGGAAACTGGGAGAGATAGTGGAGAGACCGAGCGACAGGGACGGTATGAGCTGGTGTAGATGATTATGCAAGAGACAGGAGGGTGAGAGAGGGGGACGCTGTATGTTTAAGAGGAAGGAGGGGGAGGGGAGAGACAGTGAAGTTAGAGGAGGCTGGATCTAGAGAAGGTAATAAGAGGCAATGGCAAGTGTGAGAGGCAGAATTGAGAAAGGAGAATGAGTGCAGAAAAGAGTAAATTGAGACTAGAAAGGTGAGGGGACTGAATAGAGAGAGATCACATAGAAACCAGGTGATTGGTGGAGTGGGAGAATATAAAATGAGAACAGGAAGAGACGAGAAGGGAATATTCAAATAAAGTGTGGGGAAAGACATGGACATTTTTTCGCCTGATGCCTTGGTTTGGACAATGAAATCATTACAGAAATGAAGAGCCTTTTTTACATTGCCGTAGATCCACTAGAGGCTTATAACCATAGAATTGCTTTGCCATCTGTGTTTTCTTGGACATGGCTTCAACATGCCTCAGCTCACCATGACACAGTGGAAGGCTCAAAGTCTGACCACTGCCGAGCCATAGACAGGCTTTGTGTCCTTAAGAACTTAAAAAGCCTAGGCTTTTGGTAAAGAAAAAATAAATCCTTTTGGTATGCATGGCATAAATAAGGAAACTCCTGAAATAAATGTGATGTTGTTTTTGCTCGCTTTTTTAGGGAGCTTTTTTGAAGCTTGCTGAATTCAAATTTCTGACATGCAACCCCTCCCAAATGTTTGTTGGGGGCCTAGGAAAGTAGAAAGGGTTTGCTTTTAGTGTTTTCTTGGGCATGACTTCAAAATGCCTAGCTCACCAGGAGATAAGTACATTTCAGTCAGACCCCCTGGCACGGCAAACATCTCTCTCCAGCTATCTCTCCTTTCGGCGTTTCGCCCCATAGAATACAGTTGAGCCCCACCCTCATCCCAACTATCTACCCGACTTTGCTCCTCTCTCCCACTAGTGCATGTTCTATCATACTCCTCCTTTGCGTCGCTGACAGGCAACGCGCTTCGAAGCCGTAATCCCCACGATTTCCCTCTGAGGGATCTGTCCCATCAGCCCACCCATCCTCAGATTGGTCAAAGGTGGACCCTTATGCTGGGACTGTTGGACCAGACCTCTCCAGCATGCCTGGCACCACTGACTGTGGAGAGGGGCAGGAGATGGCCCTGGTGGGTGGTTCCGCCTAGGCAGCCTTGGGTAAGCCACTAATTGCTTCTTTCCCTTGTGCCAGGGTACCCATAATTAAATCCCCTTTCCTAAACAGAATAGATAAATAACTTTATTTTTTTAAAAAAACCTATACACCTAAATTATTAGCAACCTAAACCACCTTAAATAAATACATGCACAAATATAATATTGGGCTGCGCTGGTCGCCCCATAGTTAAGGGGAAACCTATCCTATATAGGAAATGTAGATACTCTATGGATAATAACCTTTGAGCAGTTGGACGGGTCAGCATGATATTTGACATGCTGTTACTTTCGCATGTACGGTTTGAGCTGCTATGCCTTGATGGCATAGAAGAAATACAGGTGGTGGAGAGCAACTCCTTCACAGTGTGCTTTTTGGGGGGGCCCTGCTATCCCAATACTGTTAGGGCTTTGCCGTAGAGCGCCGTGGACTTGGCTTCCCAGAGGCGGGTGGCCGCTGGCTGTCCTAAAGGGTTACATTCTGCTCTACTGTTCCTGGGAAAGGGACAGTAGCTTTTCTCTCACAACCCGGGCACTGTCTCCTTTGTACAAGCACACCATTGCCCTTGCAGCATCGGCATCGAGGTAAGTCGTCTCCAAAGTTGGTGCAAATGTGAGGATGACACCGTGACCTTTCAGGAGAAAATGCAGCTCCGTAACCTGAGAATTTCTAAGCCTACTCAACTGACCACACGGACCATTTTGGGGCTCAGCAGACATCCCCTTTTCCTGCATGGTGATTATCCACCAGGTTTGTACACATTCAACCTCCAGCCAAAACTCGGGGTCCAACTTCCCATGTAGTCAAAATGGCTACTTAAAATCTTCAAAGAAAGGTGATCACATGCTCATTCCACGAGCGTCATCTCTTGCACATCCATTAGCCAGTGGGGGAGCATTGGAGACCACAGCATGGGACTGTGGAGGCCGCATCTTCTGCCCACTTCCTGTCACTGTGCTTCAACGAGCATCATCCTTACATCAACACGTGCTTCCCATCGCTATGTTCCTGATGTCATTCATTAGCCAGTGCAGGGGACAATGGAGGCTTCAGGGTGGGACAATGGAGACCACAGCATGGGACTGTGGAGGCCGCATCTTCTGCCCACTTCCTGTCACTGTGCTTCAACGAGCATCATCCTTACATCAACAGGTGCTTCCCATCGCTATGTTCCTGATGCCATTCATTAGCCAGTGCAGGGGACAATGGAGGCTTCAGGGTGGGACAATGGAGACCACAGCATGGGACTGTGGAGGCCGCATCTTCTGCCCACTTCCTGTCACTGTGCTTCAACGAGCATCATCCTTACATCAACACGTGCTTCCCATCGCTATGTTCCTGTTGTCATTCATTAGCCAGTGCAGGGGACAATGGAGGCTTCAGGGTGGGACAATGGAGACCACAGCATGGGACTGTGGAGGCCGCATCTTCTGCCCACTTCCTGTCACTGTGCTTCAACGAGCATCATCCTTACATCAACAGGTGCTTCCCATCTCTATGTTCCTGATGCCATTCATTAGCCAGTGCAGGGGACAATGGAGGTTTCAGGGTGGGACAATGGAGACCACAGGATGGGACAATGAAGGCTGCATCTTCTGACCACTTCCTGTCACTGTGCTTCAACGAGCATCATCCTTACATCAACAGGTGCTTCCCATCTCTATGTTCCTGATGCCATTCATTAGCCAGTGCAGGGGACAATGGAGGTTTCAGGGTGGGACAATGGAGACCACAGGATGGGACAATGAAGGCTGCATCTTCTGACCACTTCCTGTCACTGTGCTTCAACGAGCATCATCCTTACATCAACACGTGCTTCCCATCTCTATGTTCCTGATGCCATTCATTAGCCAGTGCAGGGGACAATGGAGGTTTCAGGGTGGGACAATGGAGACCACAGGATGGGACAATGAAGGCTGCATCTTCTGACCACTTCCTGTCACCATGCTATAAGGGAGCCTCATCCTTGCACTGCTAAGTACACCACTTGCCTAGAAGTTTGACGCCATCCTTTAGCCAGTGGAGGGGGCAATGGAGGCTGCAATGATGCAAGAAACGAGGCTGTGGGATATGGCAATGGAGGCTGCGGATTAGGACAATGGAGGCTGCAGGGGAGACCGTGGAGGCTGCAGGATAGAAACATCAACATTGCAGGATGGGACAATGGAAGCTGTGGAGTGGGATCATGGAGGCTGCTGGGTGGGACTATGTAGACTGAGGGATGGCACAACGGGACTGCAGGATGGAACAATGGGGCTGTAAGATTGGACAAAGTAGGCAGCAGGATGGGGAAAGGAGGATGCGGGATAAGGCAATGGAGGCTGCAGATTGGGACAATGGGGGTTTTGTTATGGGCTAATTGAGTCTGCAGGGGTAGACAATGCAACCTGCAGGTTAGGACAATGGACACTGTAGGGTGGGGCAAAGAAGGCTGTTGGGTGGGACCATGAAGCCTACTGGATCGGACAATGGGGCTGCAGGATGGAACAATGGGGGCTGCATGATTGGACAATGGAGGCTGCAGGATGGGGCAATGAATGGTATGGGGTGGGACAATGGAAATTGCCCAATGGTGTAATGGAGGCTTCAGGATGGGACAATCGAGGCTGCATCTTTTGTCAAATTCCTATCACTGTACTTCAATGGAGCATCATTCCTGCACTGACAGGAACAAGATTCGTGATGCCATCCATTAGCCAGTAGAGGGGACAATTGAGGCTGCAGGATGGGGCAATGAAAGCTGCAGGGTGGCACAATGGTGGCTGTAGGGTGGGATTGTGGATACTGCAGAATGGGATAATGGGGCTGGAGCCTGCAGGAAAAGACAATCGAAGCTACAGGATAGGATGATAGCCACTGTAGTATGGGGAAATGGGGTGGTAGAGTTGCGGAATGGGACAATGAAGATTGTGGGATGGGACAATATTGCTGCAGCATGGAAAAAAATGAAGGCTGTCAGATGGGACAATGGGGGCGTCAGGGTGAAAGAATGGCAGAAGCAGGCTGGAACACCGGGCCGCTTATAGGCTGTGGTGGGACATTTAAGGGTGCAGGATAGGACAATTGAAGCTTTAGGATGGGTCAAAGGAGGCTCCAGGAGGGGACATTGCAGGTTGTGGGATGTGACAATGGAGGCTGTAGGATGGGATAATGGAGGGTGGCTGGTATTACAATGGAGGTGGTAGGGTCCCCAATTGAGGCTGCAGTTTGGGACAATGTAGGATGCCCGATGGAACAATGGGGCTGGGGGATCGTTCCAATGGAGGCCACATGGTGGGTCAATGGGGGATGCAGGATGGGACAGTGGAGGATTAAGGATAGGACAATGAGAGTCACAGGATGAGACAATGAGCGGTGCAGGATGAGACAATTGGGCTGCAGCACTGGACAATGGTGGTTACCGCTTGCTTTTTAAAGGGTGGGGGTTCACACCTTCTGGAAGTGGCAAACATTACTCTCTGAGCCTGGGGCCTTTCTTAGTTGCTCAGGGTCAATGGGAAACTTCCCGCCCGATGACACACGTCCTACTGGGGCTGGGTAAATCGCGGGATGAACCACCTAATATGAAAGCTCACCTCTTGGGCCTTTTTCAAATGTATAATCAATAATTCCAGTCTACCTCTGTTCTCATTTCTACACCATGGTACCTTTCTAGATGCCATCCTTCTGAGTCACGTGTTGGGTGTCTTGCACGTTAATCTAACCTGCTGGAGTGTTAGGGGTCAGAGACACCATGATGATCTCCAGCCCAGCAGGCACAGCTCTGGGCACATGCTAAGGTTTACACCGAAACAGCCAACTGTACCACCCCCCTGTGCCAGGTCTGGGGAACTCTGGGTGGGTTAGCACTGGGAACGGGGTTTGCGATCACTAAGGATAACGCCATGCTGTTCTCTGGGTTAGAGCAGGGGTTTCCAAGCCCCTCTTGAATAAACATAATGTTGGCAGAGAGCTAAAAATGCTAGAACTGCTTATATTTTCTATTACAGTCAGTCACACTCGTTCCATTTGAATGAGCCTCCCCCTTGGCATCCTCTGAGCACCCTGAAGGGGGGCAGCCCAACCTTTTTAGACCCTTGGGTTAGAAAGAGGTGAGAGGACATGAGCACCGGCATATGGGTCTCTTTTAAGCAGAGGTCATGGTACAGCTGGTAGTAGGGCTTGTAGCAGGTGGCAGGTAGCATGCCTTTACCTGAAACACTTTAAGAGCAGAGGCCATGTTGATGGGCATGTGTCCATATCTGTGGTGAAGAAAGATGGCAAGAAAAAACTCTGGGTAGCCCAGCGTAGATGAATGATCAACACGCTGGGACTGCACTTGAATGGTTTGCACTACAACTGCTATCAGCCCTAGTCAACATGACTAATTGAGAGGGATCATGGGCGTTGTAGTCCATATCATAAGTAGAGCATCATGTTTTAGAGCCAGGTTGTAGACACACTAAATGAAAAGCATGTGAATGGGCTTGACACACAATTTTGCGTCATTTCAGTAGGGCTGCAAGACTTATCCTTGGCCTCAATCCCATGGACCGCATCTCTCCATCCCTAAAATCTCTCCACTGGCTCCCGGTTGCTGTAAGGATCAAATACAAATCCCACTGCATCACCCATGAGGCTGTCTGGGGCCGGGGACCACTCTATCTACAACTGGCTCTCACTAAATATTCTCCCTCCAGATCTTCCTCCGGCACCAACTCTCTGTGTTTCGAGTGCTTCGCTGAACCGCAAGCTAGTGGCTGATCTCTTTCCTCAGCAGGCTCCCTCCTATGGAACAGCCTCCCCCTGCGTCTTCATCTTGAGCCGGATCTCCTCAAATTCCAGAAGCTCCTCAAGACCCTCCTTTTCACCTCCTCCTTCCCTTTCTCCCTCCTCTGCTAAACATCACAGTTGCTGAGATTGGTGACCAGGGGCCTTATGTGTCACCCCAGGTCCTGGCCTCCCACACCGAATCACCTTCAGCCTCCGCCCCCACTCCCAGCGCTTTCCTTGGAACCCACTGGTCTTTGCCACCACAGGCCTGCGCTTACTTATTGATTGGCAGCTGACCAGTGTCACCCAGTCACTTAACAGCTGCTTACTCCCTAGCACTCCCTTCTTTGGTACACCTTGCACTTAGGCCCCACTCCCACCTCTCTTCTCTCTCTCTCTCTCTCTGCACTTGCACCTTCTGAATGCTAACAAGGCCTAGTCGGTCCGCCTCTATCTTTCATCTACACGAACTATGCAGATGACACTCAAATACTCATCCTACTAACAGGAGACTATTCTACTGACAACAAAGTCCCCAATGACATTTATTCTATCATTCAAGAATGGATGGCCAAGCATGGACTTTGCCTCAATGGCGACAAGACAGAGCTTCTTCTTCTAGGCTCCCAATCCAGACTCAACAACCTCGACAAGCTTTACCAAACATTCACCATTGACGGCAACAACATTTCTGTATCTAACCATGTCAAAACCTTAGGAATATGCCTTGACTCCTCCCTCACCTTGACTAGACAAATCAATGCCATCTCATCCTCTACTGCCTACACGTGCAAGCTTATCAATGCCTGCAGACCCTACCTATCACCATCCAACTGCACAACCCTAGGTAGAGCACTAGTACTTTCAAAAGTCGACTATTGTAATGCACTCTATCTGAGCACTAGCCAAAAGAACATTAACAAGCTACAAGTTGTTTAAAATAATGCTCTAAGAGCAGCCCTGAATATACCAAAATCTGAACACATCTCAGATTTGAGACGCTCCACCCAATGGCTATCTGTACCCCAAAGAATTGAGTATAAAACACTCTCCCTCACCCACAAGTGCCTGTCCAACCAAGCCCCCAGATACCTTGCTGACAACTTCACTCACAACATTCCATCTTGGCCAACCAGATCAGCCCAAACCCTTTGCTTAAATGTCCCCAGACACAAGCTCCAAAGAGCAGGTGGCTCAAGCTTCCCTGTTCTTGCCTCAAAACTCTGGAACGCCCTACCACTCACTCTCAGCACCGAACCATCCTTCCACCGATTCAGACAAAATGCTAAAACCTGGCTAATCACCAAAGAAGCCTAAGCCTGCATTTATTATTCACTTGCGACATTTGTACATATATTTTTAGATATACATAGGCAATACAACCTGTATTAACCCTTTTGTCAAATACTTTTATATATATATCCTACTTTTTTATTTTTAATAATACTTTTGGTCCAAAACTGATTGTATATACCTTGTATTGTACTACAATAATTATGTATATGTATTCTGTATCCTGTACTACAACAACTTTGTATATATTATCTGTGCTGTAACCATGTAAGCACGTCAAGCACCCAGATGCCCCAGGGCCAGGCCGCGCTATACAAAACAATAAACTATTGTTATATTTTCTTTTTATTCCCATGTTCCCTCCCTGTTGTCCTGTGGGTGCTTTGAAACACAATTCACTTGATGCACAATAAATAAATACAATTAAAATAAATGTAATAACATACTCTAGACTGTGCAGGGAACGGGGAGTGAATGTATGGAAACTGACTGAAAAGTGTGGCGTGTAGCTAGAGCTGTGACTAAGTGTGAATTTACAGGCACACAAACTGTGAAACTCACATTGGCTATAGGGCATGCATGGGAGTAAGGATCTGAATGAGTGTGATAGTATAATGTTTTTTCATGACATTACTGTGGTGTCTAGACATTACAGGGTTTGTGAGTAGTATTATGAAGCCACTGCGAAAAAATGGTGCCACTGAATATCCATTTCAGGCAGAGACCCTGGAGAGTCACACGAGTTCCACTCCCGATGTCCTTTGATGAAGGCCAATCAGCAGCACTGGCGTACAGAAGATTAGCGAGTTTAACATTCGCCACTGAGGTCTGAGCAGGGGTGGACCAGGAACCAGAAGAAGCCCTGGAAATAATTTTCAAAGTGTCCCCATATTTCACTTTTTCAGCAAGCCCAACCCTTTTCCTATGGTAACATTTGGAAATACCACACAAAAGAGGCCCAGGGTGCATAGGCCTACAGGGGAAATCCTCAGAGTTCCCTATAGGCCAGTCCACCCCCGAGTCTGAGCACAACCTTCAGTCACAGGTTTGAAACCAGGGCTGACTCAGCCCTTCATCCATCCAAGGTCGATTGAATAGCATTGAGGTGGGAAACAGTAACACCAGTCATGAACGCCAAGGGACCATTTAGTTTGTGGTGTGTGCTGCATACAAGCCTAGTATTATCATTCTGTTTCCATACAAGACTACAGGGCATGACTGCCTACAGCTAGCACAGGAATATGAGGCTATATGTCACGTTACAAAGCGTTTATTATTCCACCATGGTGCATGGTGCTTTCCAAGCGCTAGGCTTGTCTGGATGTTGACCTATTGTCCCCTGTCAGGGCATGCCATTTGTCAGGCTCCAGTGGATTGGTCCCCATCTGGCCCCCCTGCGTGTCACTGCCGGTGTCATTACTGGGAAACGCGCCTCATTCTTCTGAATGTATGTATTCAGAATGGCTTCTGGGGAGAACCAAAATAGCATGTGCCATTCTGTGAACATCCCAATAGTTCAAAGTTGGCAGATTCTAAGAACATGGTGATAGATCGTTTAGTGTTTAATCTTCACTGCGAGGAGTTTGAGATCCTGGGCCTCTGTAATGCCTCGTGCCTGGATTGCCTGGTCTTGATTATAACGCTTTGATGTCTTGCTCTGGCAAAATAACACAGTGCTCGATTTCACGCCGCCCTCCCTCCCCCCTGACACCAGAACTGTGTATCCCATGTGGGAATTGCAGTTGGATATAGGTTTAGCCTCACGTTTTATACAGCGCTTCATGTCGGCATTGCACCGCTTCTCGGCGCTGTGAAAGGTGTTATAAAACATGGATGCCAGCAATATCTGCAAGAAACCCTTTCAATGATTTTCTTATTGTAGTTCAGTGGTCAAAGTGTACAAAAAATGTAGTAGAACGATGTTCCTCTGCCCCGCCGCCTTTTCTGTCTTCCCTTTTTCCTGCTACCTTCACTCCCCCTTACTCCGTCATTCCCAACTCCCAGTTCCCCCCAATTCAAACCCCCCTACCTGGATCCTTGCTTTCCTTCACTGCACCCCACAAAGCTGTGTTTTACAAATGTTCTCAAGACTAAAGAAAATGCGGGGAAAGAACATTCATTTAAATGACACCATCATTAGTGCGTCATTGTCCCCCACAGCATGCAACTTTATGCAGGCCCCCCTACCCTTCAGCCACCATTACCTGCAAACACCCCTGCGCCTGCAGCATTTCCCAGATTGCTGCCTGACCGATTGGGAATAGGCTTCATTCACTGGTAGTCCCTTGAAATAAACAAAACTCCGCCAGCACTTGAGAGATTGCGCAATGACATTACACAGGATTGTTAAAGCAGCGCCTCGGTTAAAATCCCCATCAGGGGAACTGTTATATATTTTTGTCTTGGCCTTTCCTACCCTCGTGGAAGGTACTCCAGGTCACATAAAGTAAGGGAACTATGGCAGATTTCCCCGAGAAGGGAACGTCGTACCCTTTAGCCGCAACAGCCCAAACTGTCCCTCTTCGAGTACCCCTTCCCTCCTGTCTTTGCTGGTCCCCCACTTGGTTCCGGCCCCCCATCTGCCCCTGCCCACCTCCAATGATGTCAACAGGGCTCGTATTTTGGTTGGAAAAGGCTGCATCTGTTTTATTAGGCAGGAGGTAACTTACAGATGTTCCATTTCGGCGGTACAACATCAGGGTTCCGCTCTGAGCTTGTGCCCTTATACCTTTGTACTTTCCCCAGGTGGTCTCTTCCTGCGAGCAGCAGGTTGCTAACATTTTTAAGCCATTTACACATTGCCCAGGTGCTTTGTCCTTTTTCTTGGTTCTTCCTTCTCCCGATCCCTATGTCATATACAACCTCCCCCCAGCTGTCGTACCCTTTTACAGTGCCTTTTGGACTCCGCCCCATCCAAACCTAACTTGTTTCCTTGCACACTTATACCCTTTGTTTGCTTGTCCCTTCTGTCCCCTGTGCTACCCCCGCCACTTTACCTTTCTGCTTACTACCTTCTCTTCTCTCTACTTCCTTCAATTACCTCTACTTCATCCACTTCCCTCTACTTCCTTTCACTTCCCTTCATTTACATTTGCTTCCCTTCACTTCATTTCACTTTCCTTCTACTTTCCTTTCACTTTACTTTTCACTTTACTTTTCACTTTACGCTTACGTTTGTTTTTTGATCCCTCCTCACACCACCCTCCACTTGCCCCGTGGCACATCAGAGGTGATGCCCCTGCCGCCGTCATATTCAGTGACTGCACAGTCCCTTCTGGTTTCTGACAGCCCTTCCGGCCGGGATGCACCATGTACCTCCACTGCCACAGTTCCAATTGGTCATGCAATCCTTTCTCTGGTGTGGGCGGGCGGGCATGCGATATCCTCCGCTGAAGTGGTCCTGGTAGAGAGGGTGCCTCCCAGTGAGTGCTGCTTTTTTATAGGCCCCTTGTGGGGTGGGTGCAAGCTGCACTTCTCTACTCCTCTCTTGTCCTCACCTCCTAGGGGTCCCTTCACTCCTCCCCTTTCCTGTTGCCTGGCACCCCTTGATCTGCATCTGCAGCCCTTAGCTGCTGGGGAGGAGGGCGGGCAGGGATCCTTCAGGCCTGATGTCTGCTGCAGCTAAGTCAGGGACAACCCAGGCCTCCCTTTGCACGGCGCGTTCCCTGGCATAGTTCCCTCCCACTTTGACCTCTGTTACAGTTTAACTGCAATAAGGAAATGGCATCACACTGTCATAATGTATGTCATTTGAGTTGGGACATAAACATTCCTGCTGCTAGAGCCAGTGCAGGAGAGAATTCCACAGGACGCCGAAGTACTTCAAAACAAGCATTGGCAATGCCAACAGTTTGGACTTTTGTGTAGGCATAGGAAAGTCACTTGCCAGGCACTTCTGTAATGGTATCACCTGGCCATTGATGGTAGCAGGTGCAAAGTGTTGCAAGTAAATGGGCATCTAATAGTAGTGCCTGGCAAATGCCTATTCATTATACACAAGTCAAAACATTTGTTTTTCCCAATGCTTGTTTTTAATAGGACTTCAGTGAAGGACACGCATAGTGCTTATAAATAGAGTGCTGGAAGCCAGACCTGGTTAAGAAATATTTGTTACACCAGTAGCACGTTTGCAGCTCCAATTTATTCATTAACTCTCAGACGACTGCTTTGAAAAACCACTGGCAGACACTTCAAGTGTAAAGATTCATGGTAAGGCTTTAAAGCATACTTGAAGAGATCCCATGAGGCAGTGTTTTGGGCAGGGAGGGGCAGGAACTAGGTGGGAATAGCCATAGGGATTAGCATGGCCAGGGGCAGTCAATGGGTGAGCAAATAACCAAACAACACTCACAGGCTTTGTTTCCCTCCTCAGATACAATTATTTCCTTAGCTGTACTCAATGCAATAGTTTTGGCTTATGAATAATAGCCCAAACTAAAAAGCCCGACACGATTTTCAGATTCCTTTCTTCTATAAAAGCTTTCTGTAACACTTTACAGCCATTCATTGATAAAGAACCGTTTATGATAGTATATCTACTTTATGCACTGGAGGTCAACACAGGGGAGCAAAAACATATTTGCGTGTTTCACTCTTTTCAAAACCACAGATGGGCTTTAAAATGCATTGCATCAACCTACTTAACCCCTTAACTGCCCCTTTAATGCAGGCAACAAGGTGCACATTTTACTCTCAGGGCTCATCAGTGTGGTGAAGTCAGACATCCTTTCTTTCTTTCTTTCTTATTATCGAATGCGTGGGCGGACCCACGCAGGCGCTTCCCCATCCAAAAGGATGATGTGCACCTACCCCACCAATCTTACACACAGCCCTCACATTCTCATGAGTGGTTCATTGCCGCAGCGCCCCCACCCAGTTGGCATCCCTTGACGTCTACCTCCAGTTCGGAGCCAATGAGCATTGCATTGTGGATAGGCAAAGTGACTCAAAAGTGTGCATTTTGCTCAAGAACATTGTCTTTGTCTAGTAGAGCAGCACTCTTCTTTACATAGTTTCATCACCCAAAGAGACACAGCTCTGGGGGATGCAGACATTGAGGAGGGATTTGTTATGCTTTTCGGTGCAGTTTTGGTTTCCATGTTGCATGTAAAGTCGGTACCACATGTGACTCATAGGTGGTGCTGTGCAGACTGGCACGAGTAAGGCGTGGTTAAACACTCACAAATATGTTTTATGGCCCCAAAACTGAAGAAACATTGCCTTCCCGCTAAGTCATGCTAAAACATCTGATCAAGTTAAAAGCGGCGACATGCAGTACAGAGAAGTTTGCAACTCCCAGACAATAGAGTAAAACTAATTCTGAGTGATAGGATCAGCCATTTTGTAAAAGTCAGGGCAGGCTCCTCCATGACGCATTCCCAAACAGTAGCACATATTTGGTGAGGTGGTCAAGTCTAATATGCTTGGGTATACCACCATTTTAAATCTATGTACCATGACATTGACATTATGCAGTACCGAGGAGCCCGTCATTTAGGCTCGGTGTACAAGAGTGTATTATCACAGGCTTCATACGTTGGATGTACAAGGTTGCAGTACCATAGACCCTTTCCTGACGGCACTATACACTCTGGCACTTACACATTCCTATGGCAGTCTAATGCCACACATCGGTAATAGGGGATGCAGTGCAGTCTGGCATAAGTAAAGTAACCACACCCACCCTACCCTTGTGTCACATTTGTCAGAGAGAAACACAGGGCTATAAATCTGTTTTTCTTTATTTTTCACAGTCGTTTGCAGTGCATTGACTTATCCACATAAGTGCCACATTCATATTTATCCAATGTATTATTTTCTAAAAGAAGCAGGCTGATCCATGATGCTTGGCCAAACACAGACAAATATATTGCGTTACCGAAAAACAATGCAAATGTACCCTCTCTCCACCCCAGGATAGAACAGCTTATAAGGAGGAAGACCTGCGACACTGCGGGGAAGCAGGCAATCTCCCTGAAAAAGGAGCAACATTCCATGAGATTGCATAGGATCAACCATTTTGTAGAAACCATGGCTACTGTGTAAACTGGGTGTAGAGTTGTAGAAATCTACGTAAAATAACTCCTTTCATCTACACTGTCCATTATGTTGATTCACCTATGTGCTGCACTTATTTGTATTTGTAATTATATGTAAAGGGAACAGTTTGCTCCATGATGCATGGCTAAACATAGACACATTTTCAGCGAGGGGCCATTATGGTGTGCATGCCACCATTTGAATCGATATACCGTGACATTATGGAACTTTGGCCCCAACACCTGAAATTGGTATAGGAGTGCACTATCACCGGCTTTAAACATTGGCTGTACATACAAGGTTGCCATACCTTAGGCTGTTATTGTTGCTGCTATGCAATCGGCACTGCCGCTTGCATACAACAGTTGATTACCACACACAGTTGGTGCTGTGCAGTCTTGTTTAAGCAAAGCACCTGTAGACAAGCTTCCCTTGTGTACATTTGGTCCAGGTAAAAGATAGGACTATGAATCAGTACTTTATCAAATTGTACAGGCTTTTGTACCAGCCAAGCTAGTCCATTACTGTAGGCCTTTACTAGGCAGTGGTGTGCAGTTGGGCACCAACATTGGATGCATGGCTATGCACTACCACAGTCTGTTAATAGGTTTTGATGTACAGTGTGGACTAAGTATTGGGAATACAGTCAAACTAAACATGTGCCTCTTTTCTTTTTGACATTATGAAACTTTGGGTTGTTTGTGCTTCCTTATTTGTCACGCAAAACAAAAGAGGTGATGGCTGGAAGGTTTGGAATTAATCCTAACCTCCGGCATTGCTCTGGGCAACCCTCCAGGCTATTGTTCTTCGCTTGCCAAGCCATTAGACAAATGGAAAAACCATATTCAAATCAGTCTTGGTCTCACTCCAAAAGGGGCATTCCAGCCCGACCTATTTGGTCACTTCCCTTCTGCACGAGACCACAAGCATCTCCAAACATGTTTCAGCCTTGTTGGGCCATATCTGTGAGGAGTAGCTTGGGTCTCTAGGCCCAGCAGGCACGTGACCCACGTCTCTGCATACTCTCCCACTCACGGTGACTTATGCAAAACAAAAGAGGTGGTGGCTGGAAGGTTTGGAATTAATCCTAACCTCTGGCATTAGTCATGGCAACCCTCCAGACCGCTGTTATTCACCTGCCAAGCCATTCCAAAAGGGGAAAGACCATATGCAAATCAGGCTTGGTCTTACCCCAAAAGGGGCAGTCCGCCCCGACCTACCTGGTCACATCCCTTATGCACAAGACCACAAGCATCCCCAGACATGTTTCGGCCTTGTTGAGCCTTATCTGTGAGGAGTAGCTTGGGTCTCTAGGCCCAGCAGGCACGTGACCCACGTCTCTGCATACCCTCCCACTCAGGGTGACTTATGCAAAACAAAAGAGGTGGTGGCTGGAAGGTTTGGAATTAATCCTAACCTCTGGCATTAGTCATGGCAACCCTCCAGACCGCTGTTATTCACCTGCCAAGCCATTCCAAAAGGGGAAAGACCATATGCAAATCAGGCTTGGTCTTACCCCAAAAGGGGCAGTCCGCCCCGACCTACCTGGTCACATCCCTTATGCACAAGACCACAAGCATCCCCAGACATGTTTCAGCCTTGTTGGGCCTTATCTGTGAGGAGTAGCTTGGGTCTCTAGGCCCAGCAGGCACGTGACCCACGTCTCTGCATACCCTCCCACTCAGGGTGACTTATGCAAAACAAAAGAGGTGGTGGCTGGAAGGTTTGGAATTAATCCTAACCTCTGGCATTAGTCAGGGCAACCCTCCAGACCGTTGTTCTTCACCTGCCAAACCATTACAAAAAGGGAAAGACCATATGGAAATGAGGCTTGGTCTCAACCCAAAAGGGGCATTTCAGCCCGACCTACTTTGTCACATCCCTTCTGCATGAGATTGCAAGCATCCCCAAACATGCTTCGGCCTTGTTGGGCCTCATCAGTAGGGAGTAGCTTGGGTCTCTAGGCGCAGCAGGCCCGGAACCCACGTCTGGGCATACCAGTCCCACTCAGGGTGATTTAAGCAATACCAGTGGTTCAGGTTAATTCAAAACCTTCCACCTATCACATTTTTGGTTTCCGTATGTCTCCCTATGTGACAGGGCTATGCCCAGACTTGACTCCCTTGCTCTCTGTGCCATAGGGAACTAAGCTGCACCTCACTGAGGAGGCCAAACAAGGCCGAAGCCTGTTTGGGGTTGAGTGTGTTTCTGTGCAGAGTGGTCCTGGCCTAGGAGTTCGGGCAGGGCTGCTCCCATTGGTGGCAGTACCTGACTGATTTGCATATAGCTGGACCCCTTTTGCAGTGGCACAGATGGGATAAAAAATGGTGGTGCAGAAGGTTGCCCAGAGCAATACCAGTGGTTCAGATTAATTCAAAAACTTCTACCCATCACTTTTTTGGTTTCTCCTTATTGGTCACGGGCTGTGCACCAGCCGCAATACAGTGTTCATCGACCAGTTGCAGAATTGGTTTTCACCCCGCTCCCCCACACACACATGTTCCTATATGTGTATCATCACTTTCTCCAGATGTGCCATGAAACACAACCCAATGATCACAATACCTTAGGTCATAGCCGCCTTCTCCCATCGGTTTAACCACTGTTCACCTCAAAGGACCGACATACTCCCATACTATCACAAAGCATTCTTTCCCCTCTGCACCGCTCAATCCCTGTGTTTCTAGCATCTAGTTCATGCTTTTGCATCCTCTTATCTCCCCCTCGCTCATTGGCTTTCTTCCAGCAGACTAAAGTCTGGATACCCCTTGGCAAGGTCACAGCACGCCACTCCACGGAAAGCCTAGGCGCTCTGAGACTTCTATGGTGGTTATCTGGCAAGTCTTAAAGAACTGCACACACATCCCCTACTCCTTGGCAGTATGTACACATCTGTCAGGGTACTCAAGTGTTTCTGCACAGGCAATAATGACTACACACGTGTATACCATTGAACACAAAAGTCAACTCCTTAAACACTTGTGTTGCTATACACCCTTGTCAAAGGGACGCTAGCAGTCACAGCCTCAAAGCAGGAGCATAGGCGACACATGCATCTCGGTGGACGGGCGAGACAAGTGTAAGCCAGGGGATTTGCTACTGGAACATCCCAGCTTAACCCACATGAACTTGCAGCATATTTGTGTGCCTTCAAGGCATAGGTGTATTGCTACCCTGAATTGTCTTTTAGTCACATATTCGACAATCTGGAATGACAATCTAAAAAGGAATTTTGCAGCTGGTATTTTCTTTTACTCGTGACAGCACAGTCACTACTCGAGGCCATCATGATTATAAACAGCATCTTTGCCAAAGCAGAACCTGGGCAGCATCTGGTTGACTGTAGAAATATTCTTACCTGCTATCTTTGCATACAGAAACTTAACAGGAAATTGTGGGCAGGACAATTTACAAACTCCACAGACGCCCCCTGCACCCTTCTCACTGATAACTGGATATCTGCTCATTGGCAGAGCAGCAGTTAGACAGCCTTTGCATTCAATAACTGCTGGCGTCAATTTCAACTCTGTTTTTACCCTTGCCTTTGGGTCAGCAGTTGATTATTGAAAACCTTGTGAGCCCTTGTTCCCAGCATCCTCTGCTCAGGAAAGTGAGCAGAATAAGTCCTTCTTTGGTCCTCCCACTCTGGAAAGTTAGGGGATAAGCCGCCCACTGTCCTCTTTGATTTCTACATTCATACCTCAATGTCAGTTCAAAATGTCAGGAAAGAAATATATGAACATAAAATACAGGGACACGTGGTACAGATGAAATGCTCAATAGTGGGGTAACATACTGGGCTAATCTATTCACAAACCCACCTCTGCTGAAGGGAGTCCTTGAAGTCCTGGTTGATCAATAATGCTGTGCCGATTTTTGAAAACAAGCATTGGCACAGAAAATTGCAAAGGCAGACCTAGTGGCTTAGCCAATGCTTGTTTAGGTTTGCCATTTTTTATCAGACGCCCAAAAACTCTTTCCTTGACTGAATGTGTAGTAGCTTGTATTCATGGTTATCATTTTATTTTGTATTTAATTATTATATTGCTGATAACGCGCCGCAGCCCGCCATCATCAGTCCACACATCAAACAACTGACAACAAACACAGACAATTCAGCTAAAGGGTCTTTACGAAAATGTGGGGATATCAATTAAATGATATCATCTTAAGACATTTGCGAAATATAAAAAGGCTCTTTTCTCTGTGTAAGTCAACTGGTAACCTGTTCCAAGCATATGTAGCCTGGACAGGGAAGGAACATCCCTTCCCTCTTGTTCTCATGACTCTAGGGCATGTTAGCAATAGGATATCGTTGGATCTGGTTTTCTTCCCTGTGGTTGCAGAGAGAGACTTTCTTTGAGGTTTTCCGGGACCAATCCATGCAAACATTTGTGTGTGTCAAAGTGATAATCTTAAAGAGGATCCTATATTCAACTGGCAGCCATTGGGGCATCTTCCTTGCAGAGGTAATACGATTTCTCTTAGGAATGTTCTTAATAATATGCACCGCGTCATTTTGACAGGTTTGTATTTTACTTATGCAGTTCTTACTAGCCGCCCTGAGGAGTGCAGTAGTCTAGCCTGGGCATAATAGTGGCCCGCACTAGGTTTTCACTGTCATAGGGTTTCACCAGCCTAAGTAATCTGAGGTGGTATTGTGATGTATTGATGATGCTGTCCACCTGTGCATGTGCTCCTAGTGAACAGTCCAATTCCCCACCTAGAGTTTTGATGTCTTGAGTATTGATGCAATGACCATCGATAGAAAAATCCAGAAAGCATGGGTCCGATTTCATTCTGGCTTGAGAGGACCCAAAAATCAGGATTTCGGTCTTTGCACTGTTCAGACAAAGCCAGTTGGCTGTCACCCAATCTTTGACCAGCTTATAGATCTTTTGATTTTTCTTTGTGTCCTTGGCATAGTTACCGCTTAGTCAATCAGCAGCTGTGTGTCGTCAGCATAATTTGTGAATCTAGCCCCCTCTTCCTCTAGAAAATATCACAAAGGACTGAAATAGATGTTGCATTCTAAAAGAATATTGTTTGGGATATGGTTTCTTTATTCATACAGCACTGTATTTCATGTGCTCCCACTGCCTTCGCCATTGAGCTTGACCATTCCAGTTTTCCTGCAACCCTTGGATTAACAGAAGAAAGTTCAACTATCCGACCAAGAGACTTGCAGCGACCATCAAGCTGCAACCTATGGCACATAAGGCCATAGAGTCCATGAGGGCTACAAGAGTTATTTTTTTAGTTAAATTACTATGTAACTAGATGAATTCTTATTTGTGTGTATGTATTGGTTCCAATTCTTTATAACAACAACAAAAATAACGAACATTTTTTTAGTGAAATTAAAATAACGAAAAAATTGTTTTCTCTTTTTTAATTTGGGGGGGTCAAACCCCTCCCCCAGGTTTTTTACCCCGAAAGCTCCCCTTTCCCTTTTTTAATCCCTTAGCCCACTCCCAATATATTCTTTTACTAAAAAATGCAACATTTTTTTCGTTATTTAGGTTTCACTAAAAAAGCTTGTCGTTATTTTTATTTCGTTATAAACACTGTATACCGTATGTATTGTATATACTTGATCATCTTGACTAATTGTGTGAAAAGTTGGTTTAAACTAGATCATACGAACAATACATGAAATGAAATAAGGCTTTTGACATGCTGAGTTCCCAATAATTAGGCAACATAGCACACTGTCCTGCCACACAGGATGGAAAAGGAGCAGTGCCAATCTGCATATGACGTCATGAAGGTAGAGCAAAGATACATAGAACATTTAGGCTCAACATTATGTTCGAAAAAATACCATCTGAATGTGTTCAAAGAGCCAAAAGCCGGGCTCTTCTACCAAATGGACAAAGCTGTCAAGTGACTCCCATGTCACGTGAGACCCTTTAAACCCGTCCTGGTTTTCTATGCAACAGCACGTGCAGTTTTGCTTTTGCCACTATAATGCCAGTAAGTCCCGACATGCACACTGTTGGTCAAAAAGCCAAGACTGGTTGGCGCTGTTAGACATGACCTGAGACGAGGTGCCAGCAGCGTTGCATGCATATCAACCACACCAGGGTATCATGACGCAGGGGACTGAGCCTTTACACATTCCCAGGAAAAAGGCCACGGCTATGAGGCTGTGACAGGCGCATGTGTGAGCCATACCTGTAACGTGACATGTAATGAAACAAGAAATATATTAAGCATAGCTATCAAGTGACCCCATGCCAAGTGTGATACCTGAAGCCATTGTTGCTTTGGAAATGTGCATGCTGGGGCACGCAGGCCCTTACTCTTAATGAGAAAAATGTAGCTGCGAGTCCTATCATGCTATCATTGAGTGCTAAAAGTGCAGTCTGCATTCTGCCTCCTCACTGCTTGACAGCCCATAAAGGGCCTGTCAAGGTGATGCAGCCGCTACTCATTAGGCAATCAATAATGATGTGTTGCTTCTAATATCCGGACACCGCCAGGGTCTGTGAATTGGGAGTTAGGGCTGTTTTCTGCAGTTAAATGTTAAAGGTATTTGTACCACGCACCGTCACCAACGGAGCTGGTCCCACGGCGCTCTGGCGGATCTGTAAACAAGAAGGTGGGGTGGGTTAGTAAGGTGATGAGGGAGTATGATATTGAGAGGAGTGGTGTTCTGTTGGCAGCTTCATCTCAGTATACACCGTGCGCTGAGCTTTGGTGCGAGTATCGGGTCGATGTCAGTCCTCGTGTGCTGTTGGTGCGGCTTATGTGTTGTTGCAGTGTGGTGAAGTGCATGCGGCTTGTTGTGCGAGAGATGGTTGTGTGAGTTTTTGAGTGGGCTAAGTATGCAGAAAGTTTGAGGATTTTGGTTAGTGGGTTATATAACATTTAACATGCTAACATTCACAGTTCTGATTGTGCTACATGCTAACATTCATAATTCCATCTAAGTGTGGCACATGCTAACATTCACAGGTCCATCTAATTGTGGCACATGCTAACATACACAGTCCTATCTAGATGCGACTCAGGCTAGTGTTCACAATTCCATCTAAGCGTGATCCATGCTATCATTCACAATTCAATCTAAGTGTGGCCCTTGCTATCAATTACAATCCTATCTAGATGTAACACAGGCTATTGTTAACTATTGCATCTAAGCGTGGCATATGCTATCATTCATGATTCATTCTAAGTGTGGCACATGCTATCATTCGCAATTCAATCTAAGTGTGGCACATGCTATCATTCGCAATTCAATCTAAGTGTGGCACATGCTATCATTCACAATTTTATCTAAGTGTGGCACTTGCTAGCCTTCATGGTTCCATCTAAGTGTGGGACATGCTGACATTCATATTTCTATCTAGATGTGACACAGGCTAATGTTCACGATTCCATCTAAGTGTGGCACATGCTAACATTCACAGTCCTATCTAGATGCGGCACAGACTGGTGTTCACAATTCCATCTAAGTGTGGCGCATGCTATCATTCACAATTCCATCTAAGTGTGGCTCATGCTATCATTCACAATTCCATCTAAGTGTGGCGCATGCTATCATTCACAATTCCATCTAAGTGTGGCTCATGCTATCATTCACAATTCCATCTAAGTGTGGTACATGCTAACATTCATATTTCTATCTAGATGTGACGCAGGCTAGTGTTCATAATTCGATCTAAGTGTGGTACATGCTATCATTCACAACTCAATCTAAGTGGGGGCATGCAACCATATTTTTAAGTTACAATCCTGTCTCAAGACGTAGGCTGATGATCACAATTCTATCTAGGTAAGGGTGTAGTAAGTGATGTTTGCCTGGCAGTCGATGTTTTGGTAAGGTAACGTAGAGTGGCAGGGTTTTCTGGAGCAGAGTGATTGCTTTACTCCCCACCCATGCCACACTTACTTTTTTGTTGATGTAGGTTGACGGCTGGCCATTGGCTGCCCCTGCAGACACCTGCAGACACCTGCAGACACTGTTTGGAGCCGCCTCTATTGATGCCGCCCGTTGCCTGGGGCCCTTAGCCGCTGGGGCTGCAGGGCAGATGGCTGCCCTAGAGTGTCCTTGATGTGAGAGGGGTGGACCAATCAGGACTGGGGAGGCGGGCAGAAAGGGAAACCAGGAAGCGGGCAGGCACAGGCAGAGGAACCACGCAAAGAGTGCGCTCTGGTGCTTTTAAGCACGTATGCTAATTTTTTACATCAAAATTATGGAGGTGAGGGTCAGGAGACTCTTACCTTACACAGCGGGCCTCTGGAAATGCTCTAGATCAGCTGCTGCAGGTGCTTGCTACGGTCTGTGCTTGCTGTTGTTTTTTTCTTCAATTTTGGACCAATCAAGACGGGGGAGGCGGGCAGAAAGCAAAACCCGGAAGCGGGCAGGCACGGGGAGAGGAACCATGCGCCGAGTGCGCTCTGGTGCTTTTAAGCACCATATACGCATTGTTTACATCAAAATTATGGAGGTGAGGGTCAGGAGGCTCACCTTACATAGGGGGGCCTCTGGAAAGTAGGGGAGGAAATAAAAACGAAGGGGGGTTGCAGCTTTTACCGTTTAGCCTGAGCCCCGACCGCCCAGTAGGGCCTTGTTCCAGAAGGCCATTACATTTTTCAGTGACATGACCCTCATTACGAGTTTGGTGTGTAGCCAGGGAGCTATTATGCTATTATGGAATGGGGATGGAGGTAACAACGGGCACATTATAAGTGTCCCGTTGTTACCTCCCTCTTCCCCTGGCGGGACCCGGAAAAGACGTCTGGTTTTACCAGACGTCTGATCCGGGTCCCGCAAAGGGAAGCTCGTAATCGGCCCTGACGGAATGAAGGGGGCCCGTCCCGTACCGGCCCCCTTCATTCCGTCAGCGCCTGCCTCGTAATCAGGCCCATTGTTTGTTTTGAACAGTACTTTTGCCATTTGCAGCTTTTTATGTGTCCAGGATTGCAGCAGACATCCAAAGAAGCAGAGCTCTCAAGTTAGTCCATGTCAGGAGTGAGCAGCACATCCAGTCCCGGTTCCCGCCCTCCCTAACCCTCCCAATCCTTTGCATTCTGAGACTCCTGACCCTGTGTTTATAGCTGGAGAATCCTAATACAAGTCCCAGAATACAAAGCAATCTATATCTGCAGGTTGATGTCACACTGACATTGGTGTGAGGCCAGGAGTTGGTCTGCAAGTCCTTGGCAGATTTGGAGATATCCAGAGTTGGTGCCCATTAAGCTTCCTGATGCCCAAGCAGGTGGAACTCATAATCATTTGGCAGTGGTGCTGAATGCACAGGCTACCCTCTGTAGCAGGCAAATGGACTGGGTCCTATATACAGCCTAATGGATAGATGCAATTGCAGCAATTACACAGGGTTTTGGCGGGTTATTGTAAAATTGCATATAACTATTTACAGAAGAAATACACACCATATACTTTAGCAAAAATATAGGTAGTGTAAAGCTACAAAATAGTAAAGCTTAACAGATCCTAAAGCAACATCAAAAACAGGTTAACATGAAAGGTATCTTATTACTGCAATTTCCCCAAGCAATAGTATTTGTGGATATTTGTGGCTATGTTCTCCTGAAGACCCTAGACAGTTCTGTGTCCCCAAGTCTCTTATAAAGCTGGAGACTGAAGATCTTTAAGGCTGCCTATGTGCGGTTGTAGAGACTCACACGTTGAGTTGGCTAGTAGGTCCTGTACCAAGATGGCGTGCTCGCAGTGTGGAGTATAAGAGTTTTACACTGACAGTCAGTGGGAAAGGCATGTGTTCACTTAAACATTCTCTGGAACGTTTGTCTGTGTTTCACTAATGCCCTCTCTAGCCGAGTATTATCTTGATATTCCCGGCATGTTGCTCTAGCCTTCCATATCTCAGCCCTTGTTATCATCTCTGGAGTCTATCGCAGGCTTATCAACCCCAGCACACCCAGCGACTTTTCGATGGGCTGGAACCATGTGTGATTTTCTACACCCTCCAGGGCAGCCACCCCTTTAAGATAGCATTTGCCATCCAGGGCTGTATTGAATTTAGCTCAGTATAAACAATGTTTCAAATCTGCCAATTGTGAGGTGGTGATAATTCCTGGTGCATTTCCTGGTGCAACACGCGCATTAAGAGTTGAAGTCTACTGCCAGAATTGGAAACTGCAGAACCAGGAATCCTGGGATCGAATCCCACCTTCTCCACTTGGCCAAACGGTGTGATCCCTGACAAATTGTTTCCCTCAGCTGCATACATTTTGATCACTTATTAGAGATTCTTTCAACTTTACACTAAACAAAAATATACACTTGTGCATGATTTAATATCTTACAGTGTTGCAACATGCATAATTTTACTACCAATCCATGTAATGCATTAACCTGTTGCATATCAAAGGTTGGATGTATGACATGGCAAGGCCAGTTGTGATTTATGATGCATCCTTGCAGATAATTGGTATAATTGGTACTCCAGCTTTTCGTGGGTTGGTGATTGGGAGCTGGGAGGTGGGTGGAGGGAATGCTGTCAGTGCTTTATGTCTCAAGCAGTGTGAGCACTGCTATAAAGTTCCAGCTGTGTCCTATCACTTCTGCAGGACTAGAGCAGTGATCATCCCATGCCGTCAATGCAGGGAACTAGCTCTTTTAAATGCACCCGGCAGTGCTCCATGCGTGCAATGGGGCCCAAACAGAGCCCCTTGTGTGTTGTATGACTCTAATTGTGTGCGCCTCCTTCATCAGTGCCCTCTCGTAGCTATACTCCCCCATCAGTGTGTGCTCTCAACAGGGATGCCCTAACAGTGACATAGGCCTCCAGTACTGTGGGCCTCCTGCAGAAGCATATTGTAGGTGATGTAAGACCGCAGCAATGCACTGACAGTGATGTATGGTTCAAGCAGTTGGAGCTTCTAGCAGTGTCACATCAGTGTTATAAGATTCCAGCAGTGTGGGCGTGTTCCAGCAGTGCCCTGTCAAGGCCACAGAACCCCAGCTGAGTGTTCTTCCAGCGGTACACTGTCAGTGCTAGCAGACTTTAGAAACGCGAGCTTCCTTCAAAAACACACTTACTGTGCTATAAGATTCTAGTAGTGTGAGCTTCCTCCATCACTACTGCCTTGCCAGTGCTACAGAACCCCAGAAGTGTGGACTTGCTCCATAGGCGCATTAACAGTGTTAAAAGACCCCAGCAGTGTCTTGTAAGTCACACAGGGTTCCAATAGGGCACGTTTCATCCAGGAGTACACTGCCAAGGGTGACAGGACCCCCCAAGAGTGGTGACTTCCTTCTGAAGTGAACTGTCTGTGCAAAAGGACACTGCAATTCTGGAGCTCCTCCGCAAGTAGTCTCAGCGTTATAAGACTCTAACAGTGTCGCGTTACTGCTATGGTACTCTACCTGGAAGACGTTCACACTGATGTGAAAATCTGAATCACTGACGGGCACTGCTGGAGAAGCAGGAGGGCGACGATGGCAACATCGTGTTAGACCGGTCGAGGAAAGAGGAGTGGGACGGTCGAGGGAAGAGGAGTGGGACGGGGCCAAGTCCAAGCTCTCTTTGTGGCGAAAATGAGGGGGGAAACGAGAGTCACCCCCCCAAATGAGAGTCACTTGAGGGTGATTAAAGCCCCACTCAGCCTCTAGTCAGGCGATCGGCAACCTTTGGCTCTCCAGATGTTTTGTATCGCAACTCCCATCAGCCCTCGCTATTATGATCAATGTTGAGGGCTCATGCGAGTGGTAGTCACAAACCTCTGGAGTGCCGCAGGGTGCGGACCCATGCCCCGCCCCCCCCGGGGAAACCAGGGAAGGGCCCCAGTGCTGCTTCTCTGGGGCAAGAGCAGTGATGAGTAGGACATCAGGGGGATTGGGATGTGGCGAGGGCAGCCTACTGCGCTGGGGTCTCAGCTGCTGTTATCCATCTTCATTGAGCAAAGTCACAGACACCTCTAACTTCAGTAGAAATGACATCCCTCCCATTTTCCCAAGAATGAAGATCTGTGACCCAGAAAGGGGCTACACACTCCAGGCCAATGCACCCAGGCAGGGGCGGACTGGGGACCCAAAGAGGCCCTGGAAATAATTTCCAAAGTGGCCCCATGTTACACATTTTCAGCAAGCTCAACCCTTTTCCTATAAGAACATTTGGAAATAACATAGGTTACCACACTAAAGAGTCCCAGGGTGCAGAGGCCTACTGGGAAGCCTCTGGAGTTTCCTATAGGCCAGCCCACCCCTGGACCCAGGTGTCCCAAAGGGAAGGCTCTTGGCCTTTAGACTGACTAGATAACCTTTGATCTCAATCGCTGGAGATGCTCAAATATAAGGCAACGAGGCTGCATATTTATGTAAATAATCGTTGATTCGCTTTAACATCCTCAAATAACCTTCTGTCTTGAGTTTGAAGCAACCCTTTGGGGGCAAGTGGACTACATACAAAAAAGGAGTCGTTCTTTGGTCCCTCAAGTCATTTTCTCCTAGTGGCCTGACTCCTCCTATGGCGCCCCAAAGCTTGAATGTTGCTTCTGCCACCTATCCATTCCCACCTACCAGCTCTCTTGCAAGGCGCTTCCTCTCCAGGCATTTCAGTACATCTCGTCCCTTTACCCGTCAATGTACAGCGTCCTCACTGGTGAATTGCCTGAGTAGTCATCCAATAGTAGCACACTTTCTACTGAACCGGGATCTGGCGGGGCTTTCCATGGAATGTCCTGACCTTGCTTTTAGAATATGCAGCAACATTTTAATAATAATAATAACGTCCTTATCTAATGGAGCCCAATGTATCGACCACGGAAGGATGCGAGGCTGAGCTAGGCCTACCCCAGGATTTGAGCTTATCCAGAGCAGCACGGCACCGTATGAGAGGCCAGCACTGAACACGTGATCTATCCACCAGGGTGTGACTCTATAGAAACATTCTACTATTGTAAATGTGTAACTACATCATCAGTTTGTTTAATATTGCACTGCTGTGAACTATATTATACAAATGTAGGAAGGTCGAGTAAATGTCACATAGGTGTATGTTTTATAAAGACCTTAAAGTATACAGAAAAGAAAACACATTCTTATATTCAACATACATACATTCATGGTCCAGGAATCCCTTTCAAGCTCAGCATTGCTTTGGGCCATTCAGTTTGCCCTGTGCTGGGTATGCCCTGTGCTCCAGTTAGCTCCTGGGTACAGTTCAAAGCAATGCACTGTTGCTGCAAGCGACCTGGCACAGCAAATGCCCAGGCTGCCCTCTGTAGAAGGCAGATGGACTGGTGGTGCAAGCGACCTGGCACAGCAAATGCCCAGGCTGCCCTCTGTAGAAGGCAGATGGACTGGCGGTGCAAGTGCTGTACTGCATGCACAGCACCCCTCCCGTGCGCACCGCAGTCTGTGATTGATTGATTATTTATTTATTATGCGCTTCTACACAAGCACCCCCAACATTTTCACAGTGTCTGCCAGGGTCAAACTGTTGTATAAAATTGGCTTGGGCACCAATGAAAAGTGGCCACATTTTCACAAATTGCAATTCTTTCCTTTCATGAAAGGCCTTTTGATTAATAAACAGAGGGGATGTTTGGGGGGTAAATGTGTTTCAAATAGTGCATTTAAAGAGTATTTGTTCAGTAACACTGGAAATAATTACCATCTGTACAGTGAAGTCACTTCTTAAACCACTGTCCAAAAAACGGCTCCATTTTGACCCCCCAAAACGGTCCCACGCTAGCACATTTGGTCTGCACTTGGGGCATTGGCCTAGTGGCCTATGGCTGCACCCCTCCTTTGTCTGCCTGCACTTCGCTGGCTGTTTCCTAACGCTCTCCCATCTCTCTTCCCAGCACCTCTCGGAGAACCTGGAAGATTTCTCCAACGAGCTCTTCAACAGCTTCTTCGATGACCCGGCCCTGGCCGAGAGGAACCCTCTGCTGGACATGGACCTCGACCCGCAGACTCCGGACATCCAGGCCGAGCACAGCTACTCGCTCTGCGGGGACTCCGCGCCACAGAGCCCCCTCCTGTCCGTGAAGACTGAGGAGGACGACGATGGTGAGCCAAGGGCAAATAATACCAGCGGAGTCTGGGCAATGTGCAGGCGCTAGCTCCAACTGGAATAGTAGGAGGCGCCATATGCTGGGATAGAGGCCCGCTGGCGGAGCCCGAAGCAGCAACAGCAGGAGGGGCCTGTATCTCAGTATTGAGGTGCATCGGCAGAGCTCCCTAGGGATAGCAGACGCTGCTTATTGTCAGGAGTGCGTGCGTTGCAGCATTGAGAGTACGTTAAAGAGTACGCGGGTTCAAGGTTTGCAGTACACTGGCAGTATTGGAAGAGCAGGGGGTGCTGAAGGTCATTATTGCACTGCTTTGGCACAGCTGTGTGTGGGGCACAGTACTGGCATATCAGTGAGTGTTGTGGGCAGTACCTGAAGTGTCCTGGCGAGGCTGCATGTGGGTTCCAGGACGCAGACTGTAGTGGGCGTGCGGCAGGTCAGGATTGGGATGCGTGACATCAGTGCTGGCCTTAGTGGCAGCAGCACACCGGGCTGAAAAAGAACAATTTGGCGCCCCCCTCCCGCCACGCCCATGGTCATTTGGGGGGTGGAGGCACCAAATGTCTTTTTGTGGTGGGAGAAATGTCATTTTAAAATTAAATGTGCTCATGGGAGCCGGCGCATTTAACAATAAGGTGCCACATCACCCTATTAGGATGATTATTGGCCCACTCTATTGTTTTTAAATGCGCACGTTCCTGCAAGCGCATTTAATTTCAAAATGACACTTCTCCAACCCGAGATGCACCCTGGGGGCTAATGGCGCTCTGGGAAGTTGCCCGGCCCATCCTGCCCTAAAGCCAGCTCTACATGACATAGTGTGTGGGTCACAGTACAGGAACAGCAAACTGAGGTGTATTGGCAGAGCCAGTAATGGAATAGCAGAGGAGAGGTGCTGGAGGTCAGAACCCAGGCGCGGAAGCAGAGTTGCTTGAGGGTCCCAGTATCACATTGGCTGGGATTACTGGAGGTCAGAATTGAGGTGCATCGAGAAAGCTATGTCTTTGCCTCGCTGCTGAAATTGGGTGAAGATGCCTCCGGTCAATACTGAAGTGCATTGGCAGAGCTATGTGTAGATCCCATTATTAGTACAAGAATGTCTAAGGTGGCTTCATTTCAGGATTGATGTACATGCGCAGAGCTGGATGTAGGTGAGCTATGTTATTGTCTTGCAGTGGGCTGGTGGGTGTGTGTTGCTATATAGTTTGGCCTATGCATGCAGTGTGCTTTATTTGTTTGGTCTGCAGTTTGGCATTCCGTCTATCCTGCATTTGACTGGGCCTGTCTTGCAGTGTGGTGTGCTTGCGCTGCATTTTTATAGTGTCTACCTTGTGTTTTGACTGTTTGTCTTCCCACAGTTTGGCTGCTGGTTTGTGAAGCAGTGTGTCTGTTCATTCTGCAGTTAACTGTTTGTTTATACTGCAATTTGGTGGCATCTTTACTGAAGTTTGGCTCTTTGATTATTCACAGGTCTGGCTGTGTTTCTGTACTGAAATTTGTTATTTGTCTTGCCTGTACACTGGCTTAGCCTGTCTTTCAATCGTAAAATGCAGGTTTAACTTTTTTCCCGTATTGTATCGTACAGTGCACCGCTGTTTTGCGTGGTTTCGATTTTGTGGGTTGGCTGTGCACTTTTTCCACAGTTTGACCATGTGCTCTCCTGTTTCGCTCTGTCTGTGCTGCAGTTTGACGTTCCTTACCTAAGGTTTGTCTTTGTTCATCCTGCAAGTGGACTCAATTGTCTTGCAGTTTGCATATGTAATTATTTTGCAGTTTGGCTGAATCTATCCAGGGGGTTTTTGCAGTGTCTATCCTGTGGCATGGCCGTGTGTGTTGTCTAAAATGTGCTGTCTCCTGTGCACTGCCATTTCAGTTAGCAGGAATTTGGCTGTCTCTGTGTCTTATCCACAGGCTGTGTATATGTATGCTGCTTTTTGCCGGCATCTTCCCTTCTGCATGATCGCCCCATAGTTTGGTTGCTTTTATTCTGGAGTTCATAGTTTGGTTGCTTTTATTCTGGAGTTTGGCCCTATCAGAATTTTAAAATGTGCCAGGGTGGGCGGAGCCTACAAGGATTCCTTATGGGAATTCAGGACGAAAATACATGCCCTTAGTGTGTGGACATTCTTCTTTTTCAGTTGCACTTAAACTACAGTTTTGTTGCCTGCTCAGCAGTTTGGCTGTGAACATCAAGCCATTCTTGTCCCTGCCTTTCCTGCAGTCTTTTTATATGACTTCCCTGCAATTCGTCTGTGAATAATTTTCCTGCAGTTTGGTTGTTGCTATCCTGCAGAATTTCCTCATGTCTAACCTGCTACTTCGCTGTGTTTTTAACTGGTAGGGTGGCTGTGCGTCACCTGGGAGTTGACTCTGTGTTCAGTCTGAAGTTTCACTGTTTTACCTACAAATTGGCTTTGTGATTACAGGGTCGTTTGACTGTTTCCTTAAGTTCTGGTGTGCTTATTCTATATGTTGGCTGTACCTGTATTTTAACTTACCGGTATCTTAGTGCTGTGTTCTACCTACCGTTTTGCTGTACCTGTCTCGCAGTCTATGTTTTGTTGAAGTGAGACAGTGCCCCTCAGTACTGGCGGCCTACTGGCAACCTCGGCTTACCATTTCCACCACCCGATATCCTGGTAATACCGGGATATTACGGGCGGAAGCGGAACTGTCAGTTCCCATTCCCATGGAGTGCCAGAGGACTCCATGGGAACAGGAACACTGAAGCACCAGCACTGTTAGTAATGCTGCCGGTGCTTCAGTGAATTATGTGCCGCTAGGGGCACGAATTACCGGCAGGTCAGGCCTGCTGATAGTTCACAGCCCCTATTGGCAGACTCGGAGTGAGCTGGGCCGGAAAAGCTGCCGGTAACGTTATTGGCATTTTATTTCCAGACCGGCTCACTCCTCAGTTGTGGGATCTTGCTGCATTTTCACCGTATGCCATTGTGCATTTTGCCTTTGTGTTTTCCCCACAGATTGGCTGTGACTGCTCTGCAGTTTATATTTGTGCCGCTTCTGCAGTTTCACTCTGTACATGTGCTGCAGTTTTGCTGTCTGCATGTGCTGCAGTTTGCCTGTGTGTTAATTCTTTAGTTTGATTGTGACTGTCCTGTAGATTTGCTTTCTTTATATTCTGTCATTTGTCAGTTTAGCCACTGTTTGGCTGTGCTTTTCCCGCAGCATGGCAGTCAGGTCATCTATACTGACATGTCCTTAAATCTGCCCTGAAGTTAGGCTCTATGTACATGCTCCATTTTGGTTGTGTCTTCCCTGCACTTTTGTGTGCCTACAGCTCGACTGTGTATTTAATACATGTTTGGTGATTGGCTGCCAGGTAGTTGGGCTGCATGTTTACTTTACCCTGCATTTCAACTGAATGTGTCTTGCAGTGTGTGGCTATCTTGTAGTTAGGCTCTGCTTATCCCCCAAGTTTACTGCTTCTTTCTTACACCTTTGCTTTGTTGCCACCCTCCTATGAGACTGGCGGTTTAACCAATATTTTGCCTGTGAATTTCCTATAATTTCTTTGTATGCAGAACATCCAGTGAGATAGTGGGTTTATTTTGAATTTTGTTTTGCTATGTTGCTATCCATCCACTAGTTAAGCCACACGTTTATTTGGCTGTTTATCAATCCTGCATTTTGACTGTGAATTTCCTGCATTTGTGCTGCATGGCTGTCCTGTAGTTAGACTGTGTGTTTGTATTGCTTTTTAGATATCCCTTTCCTACATGTGGCTGTTTGGCAATCCTGCATTTTGACTGTGAATTTCCTGCATTTGTGCTGCATGGCTGTCCTGTAGTTAGACTGTGTGTTTGTATTGCTTTTTAGATATCCCTTTCCTACATGTGGCTGTTTGGCAATCCTGCATTTTGACTGTGAATTTCCTGCATTTGTGCTGCATGGCGGTCCTTTTGTTAGACTATGTGTTTGTATTACATTTTGGTTATGCCTTTCCTACATTTCACTGTGGGGCGATCCTGCACTTTGACTGTGATTTTCCTGCATGTGTGCTGTATGGCTGTCGTTTAGATAGATTTTGTGTTTGTCTTGATTTTTGGATATGCTTTCCTGCATTCGACTTTTTGGCAATCCTGCAGTTGGCTGTACAGCCATCGTGCATTTTAACTGTGTACTTCCTGCATCTTTGCTGTGTGGCTGTCCTGTAATTAAGACATGCACTTGTGCTGCTTTTTGAGTAAATCCATACTTCATTTCTCATTCTCTAGACCTGGAAAGTGGGGCTTGGGCTCTGGAACACGAGCTCCGCACTATCCTGGTGAAGCAGGAGCAGAACCTGCACCCGGAGTCAGTAGAGCCACAGGCAGCAGTCAACAGCATGCCTCCACAGGCAGAGTACAACCCTATGCACAGGCACCAGCCACTGCCTGACGTGAGTACCTGGGTGTTGCATGTTTGTGAAAGCCTGGCCTGGAGGCAGATACCTTCCGGAAAACCATATCTTCTTCTTAAACCTCTTTCCTTCATTCAAGTGTTTCTGCTCTCTCTGTGTTGACCCTTCTCTCCGCAGTTGCTGCACATCTACCTGCAGTCCCTCTGCCAGTCCTACCTCTTCTGTGGAGTTACTACTCCCAGGGCTTCAAGTGGGCTGGGGATGGCAGTCTCCAGAAAGGGCTCTCGAGCCTGGGTCCTGCCGAGACCCATCCCCGACTAGCCTTACCCACGCCAACACCTCAGGGAGCCTGTATAGCCGAAGCACTGCACGGTTACACGGGCTGCCTGCAGGTGTCAGCACTTTGGTTTAGATAAACAGAAAATACATCGCCCGTTTCTCTTTTTTCTAAACAGAAGTACTGACACCTGCAGACAGCCCATGTAACCGTGGCTTTGGCTTCATGGGCTGCCTGATGACACTGTACTCAGAAACAATAGGAAAGCCTGACCCTCCAGCCTTCTTCCTGTTTCTGAGTAAAGACTCACCAGGAAGCATGAACGCCCTTTCTCGTGCATTGCCCCATCAGCCCTACATTTCCTGCTGTCCTTTAATTTCTCTACCAGTCCCGAACTTGCCCCAGCACCTAGTGCTCCCTGTGACGTTTCCCTTATAACCCATGTTAGCATCAGTTCCTGCTGCTTGTAATTCCCTGCATGTTCTGCTCTCTCCTTCAGAAGTTCCTGCAGTTATTGGAGTCGCCTGGCCAGCCTTTGCAAGGTCTAAAGTCATGTGTCTTTGTCTGGGGCCAAACAACTGGCAGGTCAGCCGGAGACATTGTTCCGCCCAAGCATTGCTCCAAATGGTGCCTGCGCTCTCTGCTTGGCCGAGGTTGGGGAACCACAATTTAAAGTAGATTGTCTTTTTTTTAAATATATTTATTTGTTTAGTTGAATTAACAACTTTTCAAATATTTTTCATCAGTTATCAGTAGATAGTACAAAAGAACACCGCGATGCCACACTACACAATATCCTGCAAACCATGTAAAAATAAGGCACTTTAGCATAAAGGGGAGTCCAGCATCTCGCTAATAAAGACTTTAGAGACACTCTTGGTATACACACTTAAATATCCTACAACACCCCAAACGGGAAATGCAGTGATGGTGAGAGGGGCATGCAGGGCTTTAATTGGGTTAAGAAATCGAGGGGGCCCTCATTTGGGGGCGTGGCTTATGGAATGGGCGTGGCCTAAAAAGTACACAAACCATAGTAAGGTAAGCAAAGAAATATATAAATGCATTTTAGCATTTATATATTTGTATGCGTACGTTACTATGGTTTGTGTACCATGCAAGCCATCTTTTATAAATATCTGTTTATAAAAGATGGCTTGCAAAGTACACAAACCATAGTAAGGTACGCACACAAATATATGACAGTTATATATTTGTGTGCATACCTTATGGTTTGCGTACTTTTCAAGTCATCATTTTAAACATTTCTATCTTTATAAAAGATGGCTTGAAAAGTGCACAATTCAAGCCATCTTTTATAAACCTCTAAATATTTAATGTAATCCCCAGGTTCGCTGAGGGTTAAAGACCCCTGGTGACCTGGGAAACAAAGGGGCAGTAACTTCATCTGGTAAGCCCTCCAGTGAGGGGTCACCAGAGGAAGTTATAGTGACTGACAGAAGTGCCAGCCAGCTACAGCGGCGGTGTGGCTGGCTGGCACTTCAGTCAGCTCCCCTCACTTAATGGCGGGCGCATATCCTGTTGCGGCTGCAGCCGCGGCTGCGTCGGGATAATGCGTCCCGCCAAAATTGTAGTGGGACCGGGGGGCCCCGCAGGGCCCCGGCTCAGCCCCACTTTTTGGAGACTGCCAGGGCCCAGCCCCAGCTGGCCCCCGGCCCACTTAAAGCACTGGGGGCATGGATGGATATAGTTAGCAACAGCCTCCTGGTAAACAGACTGGTGCAAGGGTCAGGTTGGCAGGTGACCTGGCTGTATTGATGGAGCTGGGGCCCCCACTGAAAGACCCCTTTTCTATGGCTTAGATAGGAAGCCATTGGCGCATTGAGGTGTTTCTAAATGCTATATTCACCCCACCCGCATGACGTCAGTAGACTATGAGAGTCAACTTCCACTGGCGTGCCCACACAATGGAGGAAATGGCATTTTCTTTGGCCCCCCTTACCCTCGATTGGAGTGGAGAGGGAAGCGGGTGCCAATATGCAAATAGATTGAGGTGGGAGAGGAAGGCAGCACCACAGGTATTTTCTTTTGGCCAAGGTCACCTATAGCTTCTTAATGCCTGCCCTAACCATACTATGTACTGCTGGTACATAGGGTCAGTGCAAAGCTGAAAAGGGGACTACCATGGGGGACATAAACATCAACACATGGTAGATTGACACCTATCAACCACAAGGGTCATTTCACCTTGGATTGCTGAAGGACATCGTAGACAATTAAAACATCCCCCTTGTTGTCTAATAGATGTCACACTAAACTAGAATATGTTTCCATTGTTGACAATTACCCATCAACAGTTCTGTATTATGATGTCACATGATCTTTGGTGCCCTACGACAGATTGAGCTCCAGGACAACTGGCTCCACACTGCTGGGATCCAGACCGCCTAATCCAGCCCAACCCGCTGGCTTCTCCTCCTTGCGAGATCCACAGCCACAGCTCCGATTGTTGCATCGGTTTTCCCTGAAGAAACACAGATGGGGCCTTTTTTGAAGATCTATGTTCAGGACTTGGTTCTTTTCAGTTTGCAGAATCTCCCACTCATGTCTGACCTTCAGAGACTTTGGGCTGCACAAGAGCCTTCTTTGAAAGTTTCATCCAGGAAAACACGTTGCCTAGCACCAAAGGCGACAGAGGAACAGTCTTCTTGGTTGAGGTGCTAGGTATAAGGTACACAAACCACAAGCGTTCCATAAGGGGCAATCATTGGGACCCAAGGTGTGTTGCATGGAGATATAACACACAATCCCACAATACATGCCGCAGCGACAGCCCCGCGACTGAGGAACATAAATATGGACTATCGGCAGTGGGCAGTGCCACAATTTCCCAGCTGGCCCGACGGACACTTCCATCAGTCTCCTATCATTTAACCTTAAAACAAGCTTAACCGACACCAGTTTTAGAAGGGTCTGTAATGCGCAAGACTTCATAAAGACGGGCAGGATATGATGTGAGCTGACTAGTGCATAACCCGCTATTCTCTTGCAATCCATCGCTTAAAAGGTGACAGCAACTCTTGCTATTCACTTGAGATCCAGTAATTAGAAGGTGACAGCGACCCTTCCCATTCTCTTGCTATCCAGTGCTTAGAACATCACAGTGACTCTTGCTAATCTCGTTTGAACAAATGCTTAGAAGATGACAGGGTCTCCTGCTATTCTCTTACGATCCATTGCTTAGAACGTCATAGTGACTCTTGTTATTTTTTTGCTATCCATTGCCTAGAAGGAAAGAGGTTCTCTCACTATTCTTTTGCAATTATAAGAGGACAGAAACTCGTTATATTCTTTTGCAGTCCAATAATTAAAAGGTAACAGCTACTCTTCCTATTCTATTGCTATCCAGTGCTTAGAACGTCATAGCGACTCTTGCTATTCTCTTGTGAACCAATGCTTAGAAGGTGAAAGGGTCGGTTGCTATTCTTTTGTGATCCATTGCTTAGAAGGTGACAGGGTCTCTTCCTATTCTTTTGCCATCAATTGCTTAGATAGTCATAGCAACTCTTGTTATTCTCTTGCGATCCATTGCTTAGAAGGTGAAACGGTCTCTCGCTATTCTATTACAATTATAAGGGGCCAGAAACTCTTTTGTTCAATAGCACCTTGAAGCTTTTATTATACGCAGAATTGAATTACCATACTAAATGACCCGAGACTCAAATAACCGGACAGACCCCAAGAATATGGCCGTACTGCTTTATTATCAGTTCAAAATAAAGTACGGCACTAGCAGTAGTCTGCACACTCACACACAATTTTAATTACACAAAGGCTTTATACCTCAATAAGCGTCAGCTATGATGACATCCTATGTGGCAAACTTAAAACCTATTGAAGGGAGGGGTTGGTTAAGGAATATATGTACCTATAGTATAATGTGTAGTGTTAATACCTTCATTGGCTGCCCCCCATCTAGTAGGCATGCCTTGAACTACCTCTAAATACTTTTAATACTGATTATAACAGAATACAGTAGCGGATTTGCCTGTGCAACTTTGTATAACAGGTTACTATATGGACTCATATGATTGGTTGGCATTCTCTCCCAACCTTGGACTTTTGTCTCGTTAGCAGCACGTAAGCAAATTGAAACCCAGGTGCAGAGAAGCACGTCGGACTACTACCCACTTGTTTCAATTAGTCTATCATCTCTCATCGGTCACGACATTAGCCTATTCCTTGTTCTGTCATTCTCCTTTGTAATTAATGTTGCAGCCTATTCCTTGCTCTGGGATCTTTGAGGGAGTGTGGGTACACCCTTATCTTCACCTGGAACTTAATGATTCGCCCTTGTTTCACCCTCTGAGTCACGTGTGATAAAACCACACATTTGTCAATCTCAACCTCTTATTTACTGCTATTTGATTTAATTGTGCTATGTGCTATTGCTCGTCTTGGCCTCTGGAGGCTTGGTCACTCCATCCCACATATGCTTTCTGCATTTTTAGTTATCCAATAGTTAGCATTTGTGATGTTTTCTTCTTAGCTTAATCTAAGAGAACTATGTATCATGTCCATGGCTTATCCTCTTGACTCCCTTTGTGCCTTGCAATGATTCCTTGTTTGACATGCTTGATCCCAAACCAAGAAGAGGCTCCTCTCCATCCTTCACACAAAGCGGTTTTTCCAGTGTCTCCCATCCCTGCAGCCATGGTCTTTTTCTGAGGTAGCTCGGTAAGATTCAATACGAGTCTAATGTCCATATTTTTCCCCATGGCCGCGTTAGTCACATTATAGGTTATATATCGCAGCAAGCTTCTATATGTCTCCTCTACCTTGCGTTTCCACATATAAACATTTACTTCATCACTTCTTACTTGTTTGTTTGATACTCACGAGTTCTTCAGACTTAATTACATGTTTCTCTGGTTGCTTTAGTTACATCTTTTATTCTTTTGAATATTCACACATCATTTCGTTGCATCCATGTGTCTTTACTTCAAGACGTCACTCTGAAACTGTTAGATTTTCTTTACAGTTCTTCAATGTTCATTGCTGTTTGTCGACATCTGTCTGCTGTCTCAGTATGAGGGTAGATTCGATACGGTTGTCAACCGTAACAAATGTATCCTTGTACTGACACACATGGATGCACTGAAACGATCTGTGAATATTCAAAAGATTAAAAGATGTAACTAAAGCAACAGGAGAAACATGTAGTTAAGTCTGAAGAGCTCATAATTATCAAAGAAACAAGTCAGAAGCGGCAAAGTAAATGTATATATGCTGTAACGCAAGGTAGAGGAGACATATAAGCTTGCTGCAATATATCCTATAATGTGACTAACGTCTCTCATACACTCGATGCAGCATCGGGACAATGCTTAGTGTCATACCTACAACACTTTCCCTGTCATTCCAGCATGACGGAGGTGATGGGGTGGAGCTTAACAATGACGTATTGGTCTGCTCATCTATACTTTCTAATATTTTGAAATCCAGTAATTAGAAGGTGACAGGAGCTCTTCCTATTCTCTTGTCATCCAATGCTTAGAACGTCATTGTGACTCTTGCTATTCTCTTGAGATCTATTGCTTAGAAGGTGACAGTGTCTCTTTCTATTTTTCTGCAATCCAATAATTAGAAGTTGACAGTGACTCTTGCTATTCTGTTGCGATCCAATGCTTAGAAGGTGCAAGGGTCTCGTGCTATTCTGTTGCGATCCAATTCTTAGAAGGTGACAGGGTCTCTTTCTATTTTTCTGCAATCCAATAATTAGAAGTTGACAGTGACTCTTGCTATTCTGTTGCGATCCAATGCTTAGAAGGCCCAAGGGTCTCTTGCTATTCTCTTGCCATCCAATGTTTAGAAGGAGTCAGGGTCTGTTGCTATTCTTTTGCAATCGATTGTTAAGAAGGTGACTGGGTCTCTTGCTATTCTCTTGCGATCCAATGTTTAGAAGGTGTCAGGGTCTGTTGCTATTTGTTTGCAATCGATTGCTAAGAAGGTGACTGGGTCTCTTGCAATTCTTTTGCAATCCATTGCTTAGACAGTGACAGGGCCTCTAGCTATTCTTTTGCTATCCAATACTTAGAACGTCATAGCTACTCTTGCTATTCTATTGCAAATTGTTGCTCAGAAGGGGTCAAAAACTCTTTCTATTCTTTTGCAATCCAATAATTAGAAGGTGACAGTGACTCTTGCTATTCTACTGCTATCCAATGCTTGAGCGCCCTGAGGCCTATGGGCATGTGGTCTGTTATACGCAATAAAAGTGTAATAATACTAATAATACTAATAATAATCATAATAGAAGGTGACAGGGACTCTTTCTATTCTTTTTCAATCCAGGGATTACAATGATTATTGCTATTGTCTTGCTATCTAATGTTTAGAAGGTGACAGGGCCTCTTGCTGTTCTTTTAAAATCTATTGCTTATAAGGGGACAGAAACTCCTATTCTTTTGCATTCCAATGATTAGAAGGTGATAGCAAGTCTTCCTATTCTCTTGCTATCCAATGCATAGAACTTCATAGCGACCATTGCGACTCTCAATATTTTATTGCTAACCATTGCTCAGAAGGGGACAAAACATCTTTTTATTCTTTTGCAAACCAATCCTTAGGAGGTGAAAGTGACTTTTGCTATTCTCTTGCAATCCAAACCTTGAAGCATGCCAGTGTCTCTTGTAACTGTCATGCAATCCAGTGCTTATAAGGGGACAACAATGTTTGCTATTGTTTTGCGATCGAATGCTTAGAATGTGTCAGTGACTCCTGCTTTTCTCTTTCAATCCAACACTTCGATGGTGACACTGACTCTTGCTATTCTCTTGTGATCCAATGCTTAGAAGAGGACAGCGGCTCTGGCTGTTCTCTTGTGATCCAATGCTAAGGAGATGACAGTTATTACGGCCAGCCTCTTGAAACCCATTTTTAAGTAGCTGCCCTTGCTATTCTCTTGTGATCCAATGCCTAAAGGTGATAGAGATGTTGCTACTCCCTTGCTATCCACTGCTTAGAAGTTGACATTGGCTCTGGCCGTTCACTTGTGATCCAAATGCTAAGAAGATTTGGAGAAAAGAAGGACCAACGGCAACTTTGCACTTGCATTATTTCTCAATGAGGTCTCTCCTATGTTTTATTTGTTGGTAATGTGATGGCACATTCAGTAAATACAAGTAGCGCTGTATCAGGGTCCGACTTGTCCTTGTGACAGGTTACAATTATAATCATAGACGCAGTAGGGCATTGACGAGGAACAGAACAGCCAACATGCGTTTCGACCTAAGGGTCTTTATCAAGGTTGTGGCAATTTCTGTGATGTTATTTTACCAAAGGAAATTCAAAGGCAATTCACATTGATTGATTCAAGAGCATAGCTTGAGTATTAATACATATGGTTATGTTATTTAGCGTAGCGCATCGTTCAAAATGGTGATAGATACATGTTATTGCATTCCATGATTCATGGGCATATATACATACATACATACATACAAGTAACATTGGTTGAGGTCAATTTGCTCAGTAGTAGAAAAAGCGGAAGGAGGGGAGAGAGGGAGAGAGGAAAGCAGGGAGAAAAACAGGATTAGCAAATAGTGTTTTCGTTTTTTATTTTCCTGTTATATTACTAGTGAGCAGGCGGTGGTGCTGTGTGGTACCTAGTATACAATGGTGCAATAGTGGTCCACATATGTGTGAGCATATATGTGACATTTCTCTAGTATTTAGAGTATATAGCCACTATCAATTTGCAGCAGAAATGTACAATATGGTTAAGTGCAGAGAGCTTTTTAATGCAGGATATGTGTGCAATCCAGGCTACGAATGTCTCCCTATATTAGGAAATGGGTATTTGAATGACTCTTGGGTTGGGCGCAATGCAACAGGGCATTCTCAATGCAAAACCTGTTAGCTAAACCACCACAAGAAGAGGACACAGTGTGAACTAGCATGTATACCAATTTATGCCAACGAGGCTAAAGTCTCATAAAACAATCTAATTTCCCAGTACAATTAGGTACGGCAATCAATAGTGTCTGTAAATAATATGAATATGCCAACGCAGACTAAACCAGTGTCATACGGGGTGCAAGACCCATGCTGCCTGTATAACCGGTGAAGCAAGTAATTCCACTTCTCCACTCCTAGATTACTAGCAATTTAAACAAACAGGAGGATTAGAGTCCTTGAGGAACTCCACCAGCGAACCACTGACATTAAAGCACAGAATCCTGAAACTATCTAAACCATTCAACAACCAGTTATCCAACTGGTAAGTAGTATCATTCATTCTTAAATAGAACCTTCAGTTAATTGGGAGCAGACCACCGGACCAGACTGGTTCTTCCCATATCCAATGAACACATTGTTCATTCTTTCTTTTAAATTTAATATTTCTTCTCACAGAATTTTGCGCATCTGTACCTTTGTATTTATTTTGTATTTATTTGTTTTTTATATAGCGCCTTATGCCAAGGCGTTGTACAAAACCAATTAACAGTACAATTGAAGTGAAAAGGGGTAGTACAATAAATAATGCCTTACAATGAGACTTAAAATACAATTAAGGTTGCAGTAGGAAAGTTTTTAGGGCAGCATGGAAAGTAAAATAAGAGTGAATAGATCGCAAAGAGAGAGGGAGAGCATTCCAGTGCAGAGGAGGAATAAAGAAAAAGAACGGAAACAAGAAGAAGCACATGGAGGGCGAGATACAGTTATAAGAAAATGGGTTTCAGAGCGAAGAGTACAAGAAGGAACACAAAAGGAAACAAGAGAAGTAAGATAGATAGGAGCAAGTCCATAAAGGGATTTAAATGCTCAACAGAGAAAGTAAACTTTAAGTTGAGTTTGGAAGGGTAGCCATCGAAGAGAGGCCAAAGAGGCAGATATAGACTTGCAAATAGGTAAGGAGTATAGAAGATGGTTAGAGGAATTAAAAACAGATTTGAGAGCAGCTAGACGAGGGACGGGAAGACCAAATAGAAGTACAGAACAATAGAATAATCGAGAAAAGATTAAAGAAGAGATTAGAAACTCAGTGGCACCGAAAGTGAGAAGATGGCTAACTTTATGAATATTGAAAAGATAGAAAGGACAGGAACCGGATGTGATCAAGATGTGATGGGCGAAAGAAAGATTGGTGTCAAGATGGAGGCGAAGGTTGCGAGCAGTACGAGGATAAGGGAGATAAGAAGGGGAAAATAGGACAAAAGGAGGAGAAAGAGGCAGAGGAATAGTATTAGAAGGAAAAAAGAGTACTTCAGTCTTAGATGGACTGAATATAGAAAAGTGGTCTGACATCCAGATTTTGATAGTGGAGAGACAGGCAGAAAGATTTGTGTGTATAGTAGGTGTAAAAGAAGAAAAAGATAGAAATATTGGGTGTCATCAGCATAAAAGTGATGAGAGAACCCAAAAGAAGAGACAATATTAGCCAACGGAGAGGTACAAAGAAAGAACCCTAGTGGAACACTGTGCGAAAGAGGGAAGGAATCAGAGCCAACACCAGACCAGGATACTGAGTAAGTGCGATTAGATAGATAAGATGGAAACCATGTGATAACCGAGCCAGAAAAACCAAAGGAGGAAAGAGATTGAAGAAGTAGTGTGTGGTCCACTGTATAAAAAGCAGTGGATAAGTCCAAGAGTATAATAATAGAAGAGTATTAGCATAGCGGGCCGAAAGAAGAGAGTCACAGATGGAAAGAAGAGCAATTTCACAGAGGAATGAAGCGGTCGAAAATCAGACCGGAAGCAGGGGAAAAATAGAATTAAGAGTGACCAAGGAAGAAACCTGGGAATAGACGAGATGCTCCAGCAGTTTAGAAAGGTAAGGAAGAAGAGAAATAGGACTAAAGTTAGAGGAATGGCGGGTTCCACAGAGGGTTTTTTTTAGAACAGGAAGAATAATAGCATGTTTGCATAGAAGAGGGAAAGTAGAAGTGATAAGAGAAATATTAAGAAGACTGGTAATATAGGAATTAAGAGAAGGATAGATTTTAGAAATAAGAGTAGAAGGAGCAGGATCTTTGGGAGAAGAAGTAGGATGACCCAGAGATAAGAGTAAGGCAGTATCAGAATTAGAGATTGGCTCGAATGAAGAAAGAACTGCAGCAGAATAGGAAGGGGACACAGGGCAAGAGGAAGGCAAAGCAATAGGAGATATAACAAAACAAAGAGAATTCACTTTAGAAGTGAATAAATTAGCAAAGTCAGATGCAGGAGATATAGACGAGAAAGGGATTGGAAAAGACGGCGGGGTGGAATGATTGAGAGTGCAAGAGATCAGAGTAATAGAGATGTTAAAAAGAAAGGAGTACATCATCATATAAAGTATGTTAATAAGAGAAGGACACACCATCAAACATAGACTGAGATTTATGACAATGACGCTCCAGGCGACGGAGAACACTTTGCATGGAGTGAAGATGAGGAGTAAGCCAGGGCTGGGAAGGCTTACGAGAAGGAAGAAATTTAGAGAGAGGATACTGAGTATCAAGAGAGGTAGAAAGGAAAGTGGAGAAAGCCGAAGCAGCATTATCCATTGAGAGAGCTTAGAAAATGAAATAGGACGGGATATTGAAAGTGCGAAGATCTCAATGGAAAGTGCGAAGATAGCAATGGAAAAAAGGAGTAGGAGCCCGAGGGGGGGAAGCAAGTGTCAAGAACAGGAGGATAAATATTGAAGAAAAGCAAAGGATGATCAGAGGATTAAACACAATAAAAAGACACATCAGAGGTAGACATAGAAGAAATAAAAATAATATCCAGAGAGGGTCCAGCAATATGAGAAGGAGGAGTAGGAAGGGGAAAGAGAGAATAGGAATCACTAATAGCAAGAAATGGAGAGACAGCATGAATAGATGAGAGGTGTAGATTAAAGTCACCCATTAGTAAGAAAGAATTAGAGCAAGGCAGGACGACACTAAGTAAAGCATCAATGCCATTATAGAAAGTAGAAAGAGGACCAGGAGGATGATAAATCAAAAGAAAGGTCACAGCACAAGACTTAGGAAAAGTAGAAAAAGAGTATTCAAAGGAAGTAAAGGTAGGTAACAAAAGGGAGTTAGAATGAATCATGGAGGAAGGCTGGTAAAGAATACCAGTAACTCCTCCACGACCCAGAGAAGGAGGAGTATGAGTAAAAACAGTATTAGATGTGAATAAGGAAGCAGGAATAGCAGAGTTAAGAGATGAGAGCCAAGTCTCAGTGACGCATAGAAAATGCAGATTGAGTCGTAAAAACATGTCAAGAATAGAATGAGTTTTCTTGGAGATGGACGAAGCTTTTAGAGTGCAACATTAATGCAGGAATCTCTGGGATCAGAGGAGGGATAAATACGATTAGAAATATTGCGTGAAGTAGGAAGATGAGGAGATCTGTGAGAAGACCAGTGAGTAAGAATAGGAGTAGGCATAGAGAGAAAAATAGACTTCAATCCTGCAATTAACAAAATAAATTGGGAAAGACTAAAAGACACACTGTGGAAAAATGTTTCTACCCTCCCTCAGTCTCTCCCAATCTCTGCTCTGAGATGGGAATTCGGTCTGCTTTCCCTCCGCTGGGATATCGAGTGGAGAATACTATCAGTTTTCCAATTAATTTGTGAACCACAAGAAAATTACCTGTACTAAGATCTGAAAAGGAATTAGTTAAAAATGATAACCTCTTTCTATCTGGTTCAGCGAATTACGCCTCAGAAATTTTGAATTCCTGTGAAAGTGCAGTTATTGATCTCGTTAACAATCCAATGCTTGTTAAAAAAGCGCCTAAAAAGAAAAGACTGCATAAAAACTATTGTTGATTTAAGGTCAAAAAGGTTGTCTAATTCTAATTTAGTATATGACAAACCTCAGGGACACCTACCAGGTTACCTAACCCGCTTTTCCAATGCAAGAGGCAGGAATGAATTTTTAAGATTCAGGTTAAGTCTACTACCAACACGGGAAATCCTCCACTCTAGACACAAGGATCAGCATAGTGATAATAAGTGCCAACGTTGCGATCAAGGGTATGTTGAGACACTTAGGCACATTCTGATAGACTGCCCGGGCACTTACATGAACAGGGTGGCTATGTTCTTGAGATTTGTGGATAAGGAGTGGTGGCTATATACACAAGCTTTCTGGGATCGTTTACGCTCGGGTCACGAATGTCTCGTGACTGGGGAAATATTATTATTTCTGCGTGACTTGGCACTCTTAAATTGATGAGTTCTACAGAAGTGCTTCGAATCTCGACCAGCTTAATTGATTTTTGTTCTCTCTCTTGTTCTTTTTCTTAATTCTGTTTTTATGAAATGATGTGTTTTTCTCTATAATCTATTTAACTATATGTATGAAAAAATGTAATTGTTATTTATTGTACATTCTTCTTTTTGTGAAAAGACAAGGTTTTGGCTAAAACACAATAAAAAAATAAAAAATAAATACAAAATAGACTTGTTTTGACTGTTGGGAATAAAGTGCAATGGTGGGAATAAAGAAGAAAAGTAGGAACTAAGGGGCAAGTTGGGCGTGCTGTATTCAGGAAAAACAACTGTACTGGAGTGTAAGAACAAAGATCAGTAAACAACATTATAAAAAATTGAGAACAGTAGGAAAAGACGGTAAAGAACATTTAAGTGTGGATTATTGCACCCGGACTGGGTGCTGATGTAACAAGTGCCCGTAGCTGATGGATGGTGGCCGATGGACGCGCCACAGAGAGAGTGGAAAAGTTGAAGTCATACGCCGTAGAGTAGACAGGCACCGTGCCCAGAGCCCCCTGAGAGGCATGTAGTCATCAGGCAGTCTCACAGAGGGACTGTAATTCTCAGAGCTGGCTCACCTCACAAATGAGGGCAGAGTGATGTTATGCTGGAGCAGATAGAATAGGCACGGTAGGGCAACACTGGGTCTGGGTAGCTAACAGTCACCCCAGACTGTGCCAGATAGAGTCTCGTGCTGGCAGGCAGAAGCAACGTCCAGGACCCCCGGAGGAGCAGGCAATCAGTAAATGGATAAAGGGGAAAGAAAATGTTCTCCCAGGTGACAAGCCCTCACAACCAGGGGTAGCCTGATGACAAAGCAGCAGGGGTCATGCAGATGGATAATGCAAGATAATGCAAGTGGAACAGATGTGGAGGTCGGTGCAAAACTGAACAGACTGTGCCTAGCTTTTACAATAGAATCAATTTGTTATTAAAGTGGGCAAGTGTAGTAGGCAGAACCCTAGCCACAGCACTAAGGTCCAACCCAAATCACCCCAATGAGTTGCTGCCAAAGATGCATAGCTCAAAGGGGGTCGGCAAAGTTCCCTGACAGCCACTGTGCAAACAGCAAACCACCAAAGGGGGGCAGACAAAAGCAAAGGGCGCAGAAAGTACTTTAGTACTATAGTTGGTGGAGGGCCAGCCGCTGGGGTGACTCCCTGGAGTGTGCAAAGGAGCTCCATGAGCCCGGTGCCAGGGTGGCCTAGGCTGGAGACCACAGTCAAAAAGGGGAAGGCAGTGCCTTACCAAGATCAAAATGTCAGAAGGACAGGATGCTGCGCTGCCTCTGTGGAAACTGCGGAGGGAATCCTCAGCACCTTTCCATGGTAATAGGAGCAGAACAAGCACTGTGCACCATACCCGATGAGGCCGGACCACCGAGCTGCAGAGCAAGCCTTCCTCAAAGTGTAGAGGAAAGCAGCTAAGGATGTGCAACGTCAAGCTGCACCAAACAGCAGAATGCCTGGCTGCTTCTGACATGATTGCGCAGTGGTGTTGCATAAACTCTCCAATAGCTAGGAACAACTTGTACAAAACGATGTTTCCCAGATACCATCTGACCAACCCCAAGAAGGGGACCACATATTGAATCCACCTTGGTAAGATAAGACTAGACCCCTCATTATGCCGCTCCATTACCACCCTAGCAAATCACCAAATCCAAAATCACAGGGATCGATCCAGCCCAGAGGCAAAACTCACTGCCCATTCTTATTCTGCACAAAGATGTATAATGCGAAAACATCATACATGTAACCACTTCCTCTATGGCGAGCACCCTTTCATTGTGTTCAACAATCCAACCACCTGCAGATGAAGGCTCAATCCATTTAGTGACGCATGACCTAAGCATCTCAAATAAATGTCTCATCAAACATATGTGAACCATTATTGCACCATTTTACACTAGTGTGGGGTGTATTCAAAGGCCCCAAACCAATGGAGCTGAAGGGCCCACTAAAAGTGACCTGCCAGCATGTATAACAAAATCTTCACTCTGAAAATGGGCCTATTAAGTCAGACAGTGGGGTTTCTGCAAGTAACCGAAGGAGGGGCCATGCAAAAAAGAAATACAAAGGCCCCTTTCACATAAAAACAGGATTTTTAAACGCTAACACCAAAACGTCTTTGCATGTGTGTTTGCAGTTTAAAGCAAGACATCTAACATAAAGATGTCAGGAAAACAACGTGGTGCGTGTTGACAAAATGCAATGTATATATTCACATGCAAAATACGGGCAAACATTTTAAAAGAAAAGCCCACTTTGTTTCCATGAAAAAGATCTAGTAGGCCTGAGACAGACCCTTTTGCTTGCTGTGGGACAAATGTCACAAAACACTCCCCCACTGAAAGCCTGGCTTGCATCCCAGCTGTTTACAATTGCAATAAAATGTGGCTTGGCTGAAAAGTGTTGCACACCAAGTATTTACCAGACTTTTTATCTACGAAGGCAGTTGTATGCAGAGCAAATGGCTCTAACTGGTGCACCCCAGGTATTTACAATCTACAAACAACCAACTTCATACAGCAAAGAGACAAAGAGCCTGGAGGAAGCAGAGCTCCCATTTTCCCAATATGAAGATTTACTATTAAAAGGACTATTATAACTTAAGCCTTTTTCCCAGCAACCATAAGTCATACAGCCTTGATATGTATTTCATTTTTTAGATGATTTCCAGGCAATTTTGTTGATATAAAATTCCTCCACCAGAGACTGAGGGAATTGCAATGGCAAGCTAAACTGGGTTTCTGGCTGGTCTGAAAATGTCCAGAGTTTAAGAGTTGATGAACTGGTGGAGGGTACAATTGGGAATGGGGAGAGTAAATTACAGGTTCATAATGATTATGCTTTTGTATAAACAGGAGAAAATTGTCAAATGCTAGTGCAACATTGTGTGTAGTTACTAGTAAATCCCAACGTTTTGACACAGAACCACATTTTTGCCAAAATTTGACAAGAAAACAAAGGGTATTGCAAATAGGAATTGCCATATGTCTGCTCCAGATTCCTAGACCAATCCTTAGAGAGAGACTGGATTTGGGAGGAGAGAGAAGAGGAACTCTTGAATCCTATTTGCGAGAACGCTTGCAGGATACTCTCCAAGGTTTTAAACTTGATGGTCTCATCACAGCTATATAAAGTGGATGCTCTATGAGGAAGAGAAGGCGCTCCTAAAATTACCATTGGGAAAGAGCTGCTGAAATGTACCATCTGACAGCTGCCAGGAAACACTAAAAGGAGATTTTGCTGTAATAGCCTCTGGGTGGAGCTGTCTATGGCTGCTGTCTTGCTGGGGAGGCCTAAATACTGACTGGATTCTATGGTGATGAGCTGAGGACCATCCTTGAGAGTGAAGTGACCAGACCCCTGCCCTATCCTCCAAGAGCGTCCTGAAATGCGGCTGGCTTTCCTGAACTTTAAACAGGCTTCATATGTAAGTAGAACTGAGCCCTGGGAGACCAAAAGGTGGTGAAATCTGCTTGCCTTAAATCAGTTCTCTTTATAATGGGTGTGTGGGGGCAGAACTATCTAGATCCTTAGCCTAATTAACTAAGGATATGAATTTAATTAATTCCCCTTGGCAGAACACTGCAGGTTATTTTTGTTAAAATTTGAAATTAACAAAGCTCATTCCTGGCGTGCACTGAAAACTATAGACTGTGATTAAATTGGGTGATCCTATTTGTCCTGTTGACTCCACTTCTTTAGGAAGAGGGGTGTCTTTGTCCCTAAACTAAAACAATCCCTAAACTGCCAGCTTCCCCCAACACAGGCCTTTATAGGGGTGGAGGGTCTGAAATCCAAAATTCTCAAATCACCCCCATTTTTGCTGTCCAGCTTCCCCAACATAGGTCTTTAAGTGGAGGGGGGTCTGAAATCCAAAATTCTCAAATGATCCCAATTAAAATTCTTAAATCATCCCTATTTTTCTGTCCAACTTCCCCAAAATGGACCAAAGTAAAGGGGGGGTCTAAAAACCAAACTGTTAGTCTTTTGAGCACACAGGAATATCGAAATTGCACAGCACTACATTTGTAATAGATTTTGTTCACTGACAAGCGCTAATTATTACTTGAATTGAAATTGAGCGTTTTTCCCAATTTATGTGATTAATTTGTGTAACAAGAAGTTAATTGTGAGCCACAAAGATGGTGGTGTGGGTCGTTTAGTGTGATTTCTATTACCTTTAATTCAAATAAAAATAAATATGTTTCCCGTACACTGGTCTGGTTCTTGGCTCTGTCGAGACTTGATTGTCGTGAAGATTAGAGGGGCCTCTGTCCCCAAGTACCACACAGGGAGAGATAATATGACTCTCTATACGATTCTTGAGGCCACAGGTGGGAGATGCTGGAACGCCGGAACCACGTAGCACTGGAAACCCCAAGGCCGCTGTAAGGCAAACAATTATTAGTACAAACAATCACAGTTGCAGTATACAGAACGGACTAGTACTGTCCAGGAAGAAGCTTACCGAAGTGTGGTAGTAAGGTCGCTGCTAACCATACAGGGCTTGAGATACAACTATGTGGGGGCGCGTGAGCAGCACCTTCAGATGATGGTAATGGTAATGGTGACTTGGGATGGTGGTCAGAGTAGTCACCAGTTGCTGAGCCCACCTGCAGTTGTTGACATGGAAGATGTGGATGTACATAAGTTTGTGAAAAGTGAAAATCAATCCAGGGAAGAACGTAAAGAAGTCCAGTATGAAAGTCCTGAGTCAAAAACAGCCAGATATCCACAAGGAAAAGTACCAAATCCGAAGGGAAAGCCAAAAGAAGTCCATAGTTCGAGGTCCGAGTTCGAGTAATCCAGGAATCAAGATTGAAGAGCAAACGACAAACAGAGTCGTGAAGAACAGCTGTGAAGCGATGTGTGGTCATGGGAACTCTGCTTTTATACTGTTTGATTCCTAGTCACATGACCCAAAACAGAATCACTTGATCGGGATCTCCTTGTCACGTGATCCGAAGTGAACGTGACCGCCTGACTCTCCCTGACCCAATGCGCCACGGCAGTTGCCAATGCAGAAATGGATACAACCGGGACCGAATGTGACCTCTGCTGTGATGTAAGGTATGGACCCCAAACTGCTCACGCGGCCCCGTCCTACATGTGTAACGGATGTTGGGATTGGACGTGCTGCGGGCGTGCTGCGGGGAGTCTAGCGGGCGTGTGGACATGATGCATGACAGGCTCATTGGCAGCTCAGAGGGAGGGACCCAAGGGGCATGATATGAGGCTGAGATAGGGCTGAATAAAAGAACTGACATTAACCGCTTATTGTGTGACACTTAGCTTGGGGAGGGAAGGAATTCCTCGTGTTGAGGGTGGCCTCTCAATAAACTGTTACACTAGGCACCACATGGCATCACCACCTTCTGGTCAGTAATATGTGACCAAGTACTTAATAGTTGGCAGCAAATATTGCTATACTTTGTGAACCTATACCTAAAAGATTACCACAATTGTTGACTGTGAATATCATATTTTTAGTTTGAGCTATTAGGTCGCACTTGCGACACCTGTAAGCCAAAATTATTGTATGAAAGCACAGATAGAGAGAAATGGCATATGAGGAGGGAAACAAATCTTGTAGGTGTTGTTTGGTTATTTTCCCACTCATTGTCTGCCCACAGCCATGCTAATCCTTATGGGCATTCCCAGACAGTTCCTGCCCATTCCAGCTCAAAAGACTTCCTAATAGGAACTCTTTGAGGTTGCTTTAATCAAGCCTTACCATCAAACTGTGCCCACAAGTGCCTGCCAGTGTTTTTTGAAAGCAGTCTTCTGAGAGTTAATCACTTAATTGGAGCTGTAAACCTGCTGCTGGTATAATACAAATGTCTTGACCAGGTCTGCCTTCAGCCACACGATTTATAAGCACTATGTATGTCCTTCACTTGAATCCTGTTAGAAACACGCATTGTAAAAGCCAACAGTTTTGGCTTGTATATAAGTATCAGACATTTGTCAGGCACTGCTATTATGCCCAGGTGCTTTCACCACTTTGCACCTGCCACCATCAATGGCCAGTTACTACCACTACCTCTGGGTGTGACAAGTGCCTTTGCCATGCCTACACAAAAGCCCACACTGTTGGCATTGCCAATGCTTGTTTTAAATAAGTTACTTTTTTATTGTTTATGGTTTATAGTTTTTAAAAATAAACCTTTACAATGTTTTCAAGCAATACTGTTAAAATACTTAATCCAAAATATACCATTAAGTATACATCAATTCCAAAATTAATTCATGCTAATCTAACATCATTAAACATTTTACTACAAGTGTAGATTTATAGATAAAATCCTAAATCTAAGTATAAAGGCAAGGTGTTAGGCTATTTGTAAAACTGTGTTGTGCAACATAATATCCATATTCAATTCTCCCAAAAAAAGTTGCAACCGCAACCACAATAGATGTTGTTGATCCCGATAAGCAAATGTTGCACATGGTTTCAAATCCAGAATTGTTACATTTTAAAGCATGTCTCTTAAAAACGTTCCATCGTGACCCCGTTAACCCCGAACAGTGTATCGGCAAGTGCTCGAATGCTCCCCGTTGCTCTATGTCGTGGCAGAACCTGCAGAATAGCAGCTGTTCCTTTACTTATACATTATATAAGATATTCTTTATGACTGGCCCAGAATAGGAAAAATAAGACACGATTTCTCTGAAAATACTCTTACTTGCAATTATTTTTGCCAGGCAACGTTCCAGTTTTTGTAGGGAGTTTCACTGGTAAGCCGAACGCCCAAATCTGGAAAATGAGGAAACGCTTTCCTGACGCCACTCATTCCTGGTAATTGCAATCAGTTCCCTTCTAGGGCTGTACATTTTCCACCGAAATTCCCTTGAAAGCTCTCACTGCTTTTAAACTTAATATATGTTCAGAACGCGCCCCCGTAAGCGATTATAGTGTAGACTTCGCTGCTATAGGCTTTAATCGTGGAACAAAAGAACAGCTGCAAAATCAAGTAATCCAGCACGGAATCCAATCACTGCACCTTCGAGACCCCATGAAAAAAGGTGCTAATGTTATCCTCGAATAGCAATATGCCATAATATCTTCTGACTCCTGTATTTTTAGGGTTCGATATCTCTATTTCTTTTTTTTTTAAAGAGTTTACTTGCAATTCAATGTTATTTTATCTTTCAAAACAAAGATAGCATTGAACAAATATCTAATCGGGCAACAGAGCAGACACAACATACACAATGTAATGAATTTATGGGTAATTGGGCCACGTGCTAACACCAAACTAATGCCCTCCAGAGACGCCCCATATGTGCAGCAGTTTCTTAAAATAAAGAATTCAGTAATATCTGCAATCATATGGAGATCGCAGGGCTGCTTGATCTGTATAAACAGTAATACAGGTTTTACTTCAGTCGCCATCTTTGGTGGAAAATAATGAACGGCCTTGCCATAAAAGCAGTTGAAGGGGGCTGAAAGGACCATGGCCACCCAAGTAGGTAATTATGCTTCCTTTAATATATGCATCTCTTCTCCCAACCAGATACATCAGTGGCTGCTACGCAACTGACAAGAATCTGCATGTTCCTTATGTATTCTACATCATACATTCTAGTTGACATTCTACATGTAGTAGAATGGTACACATCAGGGGCGTTGCTAGGAGGGGGCTAAGGGGGCTATAGCCCCTGATCTTTTGGTTGTAGCCCCGGATAGAATCTCAGGAGCTACAGCCAAAAGACTAGCTAGCCCCCAGTCCCAACAGTTCCGACATCATCTTAGCCCCGGGTCTTTTCCAGACCTAGCAACTCCCCTGGTACACATCTCCCTTTCTTCCACGCTGGAAATATTAACACAAATAAACAAAATAAAGAAAGGACAATCGTATACATTAAAACATTTTATCACATGAATATCTATGATGGAAATAGCAGGATAAGAAAACCAAACATAATGTGAACTATTTACAAGTGAAACAAATAAACAACAGACTAAGATAGCATGGAAATAGAACTGAAAGCAAATTAAACTACTAAATTGCATGAACGAATAGGGCTCCAAATAATGTTAAACCATATGAGGTGATCGTTTTTCTATATAATCTTTCAGATACGCGGTTTCCTACAGAGTTGTAATGGACGCTCATTTACTTCACCCTGTCCAAATTGACCGTTCACTTTTCAGCAGAGTCCTGTACATATGCATCCTTCCTTTGAGAACATCTCTGACTAGAGCTCCGAGCCCCGCTCTAGGCACATACCAGCCTATCCACACACTTACAAACTCTATTGAGATTCCATATTCTTCCATCTGCAACTTTTACAGAACCATGAAGTCTCTTTATAACTTTCACAGGTTTATACCAACCTATTCCCCCTTCCATTCTATTGCGGGGAAGCTTTATCCATACCCAGTCATCACCCCTCCTGAATCTACAATCCTTTGTGGCCTTCCTTACATCAAACCGAGATTTGCTGTAAACTTGTTTCTTACTAATATTTACTTTGACAGCATCTACGTCTGTTACTTTTTAACATGCCCTTCCAAGCCATGGTGGACAGAGCCTGGTATTGGGATGCCTCCCTCTCAAAATCTCAAAAGGAGTCACACCAGTGGTGGCATGAGGAGTGAATCTATAAGTCACCATAGTGTCCTCTGCAGCCTTTCTCCAATCTCTTCCTTCTGAAATGGCACATCTGATACTTTCTTTAATGACTCAGTTGAACCCTTCAACCATTCCATTAGTTTATATATGATAAATGGAACTGGTCTTGTGTTGTATGCCATTATTTTTCAAGAATCTTTCCATTTCCTCTGAAATCAGTTGGACACCATTATCATTTACAATGGTAGTGGGAACGCCTTCCTTTAAAAAAATATAATCTAGAAATTGAATAATCCCTTTGGTGCACACATCATGCACCCAGGACATTTCTGCCCAGTGTGAAAGAATATCAACTAATACTATACAACAACAGAGCAAACCTTGAGATCTCACAGGCCCTATAATATTGAGTCCTACTGGTTACCAAGGTAACAAAGGAATTGACATCAAGGTAATTGGATCTACTCTTGTAACACACACTTTGGCTGTAGTTTCACATTCTAGACATTCTCTAATAACTCTCTCAACATGTAGATCCATCCCAGGCCACCAATAATCCTGTCTTAGTAACTGTTTATTTTTAGACATACCTTGATGGCCCTCATGCGTCATATGCAAAATCCTACTCCAAACTCCTAGGGGATGAAACAACTTGTCACTCCTGATAATCAAACCAATTTTAATAAGAAGTTAATAAAATGCATGTATGATGGCATCAGGAAGCATACCTCTCCTGATTGAATTCCCCTTGCATCCACTCTCAAATCTTTCTTTTACATTTACCATAACTGCATCCGTTAAAATGGCTTGCAGCCATTCATTTTCTATTACAACCTCTTGATTGATGTATAAGACTTGATCTTTCTTGTCTTCATCATCAATAGCATTTGTAAGCCTCGACAAACAATCTGCTGCTTTATTATTGACACCTGGAACATACTCTGTTTCCCAATTACATTCTTGGAGACTCGCAACCCACTTGCGAATGCGGGACAAGACTTTATCTAAAACCTTCAACGTGAGAATTTCCTTCAGGGGTTTGTGGTCCGACCTCACAGTAAATCTCACACCCTACAAAAAGGAGCGAAACTTCTGAATGGCCCACTTAATAGCCAAAAACTTGTATTCAATTTTGGAATAATTATTTTCAGCATCCCATGGAACCCTTGTAGCAAACACAACTTTACACTCACCCCCTTCACACCTTTGAAACAAAACAGCGCCTGAACCATGATTGATTGCATCTGTTGTTAAAATGCTGTGTCTGCTCGGATCAAAATTGCTCAGGGTGGGTTCATTTGCTAGAGCCAATTTTACCTCTTGAAATTCTTTCTCACACTGTTGGCTCCAGAAGAATTGTACACCTTTCTTAACCAGGCTCCTCGTTTAACTGGATCTACTTGCTAAACCTGGGATACATTTTGCATAATATTTGGACATGCCTAAAAATGAAACCACCTGCTCTTTATCTGTGGCACTGGGACAATGTATAATGTTATTTACCAAATCTGTTTTAGGTCTAATACCTTGAGCAGAGATTTCATGTGCCACTTAATGAATGGTACTTATTAAATTTGCACTTCTCTTTCCTCAATGTTAAACCTGCATTCATGAATATATCAAGTACATTTCTCAGTCACACATCATGCTCTTCTTGGCTCTCCCCATACACTAAGACATCGTTCTGAAAACACAACACACCTTCCATATTGTTGAAAAGTTGAAACATAACTCGTTGAAAGACTGACGCAGTAGACGCTAAACCAAACAGCATTCACCAACATTGAAATCATCCCTCTGGCATGATGAAATCTGTGATACTTCTGGAAGATAGGTGTAGGACAATTTGGTGATATGCCAACTTCAAATCTAACGTACTCATAACTTTGGTTCCTTTCATGGTTCCTAACATTTCTGTTATATTGGGGAGCAGATGTCCATCTGGTATCACACATCAATTCACATATCTGAGCTCAATACATAGTCTCAATTTGCCATTTGGTTTATGTACGACTACTAAAGGAGGGACCCACTCAGTGCTCTCAGTCCTTTCAATCACACCTTGCCTTTCCATATTTTCCAATTCTTCCTTTACAGCAGACCTCACGGCTAAAGGAATAGCTCTCAATGTTTTTTTTACTACAGGCATTGAATATTTTTTTTATCTTATTCTATGAATGAAGCCCTTTACATTGCCCAACTCTTGCCGAAACACCTTGTGTTGCAACATATCATTCATAGTCTAAATTGCATATGCTGTTTCTTCAGCATTTGGATCAAGTTTAATCTTCAATCTTCTTTGGCGTGACCAGCTAAAAGTGGGCCCATATCATTTTCTCGAAAAATACACTTTGCCTTTGGCAGACCTATCTTTAAATTTCATGTTTGCCCAAAAACCAACCTTCTATTTCTATCCTCCCCCCGCCCCTTATGCTACCGGTCTGATATGAACTTTATTGAGAGAAACAAACTTCTGGAATTTAGTGTCAAAAAGAGACTTTGGAAGTAGGGTATATTTAGCTCCAGAGTCAATCGCCATACCAATATCTATCCCTTCAACTTCAATGGTGGACACTGGTTTCTCCATGTCCATATCATGATTATCAACCATGGCAGTGTCATCAATGAGACATGTGCATTCATCCATGTCCTCACACAACTCATCTACCACGTCAATATTTTCAGTCTTGGTTTTGCAACAGGATGTGAAGTGTCCTTTCCTATGACATCTTTTACACAAAGACTTTATGGTGGGACATTTATTGCTATTTGCAAAGTGAAATTGACTGTCACAGCGAAAGCATCTTTTCTTCTCATAGTCTTCTTTTTCCTCTTTGTTCTTGCTGAACCTCCATTTGTCTCTTCTGCCGTTTTGCTTCTTCCTGTTCATCCTCCTTGGTTGTACTGCAGAGACCTCCATAACTTCCTCAGGCATTTTCACTTCTGATTCAGTTCTCTTTTCTAATTCCTTGACACACTTGTGTGTGTGTGTGACACTTCTTTTGCCACGCTGATCACCTCATCAATTGAGGGTTTGCTTGTGGACCACAAAGCTTCCCTAACTTTCTCATCACCACATTCCAGCATAAATTGGTCATGTAGTCTCTCATCCAGGGAGGATAGCTCAGCGGCAGCGTGCGCGTCTTGGAAGCAAGACGACACGAAGCAACAACAGGTTCGATCCCCGGGTCCGCGCTTAAACCTCTTGGTGTTTAAGCGCGTTATAAATACGTAACTAAGACAAAAAAAAAACACAATTACGCAACTAAGAAAAACAAGCTATTCCTGTAACAGCGCCTTGATGCCTGCGGGCTGTGTGAGCGCTTTATAAATGTAAAAATAATAATAATAATAAAGAGTATATCCAAAGTCACACGAGGCTGCCAGCCCTCTTAGAGCAGTCATATGTTCTTCAACAGTCTCTCCATTCTGTTGTTTCCTTTTACAGAAGTGATATCTTTCTAGAATAATATTTATTGATGTTTTGTAATGTTTATCGAGCATTTTTATGCATTTCTCATATTCTGTAAGGCCCACTGACTCATCCTGTGACAAGGAGGGCATATTTTCAAATTGTTCTTGGCCGTAGTTTCCTATGCAGTGCATCAAAAGACATTTTTTTCTTTCAGTCGAGAGGTTTAAACCATGTGCTGCAAGCACATAATGGTAAAAAAAAGTTTTTTCCATCTTTTCCATGGAATTGCTGGTACACTTTGAACATCCCAAAAATAGTTGGGTGGTGGCAGACCTTGTATAGCCATGCTTCTTCTTTTAACCACAAGGTAATGTAGCTATATTCCACCAACAATAATACAATATTTCAATGTAAATTGTCACCAGCAATAATTGCTCCCCTCTCCCCTCTCTCCCTCTTACTTATTTTCTTTACTGAAGGAGCTGCCACTCACAAACAATGAAGATTGGATAGACGGATATGCAAAAATAGTACTGCGCTGCACGTTTTAGCTGAGTATGTGAGGGCCGTCGTGCAGGCCTTGTGGAGTCGATACATATCAATAGTACTGCTCCGCCCGTTTGCACCGAGCACGTAAGAGTCGTTGTGCATGCCTCGTACGATCACAATAATTGTTTGTGAAGGTTCCCTTGGACACCAAGATGGGGCCGCATCATTTGACTCTGCACATAGGCCTCGCAGAATCGCAGTACTTGTTTATTGAGGTTGTCTTGGAAATAAAGATGGTGCCCCGTCATCTGACGTTTATGTGTGCTTTCCTCTAAAGTACACACTTTTCCTCGGTGTCTCGCATAAGCCCTCTCGCGCCCACTGTTGCCCTTGTTAGCTCCGCTGCTCTCGCTGGCTATCCCTTCTTCTTAACGAATGGATAAATTCCAACATATTTGGAAATGCAGGGCTTTGAAAACACAGGGGCTTCCCAGCACAGACCGCCTCACCTCATTCAGCTGGAATGGTAGAGTAGGCATATCTTTCTTTTTGCATGCTCGGCACAAACGTTTGCGATATGGAGCTTGGATCCGTTTATTTTTATACCATGGGTGCTCGGTGGGGTGACGGCCGTAATCCTCGTCGCCAGTGAAAGGATCACCGACACCCAAATAGTTAGTTATGTTTCCTTTAATATGTGCATGTCTTCACCCCACCGGATACATCAGTGGCTGCAACCAACTGACAAGAATCTGCATTCTCCTTATATTTTCTACATTCTAGATTCTAGAACGGAGGATAGCACAGGGGCAACGCGCTGCAAATTCGCACAGAGCACCAGAGGTTCGAATCCCGGATCCGCGCTTAGAAACCGAACTTAGGTACAGTATTAGGCGCATTATAAAAAAAAATTCTAAGAAATAGTTGACATGAGTTGGGGGAAAAAAGAAAAAAGAAATAGTTGACATTCTACATGTAGTAGAATGGTGCGGGGTCCTACTTCCAGGCGAATCGACCACTCGTTCGGGTGGTAAGTTTCCTTTCTCGAGGATGGCAAGGCTTGGCAGGTAAACCTGACATGCCATTCTGGATTGGGCTGGTGCCGCCCCTGGGTGGGAAGTGTTGTGGTCACATGTGCCCGGTACTTTGCGTCACGCTGGCAAGGTGAGCATCTCTGGAATAGAGCAGACGCCTCTACTTTGCGAGGTCACCAATCACTAGGGTGACCACAGTGGGCCAGATTCACAGAAGCGTTTTAGAATGACGCAATTCCACTGTAAAACGCTATGTGAATCAGGCCCAGTGGCCTTTAGTTCCAGGCAGCGTTAGCTGAAGAACACTCCCCCGGTTCACCGCCAGAGGGCGCAGTGCCTGCATTGCCTCCATTGCCTGCTTTACCTGGTTGCCTTCTATGCTTCCAGTGTGATGCTTGGCAGATCAGAAGCTTCCCAGGAGACACTCTGGACTCAATCACGCCCTCTCTTCCAAGTAAAGAAAGACAGGAAATGGGAAAATACAGAGATATATCGTATCCCAGATGCTGGATGAAAAGATACATCCTGAGTCGAAAAAAATACAAAATCTATGAGCATGTGGCTTGCACTGACAGTGAGCGCAGATACGTGAATTAAAAACACAGTTAGTGCTAACCTCTCGCAGAGGCTTCAAGTGTGAACGCACCGCATCCGGGCTGTCCCACAGACTCCCACCGTGCCAGCTGAAATCACTTTTGTTTGGTTTCTATTTTTAGCATACCTTAAGATTTCTTTTTCAGACTTAGCATATGTTTTACTTTGGAAAAAGCCCCTACCACATGCATAATTCAAAGAGCTTGGTTAATATGTACCAGCCTAGACGGCTGTCTTCATTCTTAAAGACTTTGTAGCAAAAATGAAAGTAACATTCTTGATGTGTAACGCTTACTGCCACTAAGGTTGGGCAGACTGGCCTAGATGTGATCCTCTTTCTCACCGGATGCCTACAGATCGCACCAGGAGGCGCTTCGCCCATCGAGCTACCTCACGGGACAATGGCACAGGTGTTACATGAAAGCAGCCTCACTGAACTGACGAAAGCCAGACGCCTTATACGTCATAACGCATCGCTTCCGGGCTCAATGCAAACCAGTGGAGCCTGAAATGGACATGTTTGTATTGCTTTTGGCACAGGTTACGCGATATTTCTACATTTTGGCACACATATATATTTTACTTGGGACACAGCCTTTGAGCTATAAACTCCTAGAAGGGTCGTGCATGTGTTCCACAGCAGAACGATGACTTCCCTCTAAGATGGTGTCTTATAAATCGAGGGAACACTGTAAACATCGCCAATAAAATGAAAAAGAAAAAACGAAAAGCGCACATTTTGCACAGTTGTTTTTGTGGATCCGGGGATTGCTACCTGTCTGTCTCTGACTGAGATACACTGAATCTCATGAGTAGCACCTCACACCTGTGTACACACAATGACTAGAAGGTTACAACCTCGGGTATTGGTGCCCAAGTCGAGTCCTGCAAAAAGGAGATTATTGGATGTACGTTCAGGGTTATCCATCTCCAGGGCTGGAATCCTGACGGGTTTTCAGGATATCCCTCAATAATATCCATGAGGAAAAATGTGCATACATTTAGAATCATTGTATGCAACTTCATCTCATGAATATTAATGAGGGGTATCCTGACAACCGGCCATGGATCTGTCCCTCGACGCCTGGAGTTGAACAAAAATAGCTGAATAATATGCATTGTTAGAACACCCGGTACCTGCCAGCTCTGCGGTAGTGATTTTCTTGAATCCTCCAACCACCGCTTATGTCACTGTCATGTTAGCTTATGGCAATGTTAACACTGAATATCCCAAAGGTGATGATGGACGACATTCATTTAATCTATCACATAACTAAGTTCTGGGGATTCATCCAAAGTGTACTTGATGAAATTAAAATGCATCAATGACTGTGTATCTTCTTTTCTTTTTTGTTTTATTAATTGTATTTCTTTTTTCTTCCATTCTCATTAATTGTATTAATTTAAAAATGTATGTTGATGTATAAAAAGTCTTAAACTGACTATAATATACTTAACTGAAACAAGAAACAGAAAAAATAACATATCAAACCTACATTTGAATCTATGAAAGTCCAGGCAGAGCGCTCAGCAAGTCCCTGCTGCCTCCATGGATGGGATCTGGTGAAGTACCTGCATCCATTTAACTGAGGCCATGAGCTGGCCCTAGCTAGGAAAGGTGCCTTTAACCCCTTAAGTGCTAAGGATGAGTATGCTCGTCCTATTTGCACAGACTTGCATAGAAGCTCAGTAGTATCTCCAGCATCCAAATATTCATCCAAAACAGCGCCGTTTTCCTGCAGGATCCCATTCAGTGCCCACAGGGCTCTGCTCGTCCAGTATCAGCTCACCAGTAGACTGCTCTGTATGTTGCATGGCAAAATGTGTAATACACATGGACCTGCTATAGAGCCAAGCAGGGAATTGCTTCCTAGTACAGCGTCCAAACTCTGAATACACATGCAGTACTTCCCTAGCATGCGTAAGATGCTTTTTAATTTTTTTTTTATTTATTCGTATTTGTATAGCGCACTTGCAGCCCATGGACATCGAGGCGCTGTTACAAGTAAGTGTTGGATTCTTGATTCAGCAGATATGCATTTTTCCGGCATCGCTTCCCCTGTGCACATGCTCAGAACACCTGCAATCTAGGGGAATCCATTTTAGGATCACTCTGACGCCCAGCGTGTGTTTTGAGATCTCCACCAATGCAACAACAGAAAAAACATACGTCGGTGAGCATTCACCTCCACTGCAAACAGAATTCAGGTGCAAAATTCGACTCCTTCCCAACACACATCACTGCGTCCACACATCACCAAAATGGGCAACGCCCTGGTCTCTTTGCTCTCCCCAGTCTTTCATAGGGAAAGGGATGCATGCAATTCATGTCAAAATGGCAACCCAGAGCGGGATTTAATGGTAAAATCAGTTAATTTCACACTATTCTTTTGTCTCGATTTCAATAGCCATCAGCGAGTCTCATCAGACTATCACAAGGGCAGAGGTGCCCACCCTCCCCCACGCCGACACCATACAACGTTTCTGGGGGAATATGGCACTCCCCTCCTCAGGTGAGCCTCACGTACAGGTATTGTTAAGTTGCACTTTATTGACGTTTGATCTGTAATGTACTAATTAAATACACAACTTGGCTGTGCGATACATTGGAAGAGGGTCTTCCTTGCTGACGGGTGCGAGTGATTGCAACAGGGTGCTGTTAATGCTATGATTAGTTACCAGTAATCTTCACTAGTCCTACTCTTCCTTGTCACAGTACTGATGCAGAAGAGGAACGTGGAGGTAATCTGTGTTTACAGAGGGTCCCATGACCCCTCTTTAACACCCATGCATGCCATGTACTCTGGAGGGTCCTTTCCCCAATCGCACAGTCCCTTGTCCATTTAGAAAGGATTAAGAGGCCTTGCGAGGGGTGATGGCGAGGCTAGATGAGGTAGCGGGAAAGAGGCATGCTTTGAGTCTTTATCAGCAAGTGGTGATGGGTGGGCGCTGCACAAGTGGAGTGGCACAGTGTTCCAAGCTCTGGGTACCCACTGGAGGAATGCGCGCTTTTGTGTGCTATTTAGTTTGCCGAGTGGAATGTGTAGGAGATGTTGGCTACTGGTCTGATGTTTGTGTGGGTGATGGATATCAGTGTGTTGTGACGTAGGATGGGGTTTTGAGAGTGGTGGCTTTGTATGCAATGTAGAGTCATTTGAAGAAAATTCTCTGGGGTTTGAGGAGCCAGTGTATTTGGGAAAGTTCTGGGGGTTGTGTGTTTGGGTCGGTGGAGGATGAGTGTTGCTGCTGTGCTCTGTATGACCTATAGGGGGCGAGGATGCTGGTGTGGAGTCTGGTGAGGAGAGCGTTCCCATAGTGCAGCGTGGGCAAAACTAGTGCTTCTACTGCGCTGTGGAAGTAATGCGTGGGAAGGATGTGTCTTATGTTGAATAGGAGGTGCCGTTATAGTTTGCATGTTTTGCTGACTGCAACTATGTGGTGTGTGAAGGTAAGGTGGGGGTTAATGGTAAAGCCTAGGGATTTGACACATGTGCAGAGGGATATGGGTGGGATGTCTCTGGCAAATTCTTTGATCCTGTGTGAGATGGTGGGTTTGTGCATGCTTCAGATGAGGAGTTATTCCGTTTAGGAGGGGATGAGTTTGAGGAAGTGGATCTCTATCCAGGCAGTGATGGTGGAGAGACAGCTTCTGAAAGTGTGGAGTTTGTGAGGCGGATGAGATTTGTAAGTACATTTGTGTGTGGCCTGTGCATTGGTGAAAATAAACATTATGCTTGCCAAAAACCAATCCAAGGGATTCTACATATAGGTTCAAGATGAGAGGATCCTTGGAGAACCCATACTTGCCACGAAGTATGTCCTGTCAGTGAGAAAGGTGGTGAAACAGTTCAGAACAGTGCCTGAGAGTTTCATCTTGTGTAATGGGATGAGAATGGTGTGGTTGATGGTATTGAAGACTGCAGAGGAAGGGGATGAGGATGTTGGTTGTGGTTATGTATTGTTGGAGTTAGATGTGATGAAGTGTTCCATGATTCTGACGAGGTATGGCAGCTACTGATGGGTCAGTAGTTTTCAGAGAGCGTGGGGTTGAGGGATGGTTTCTTGAGGAGGGGGAAGATCTGTCCTGTTTTGAGTGCAGAGGAGGTTGTGCAAAGTGCAAGACAGGAGTTGACGATGTTGGAACAATGTGGAGCCAGCGTGGTGATGCAGTTGGATGTGGATTGCGATGGGCAGGCATCGTCCAGGATGTGCAGCTTTTGTCTTTGCTGTGAGGGTGATGATGGTGTCATGAGTATTCGGGTGAAATGCTTGTTGTGGTTTGGGAGTAGGGGGAGGAAGTGGGGTAGCAGGAGTGAGGGCTTGTCTGATGTGTATTTTATAGGTGAAGTAGTCAATTAGGGAGTTGCTTACTTAGGTGGATGGGCACGTGGAAGGTATGTGTGGTGGTTTGGGGAGTGAATTGATGTTGAAACCTTTTTGTGTGGGATTGGTGGCGATTGGAGTTCTCGGTGGTAGTAGACTGCTTTGTCATTGAGAATGGCCATATTGTATTTGTTGCAGCAGTGTTTCAGTGGTGTCTATGTGGCGGGGCAACGGTTCTTTTGCCAGGCTTTTCCAAGGTGCCTGACTTCCTGTTTGATGAAAAGGAGTGAATGGTTGGGCCATGTAATGTGGTGGTGAGAATTTTATGTTTTGATAGGGGGCATTCTGCTGAGTGTCTGGGTGGTGGTGTTGGAATTGTTGAGGAGTATGATGGGATGCGTGTGAGGGAACGATGGATGTGTCATTAGTGGAATGTGTTTCATTTGCTTGACTTTGGCAGTTTGGGGGATGTTGTGTGACAGAGTGAGTGTAGAGGGGATCACACAGTGGCCGGATCACGTCACCCAGATTCGAAAAGAGTGTGGGAGTTAGGATTGTGTGAATGAGGGTGGTAGATGAGGTGGAAGAATGTGGGGTGTGGGTGTGATGGAGGGGAGCAGCCGAGAGTGAGAGAGAGGGGTTCAGAGGCTGACTAAGGTGGGTGGGGTTGCTAAGTGTGAGTGAATCTTTGTAAGGAATGGCGAAGACACCAATTTTTGTGTGGGGATCCCTGTGGTAGATGAGATAGTATGGGTGTTTTGTACATTTAATTTTCTTTTATATATATGTGTTGTATGTTGGGGGTTGGGGTTGGTGGGTTACATGCTGGTCTGGCGGTGGTGGTTTATATGGGGGGGGCTGGAGGGGAACTGCCCATTTAAAGAAAATGGGTTCAAAAGGCAGCAGTGACAATAGCAAGGTGTAAATGGGCACGTGTCAAATGGCTGTGGTGAAAACACATGAAACCCTCTGTCCACCCTCTGTGGGCGACTGGATGCCCAAAGGTAAGTGCTTACATTCCCAAAGTAACTCGGAAGTAATTCCACAGGAAATAGACATAAAGGGGGAATAAGAAGGCACTCCCCTGTTCAGTCTCTCTGAAGAAGCAGCAGCATCACAGCACGCAGGTAAGAAGCTGCAGGGAGGGTCGCAAATGTGGCTTCCAAGCTGCAATGCGGAGGCTTCCAAGGAGGGGCGTTAACGTTTACCCCTACCTGTTATGGGGACAAAGACGTACCGTATGTAAACCAAAATGGAGCAATCCCGCCAAAAATGTTAGGCATTGTCCCCAGCCCATGCAGCAGTTACAGGATGGGAGAAGCACACGTGCACTTGCTTGCCCCTTCCTGGCCCCCACCTTTGAGGTGCGTCTTGGCTCCCTAGATGGTGCACAAGGGACAGACGTCAGGGCACCTCCAACCCCCTCACTATATCCACCAATGAAGGGGGGTGGTTAGCTGTGAATCCGTCAGGACCACTGGGAGTTCCTCATGGCAGCGTTCATTGCCGGGCTGGGGCAGAGATAGTCCAATATCAAGTACCTCAGAGTATGACAGACTCTGTCCAAGCCCTGCTAGCTTGAACTGTGGCACCAGGCTTTACAGGACTCCCGTGATCTCGCGGGAGCCCAGATCGCATAGGCCCCTTTGCAAACGTAAAGCAAAGGTAAAGCACCGATGTTATGCGCCACTGACCGCTCTTCACTTCCTACAGGCTCCGGTGGAGATGACCCAGACGATCAAAGATGAGCCCAGGGAGGAGACCCAGTTCCTGAGCACACCGTCCGGTAAGTCATTCCTCGAGCCTCAGGGAGCACCCCCACCTCCCCTGGCAGCCTCCAAGAGGTGTTCAGAGAACCAAAGCGATGCGTTCCTCCAGGTCCCCCTAGTGACAACCAACCACACAGCCCCAATCCCAAGGAGCCCTCTGCCAAGCGTGAGCAGCAAATCCATCCCTGTTTTGCATTTATAATGGGAAAATCAAAAACCACAAGTCCCACAATTCAGCAGGATTAGCAGAACTACTCCCACCTGGCTTATTGCAGTAGGTCACAGACAGAGCGAGCCAGTCACGCCTCGGACCAAGGTCTCTGGAAGGCTGGTGAGGTTGCTGACTTCTCAGACTCATGCCAGATCAGAGCCATTGTGCCTTTGAAAAGGCTGCTGTGGCGAGTTTAGTTTACACACTTTGTGTTGAAAACATATTAAAATGGCAAAGCAAAACCTTAACATAGCTTGACTTCAAAATTATTTTTCACAGAAAATTTGATTTTTTGAAACTTGCATTACTAGTAAAGAGAAAACTCTTCATTTTTCGAAACAAGTAAGTCTAACGTGCAAAATATTGTAATATATTTGATCTTGCTGATGGTGTAATGCCTTTACTATTATGTAAGTTAAGCTAGATCAGAAAAGAACAAACAAACATTGGCAAAGCAAAACGTTGTGGCTTTTTTGTGCAAATGGTGTTATTTTACCTCTGCATTGTATGGCTGTTCCTGGCAAGCACCTATATAATGCCTATATAAGAACCAAAACTGTTGGCTTTGCCAATGCTAGTTTTTAGCGATAAGTCAGTGCAGAGAACATGTGCAAGGACACACATATGTTTGTGACTTCATATCCGTAAAGTCCGAGCTTTTCTTACTTTTAGTGCTACTAAACTTCCAATATCCTCTCTTATTTTTTCACGGTTATTTTATTGTTCTGTATTACTCTTTGGTCTTCCTGTTTCTCGCTTGGCTCCCTTAAAGTTTGTTTTTAACTCTTCTATTCAGCTTTTGTATTCCCTTTCTATCTGTGATTCAATTTCCATTCTGTTAGCCTCTCTTGCAGGGCTACATTTTCATTCTCGACTGACGTTCAACTTTCTCTGTATTGTATTTAAGTCCCTTTGTGGTTTTTCACCTATCTTACATCCCTTGTGTCTTTCTATGTTCCTTCCCACGCCCTTCGTTCTCAGTCTTCTCATTATCTATACCTCGCCCCCCCTGCGCCCAATCACACTCCTGCTCTTTCTCGCTCCTTGCTCCTCTCCATTTGAATGCTCTCCTCTCTCTCTGTTCCATCTTTTGATTCTTATTCTGCTCTTCGTACTGCTTTGAAAAGCTTTCTACTTCAACCTTAACTGTCTTCTTCAACTCATTTTGTTACTGAATTTGCTGATTTGCTGTGTATGGTACTACTACCGCCCATATTCATTGTACTGTAAATTGGCACATGTACAGCGCTTGGCGTAAGGTGCTATATAAAAATACAAAATCACATATAAATCAAGTGACTGAAGGCATACTCGGTAAGGACATTTTGATTACACCAGGAGCTAGTTTCTAGCTCAAATTAAGCCATTACCTTTCAGAAGACTGTTAAGAAAGCATAAAAACGCTGCCAAGGAGATCCCAGGGCTGTGTGCTTTAGTAGGGGAGGCCGATAGGGGATGGGAATGGCGTTAGGAGCTAGCATAGCTGAGGGCCATCCATGGTTGAATACGTATCCAACCAGCCCCCAGAGGCTGTGTGTCCCACCTCCCATTCTATCACTCTCCCACCTTTACGTCCAATGACAAAAGGTTCCTTTTTTAGGCAGCACTCACAGCACCCTCTAATAGCCAAACCAAAGTTACTCACTTGGCAGATTATGCTTGTACCAACTGACAGAGATGTTGAGATTTCTAAGAACATTGTGTTGAATCCTGAGCTCACATTTCAGAGCAGCTTGTTGGTAAAACTAGGCCATATGGCAAAGGTAGCCATTGGGAAAATGAAGACCACTAAAGTTTCATGTATAGCCCAAATGGTTTATATCCTGCTTGGTGTTCTCCCTGGACAAGCAAGTACAATGACAAAGAGCAATTGGCACAGTCAAATAACAAGCATTGGCAAAGCCAACAGTTTGGGCTTTTCTGTAGGCAGACAAGTCCCCCCGTTTAGATACTTTTTTAGAACGTTTTTACATTACAATTCTCTATAGATTATCCCATTAAAACTAATTACATGTTATTATCAGTCTTCGCCGTTTCTTTAGAAGACAAAACATTCTTTACATGTTACCACTAGTCTTTACATTTTCTATACAAAAGAAACAAATAAGGCCAGGCAGTTTATTAAGTCAAGGCTATGTGCTGGGATGCTGTATTGCTTAGAAATCGAGTGGTTAGCAAACCTCATTACACCAGAAGCTGCTTGCGAAATGCATCACCTTTCAGGCAGATGCGTTTGCAGCCATACATGGGCCAATAACACAGGATGGCATTAACAGACACTGCGCAGAAGTGCCTAATTGCAATGCATCTATATCATGTGACAAGTGACTGAATTAAGAGAGGATGGATAAACACAAAGCAAACCACTGTACCCCTCCTCAAGCTACTTTAAAGAATGCCCCCTTTCTATACAGTGGTCTTTACCATTTGTTTTGACCGACACGAAACGAAACATGTCCTTGCTGATGCAATCGACTGAACCACTGTTTCCAAGAATAATAAGGTATAATAGACGTATTTATTTATTTATTTAGACATTTATCAAGCGCACGGGACATCTAGGCGCTAGTTACATAAGAGTGGCAGTTACAGTAATTCCATATTATCTTTGAAAACAGTCAATGCACGTTACATTAGATTACATCATCTGACAGGTTAGGTTACAGTCGTTACACGTTACAATGGGTTACATCATGAGACTTGTTTTTCACATTCCCATGCTTATAGTTTTTTGTTTTTTTGGATGGTTGGGATGGGCCAGGGAAGGATGTTGCAGTAAATCCTGTTGACGACCAATGTATTGGTGGACTGCCACTCATATGGCCGATGGGTGCCAACATGCCTCTAGAGGACAGTCACATGCATGTGAGGTTGCACCTGACATATCACTTACTCTTTCACTGACCTACCGGGCGCACACAATCACAAGTCTGCCCATACATCATTTAGACTCTACTTGCCCACGACCAGTCTCCTGCATCTAGCTTTAGCTATGCCTAAAACCTCTACCGGGCAGCATTTCTGGTTAGGGATGACTTCATCGAGGCATCAAAAACATGGTCTATGTTTGCAAATTGCAATTTGTGACATTTTGCAACAAACTGGGTATGCAATTTTATGAAAGATCTGTGAAAGCACATTGGACAGTGACATGGGTAGAAACTGCCAGCAGCACTCTACACGAAGTCATCAAACTGCCCACCTTGGCTGACAAAACTCTCACACAGTGGCCTGACCGGCCTTCCCTTTGGGGTGTTCACTTTGGGATTTTCCCCACAGGCCAGTCTTGTCCTGCTGGACAGTCAGGTGTGTAATCTCTCATGGGGGTTAGGAGTGGGAGGTGGCTGCAAGGCCGCAATGGGACTTGGCCACCTTCCCTTGGATCCTTCCTGCTTGCAGCCACCTGTCTGTCCTCATTCAGTTGCATCCTGGCTTTGTCTGTGTGGTTTTGGTGAGAGGCGGTGTGTGGTGGTGCTTGCCCCTTGGTGACCAACCAACATAACTAGTGTATTTTGCTATTCTTTCCAGATGAAATGGTGCAGCTACCACCCACGCCACCAAGCAGCCACAGCAGCGATAGCGATGGATCCCAGAGCCCGCGGTCGCAGCCCCCGTCAAGTCCAGCCAGACCCGTGGCACGCTCATCCAATGCTATCTCCAGCTCCCCCCTTCTCACAGCACCCCATGTAAGTAATAATCAAAGGGCCCACCTAGTGCTGTAGTGCCCATTGCACCGGGTGAGGGGGTGGCACAGAACCATGCAAATGGGTGTCACATCATGGCAAGGGAGGGAACTAGGGCACAGCACTGGGGAGATGATGGCACCTGGCACCTGGGGCCATGGCACTGTGGGATTGAGGGGTACTTGAACGTTTTGGAGTGATGAAAAGTGGGGGGGCTCCACAGTCATGGCAGGCACTGAGAGGCACTGAAGTTTGTCACCTTGGGAAGGTGTGCTCAGGTGTCAGAATAATAGAGGCCGCTGGATCCAAACCTGATTCCTAGACCTGGGAGGGCACTCGGACCAGTTGGAGGCCACATTAAGATATGGCATTCAAGGACACAGGAACTTTGGCACTAAGTGTTGTGAGCTTGGCAGCAGGAGCTACGCGTGGGCCATAGCTCTTGCGGGCACGAGGAACCATGGCATTGGAGCATGCTGGGGCCTTGATACTGGAATGTGGTATACAGTCTTTAAAACGAAATTCCTATAGAGACATGCCCATATACCGAAACTTTTACAACGACAAAACATAACGAAAATGTATGTGTGGGTCGAGGTAAAGGGTTAAATCTTGTGGGGAAACAGTTGGTGTAGGTTTTCAGGGGTGGGAAACGGGTGGGGAAAAATTAGTTAGGTTTTCCATTGTAAAATATTCGGTATAAGTGCATTCTACATAAAATTTATCGTTATAATTTGTGTCTGATTGAGGAAATTACCGTTTTGGCTATCGGTAAATGACAATGGGGTAGCATGGTTGTCTATTAGAGAGTGTTAGGGAAGGGTACATGTTATTCGTGGTTTGGGTGGCTATGGGTGATTGATGGAGAGAGCTGACAGTGGTTATTGGTGAATGATGAAGGGAGTATAATAGTTGGCTATTAGTGACTGATGGAGTGCACGGCACGGTTGGCAGTTGGTGACTGATGGAGAGCGCAACCTGGTTGGGTATTGGTTAGCGGTGGAGATCAGGGCAGATGGGATGGGAAACACATGGTTGGCTTTTGGTGGTTGATAGAGTGAGTGGCGTGGTTGGCTACTGGTGACTAATGTAGGGAGTAACATGGTTGACTGTTTTGGAGTGATGGAGGGCATTTCATGGTTAGCCCATGCTGGCTGCCAGAAAGTGCTTGAACTGACAGGATCTTTTTATGATGCTAGGAAAGCCATTGTAATTTGTATATTGCTCCTGGAGACAGTAATTTCAGACAGTACCTCCTAGACAGATGATCTCACCACTCTCTTGCTGAGCGAGCTCAGAGGCACAGGTGATCCATGGCCTGAGTGCGGCAGTCAGTTTGTTTTTTGTTGTACACACAAATCAAAGGCCATTTACTGTACAAGTAGACACATGTGGAAGGCCACTTCTGCATATCCAAATTACTCACACAATCCTAACACCATTTACTACATGAATATCCTCCTCCTGGAAAACAGGACAACAGACTGCATGTCCCCTCTACTGGTGTATACCAATGGTCACTGACTGCATGTCCATCCTACTTATTCACACATAGGACCACTGGCTGAATGTGCATCCACCTTATGCAAACCTATGGTCACTGACTGCAGACCCATCCTACTCATGTACACCTAGGGTCAGTGACTGCATGTCCGCCCTACTCATGCATACCTAGGGCCACTAACTGCATGTCCACCCTACTAATGCACAACAAGGGCCACTAACTGCATGTCCACCCTACTCATGCACACCTAGGTCCAGTGACTGCATATCCACCCTACTCATGCACGCATAGGACCAGTGACTGCATGTCCATCCTCCTCATGCACACCTAAGGCCAGTGACTGCATGTCCACCCTACTCATGCACACCAGGGCCAGTGACTGCATGTCCACCCTACCCATGCACACATAGGGCCACTAACTGAAAGTTCACCCTACTCATGCACACCTAGGGCCAGTGACAACATGTCCACCCTACTCATGCACACCTAGGGCCAGTGACAACATGTCCACCCTACTCATGCACACCTAGGGCCAGTGACTGCATGTCTACCATACTCATGCACAGCTAGGGTCAGTTACTGCATGTCCACCCTGCTCATGCAGACCTAGGGCCAGTGGCTGCTTGTTCACCCTACACATGCATACCTAGTACCAATGACTGCATGTCCACCCTACTCATGCACACCTAGGGCCAGTGACTGCATGTCCAACCTACTCATGCATGCCTAGGGCCATTGATGTACCTACAGGTGGTGAGCTGGGTGATGAAGATACAGCATAACAATGACAATTATTTCCTACGTTAAAGGTATTCTGGTCTAAAATTGGAATTTTGGTGGGACTACTGCTTCAAATCTTAATGCTTCACTCCCAAAAGTCTGCCTCAATGCTCAGTGTCTCCCCATGGCAACATTCCAGCAGGCCAATGCTCAGTGTCTCCCTTAGGCAACATTCCAGCAGGCCAATGCTCAGTGTCTCCCCTAGGCAACATTCTGCCTCAATGCCCAGTGTCTCCCCTAGGCAACATTCCCGCAGGCCAGTGCTCAGTGTCTCCCCTAGGCAACATTCCACCAGGCCAGTGTCTCCCCTAGGCAACATTCCTGCAGGCCAATGCTCAGTGTCTCCCCTAGGCAACATTCTGTCTCAATGCCCAGTGTCTCCCCTAGGCAACATTCCCGCAAGCCAATGCTCAGTGTCTCCCCTAGGCAACATTCCACCAGGCCAGTGTCTCCCCTAGGCAACATTCCTGCAGGCCAATGCTCAGTGTCTCCCCTAGGCAATATTCCAGCAGGCCAATGCTCAGTGTCTCCCCTAGGCAACATTCTGCCTCAATGCCCAGTGTCTCCCCTAGGCAACATTCCCGCAGGCCAGTGCTCAGTGTCTCCCCTAGGCAACATTCTACCATGCCAATGCTCGCTGCAAGGTACTGAGCACCTTCACGAGCTGCTTTCTTTTGTTTTGAACCTGCATTCACTTTAATGTTTCTTATGTAGCCATATTTCCTTGATAGTCCTGCCCCAGGGGAAAGGGCTGCAACAGGTGTTCTCAACCCTTGCCATCGTGTTGTGCCCTTGGCTTCGCCTTGGGGCCATAACTAGGGTGTTAGAAAATAACACCTGTTACAGCCTCCTCACCTGGGCTGGAATGCCTCATTATTTCTTTTACTGTTTCCCTAAACACACATATAATAAGGACATTTTTGGGGAAATGGGTAACAGGCAAAAGGAAAATAAGTAAGTGCCCCATCTCTGTTTGAGGTTAAACAATAAAGCAGTCTCGGCGGTGCCTACCTGTCCATAGTGCAGAGTGTGGCTCTAGGTGCAGGTTTATTCTTTCTCAATGTGTGCTTCTGCTGGCGTGAGGCTAACCGTGCCTCAATGCTTCGGGGTTGAATTCTGGGCGCTTGACCCCCAATCTTTTCAAATACACGACTGGCAAACCAGTACACCGAACAAGGACCAAGCAGGTTCCAGCGCGGTTACAAACTCTTATCCCCTCTGCCGTATGTATGCCGTTGTCTGACACAGTGCCTCGGTGCAGGGGGCAGGACTTCTGGGAACTCTTTTCTGGTTCCCGAGTTACCCAGTTGTTGCACATCAGGACACAGAACAAAGCCAATAAGGTTCCAGTTCAGGATGTAGGCGTCATTCCCCTCACATGTGAATGTAGGTAGGACGCAGGAGCAAGTGCCTCAATGCCGAGCTCTTGACCTCATGGTGCACTCATTTGCTCTCTCCAATTAACCAGAGTCACAATGTTGGCTCAGAGAAGGCCATTGCCCTGTCATGGATGTGTAAGGCTCCAGCCGCCCACGAAGGAGCAAGACAACCCAAGCAGGTCCTACAGAGGACCAAGAACAAGGTTTAGGCAACTGGCAAGGGTGGACCACACAGTGCCCGGAGCAGGCACCCGGGGGACTTGGACCAGCTTGGAGTGACGGGGCGGCGGGGTGAGGGAGACTGCCCTCTCCCATCAAGGATACCCCCAGGCAGAGAGGCATGTGTCGCTGCTCTCCTTCTTTCTGGTGTCAAATGTCCCAGTGTCAGCTCTGGATCAGCAGCTTCTAACCTCCTGAAGCGAAGTGAGTGCCATGAGGTCCTGTGGAGGTCGGGCTAGCGCCTTGGCTTCACCATCTCCATCTGATGACAGCAGCGTGCATTCCTGGCTAGACCCTATGCTCACCGTGCGCCCGGGCCTAAGGCTGTGCTCGAAGGAGGCACTCGGGGTTACCCGTATGGAGCTCATGACGACCCTGCCCCATAAGCATCATGAGAGGCGGGGGTGTTTGGGAGTGGGACGAAATGAAAGCAGAAGGCATTAAAGGCAAAGCAAATAATTCCTCCCTCAGAGTGTTTGCGTCCTCGCCACCTGAGGGTGCCCCCACCCTCTTCATCGGGATTCAGAGGGTCGGATTGGATTGCAGACAACGATTAAACTAAACTCAGTTATATGCTCCTGCTGCATGCTCAGAGCTAAAACACAGCCATGCTTCCTCTGTGGCTTTCATCAGAAGAGTGATAAACTCTGCACGTTTATCAAAACTACAAGAATGCTGCTTATCCTGCAAGCATCACAACAAAACTAAACCGCCTTGGCTGCGATTTACTCAAACTGCGCTTACTTACATGCACGTACGCGATCCGTGCGTGCAGTGTTTGACATATCAACTGACAGTTTAACAAATTCAACGTTACAAAATATGTAACCCCTTGGAATCAAAACATTAACCATAAACAGCTGACATGAGGTGTGATTTTTTATAAAATACTTAAAATAAACGTGAATGGTCCCGGCTATCTGGGTTTGCCAGGGTCACTTTTAAAAGTGACTAAGGCCCTGCAAAAGGTCAGCAAATCCCCCCAAAACACTGCATAACGTAGGTAAACCAACCATGCAGCTTTGCAACAAAGACAGGTTCAGAAGGTGGACATTCCAGGTGAGCCCGAAAGAGCCACTGGAACCCTGGTAGTCAAGCACTGAAGGTCTATCCTACCCCACTCACCTAGGGCCACTGACTGAATGCCCATTTTCCTCTCTCACGCCCAGGGACACTGACTGCATGACTGTCCAATTTACATTCGCCAAGGACTGGCTGCACCTTCAGCCTACTCACACACCCTGGTATCATTGACTGCATGTCTGACCTGCTCCTGTACATATATGCTACTGACTGTGTGTCTGTTGAATTTGTGCACATCAAGACGTTGTTGTCTGCATGTTATGTTGATTTATACTGTGCACCGCTGCCTTTTTGCATGGTCTCCAGGTGCTCAAGTGGTTCTGTGAGAAATGTGGGTAGGATTGGTTAGTGAGGGAGAGAGGGATAGGAGAGAGTTTGTCCTCATCTGCTGATGCGTGCAGATCCAGGAGGTACTGGTGTCTGTGTCTGTGAGCTTTCTAGGTGTTTTTTCTTATGTGCACTGGCCTTGTTGTGTCAGTAAGGGTGGTATCCAGTGTCTGAGTTGTTTGTTTCCACTGTCTGAGCTGGTTGTTGTTTGCAGGTATTGTGTTTGTAGTATGATCATAGACGTGTGTGCAGTTTTCACGTTTTTCGTGAGTTGTTACACTAGCCCCCTGGGCATGTGGACTACCAGAGAGGTGTGAGGGTGTGGAGAAGAGAAGGGATGGTTAGTTGGTTTCGGGTGATCTCTGGGTTTTGAGTAGTTTTATTGTCGGTTCTTCATTCTGTATTGTCCTGTGTTTGCTTTGGTCCTGGTGTCTGGTTTGTAGAGGAGCGCATCTAAACTAAATTTAACCAACGACATCTGTACAATTCTAGTGCGGTTAAGTTCAAAAGCACCATTGTCTAACTCAGTGCAATACTAGTGTGGCTAAATTTAATGGACGGACGCCAAATCAGTACAGTTCCAGTGTGGGTAAATTCTAAAGCAGCGTTAACTAACTCGGTACAATACTAGTGTGGCTAAGTTCAAAGGAGCCACACAGGATTTTCCCTTATCCACTGCCCTTTGCTGGCTGCCTGGGAAAGGCTGCCCTGGGGGGACCAGTAAGAGTGCTGGTTGGGTCACGTGACCCCATACAGCACCAATCATGGGTTGGGAGGAGGTTTGGGGGAGGATCTCGGGATGGGGGACAGGAAGCAGGAGTGCAGTCTTTTTTCTTTTTCTCTTCTTTTTAAATTAAAAAGAAAGTTAAATTAAATAAAGAAATAGGGATTAAATGAATTATAAATTAAAGGCAGGAGGGTCAGGATAAATTAATTAAGAATTGAGGGCTGGGGGTCAGGATAAATAATTAAAATTAAGTGTGGGGGGGTCAGGATGAATTAATTAAAATTAAGGGCAGTGGATTGGGAGGAATTAATTAAAATTAAGGGCATCAGTGCCTAAAAGTTTGGATTTACCGGTTGTTCGGTGGGCAAGAGGATTCCAGGCAAGGCTGCAGGAAACAAAATGGCTTCCCCTTGCGTAGCTTTATGTTTTTCTTCGTTGGTGTTGCTGGTTGGGCCACGTGACTCCCAGCAGCACTAACCAAGCGTCAGGGGAGGTTTGTGGGAGCTGCTCGGGATTGGGATGGGAAGAGGGAGTGGGGTAATTTGTTCTCTTCTTTTTTCAAGGTAAATTAAATAAAGGGATAAGGATTAAATTCATTAGAAATTAAGGACCAGGGACACAGGATAAATTAATTAAAAATGAAGCGCAGGGGGGTCAGGATAAATAATTAATACAAATTAAGGGCAGGGGTCAGATAAATGAACTTAAATTAAGGGCAGGGTTGTCAGGATAAATGAATTAAAATTAAGGGAAGGGGGTTAGGATACATTAAAATTAAGGGTACAGGGTTGGGATACATTTTTTACCTTGAGTTGTTCTTTGTAGTCTCACTAGCAGGGACGTCATTTCACCAAAATGCCAGGGGTAGCGGAAGTGACATCACAGTGCCACACCCCCAAGAGTGACATCACAGGAAGTGATGTTGTTTGGCCACACCCCCACAGGAAGTGATGTCATTAGACCACACCCCACAGGAAGTGATGTAATTTGACCCCCCCCCCCACAGGAAGTGATGTAATTTGACCACACCCCCACCATGACATCACAGGAAGTGGCCTCATAAAGCATTGTCCCTCAGTGCACTAAGAAAAAAATTGCTATGATATCAGTGTATTGTGACATTTCATACAAGAATGGATCATCATATGTAGCAGTGTCAAGGTCCATGTTGCCACATGAAGTGTATGAACCCCAATCCCCTCTTTATGTGGATCTGCCCTGTTATTTCAACAGGACTACAGAGCAAAATCACATTCTGGGGGGACAGGGATAGGGGAAAGCCAGGATAAAAGGGGAGAGGGAGAATATTTCAACAGCAAACATGTATGGCATCCTCAGTTTTTAATGATTCTTCTTCTTGTGTTATTTTGGCTGCCAAAAGATTAGTTCAAAATGTGTTCAAGGCATACAGTACATTACTGAGTGATACAAAATTCAGTACCAAAATCCTCATCAGTCCTGTCCCCATATTTTATGGGGGAAAAATCCTGGCTGCATTTTGCATTACTCCCACACTCACCAACACTCTTTATATACCTAGGTTTCTGTTCCTACATGTTCATTGTCCTCCACACCCCGCACCTCTCCACCATGGTACACATTCCAACAATTAGTACTATTATATAGATTTTGGGATAATGCCCAACAGTTGCTCTTCCTTCACTCTGATCATAAAACTTAAAATGTAGTTTCTTACCAGATTAATCTATAATTTCCAAAGGGGGCGTCAGTGAATGGCGCCATTAATGATGACTTGTGTTCAGCAAGATACACCTCCTTCGACTCTGCGGTGGCACGGCTGCGGCAAAAGGGAAAAGGGGCACTGTTAGCAAAGGCAGACATTGAGGCCGCCTTTGGGCTACTGCCTGTACAACCTGAGGACTATCATCTGCTGGGCTTTCAGGTGGAGGGGAAATATTATGATAAATGCTTGCCCATGGGGTGCTCTATCTCATGTGATTACTTTGAGACATTCTTGGAATGAGTAACAAAGAGGGAATGCAAGTGGGCCAAGGTCCTCCATAATTTGGACAACTTCCTCTTTATGGGTAAAAGGGACACAAATGAGTGTGCCACGGTGATGAAACATTCCAGAAGGTGGCCAAAGAAATGGGGGTGCAGCTAGGAGCAGAGAAGATGGAGGGTCCTACCACCTCCCTTTTTTATTTTTTGGGTGTTTGACTGCGAGGTGGGTGAATGTCGGCTCCCGGAGGACAAAGTGCAGGACTTCAGGGAGGCATGGTGAGGAGGGGACAGGGCCTCGTACCACTTGCCAGTAGAAGTGTTAACAAATGCATAATGATTCTTATTAATGATTGTGTTTTAGGAATGTCACATTTATAGTGTTGATTTATGTTTGCTGTAGTATTAAACAATGTGGCCGGTATGGTATCCAAAGTGAGAGTCACGTGTGTTCACTCGTCCCCGGGGCATGCCCACCTGCTCAGCCCATTCTTTTTCTCTAGGTAACTGCATCATTGATCCTATACTTATCTGCCCCCCATTACACACGCACACCAATGCTCCTATACTCATGTTTCTATGCACATTTCTAAATGCTGTCAACATTGCAACTAAACCAGGAGTGTGCAACCAATTACTAACGAGTCGTTTTGGACTACAACACCCATCAGACCTAGCCAGCATAGTCATTGGGATACTGTGACTTGTAGTACAAAACATCTAAAGAGCTTCAAGTTGCAGAACCCTGCCCTAAACTGACTGAATGTTTCTTTGCACATCTATACTTTCTCAGTACTCCTGTACACATATAGGACACAATGCACATCTATAAGTGGCCACCTTTGTGATCCTCTACTCCCATATTCCTCCCTGCAAATGCATAAGTTATCTCCTCGGTGGCCCTTTAGTCATTGAGGTTCCTATACACACCTGTGTGTGACCTCTGTAGGAAACCTATGATCCTTAGGACTCAGTGCACATGTGTAAGTGACCTCCTTAGTGGACATAGAGTCATCTATGATCCTATCCACTTGTGCTCCTATACTGCTCTGGGTATCCACGGGCAGCTATCAGTCACCTTCAAAGTGCTGCTCCACTCCTTAATAGCCAATGCATGTGTATAAGTGAATTCCTAAGTGTTTCTATGCTACCAAGTATCCCTGTGCATGTCTACAAGTGCTCTCATCAGTAACCTTACCCTTCTCTCTGGATATTGGGACTTAGCCCCATGATTTCGTTTTTTTAAATTAAAAAGTGATTTCAAGCAGTGTACAGGTAGCCATCCACAACCCACCCCAATCCCTCTTCTTGCTTCCCAGTCCTCACCCAGATCCCACCCTAGCCCGACACCTGATTGGGCCTGCTACCCTGCTTTGAACACCCAGAGGGTGTTACTGCGTTGTACATGCTTGCACTGCTTTACTATATGCAGCCTGACCCTGGTAAGTGTGCCTTGAGCTCCAAAGAGCTCTGTTTTCATTTGGCCGTATTGTGTATTTATTTTTAGTTAAAGGTGATTTCCAGCTGCCTCGCGGAGTGCACGTAGCCATCCACCACCCACCTCTGAGCCCTCTTCCAGCATACCAACCTTCCACGTCCTTGCCCGTCCCTTACCCACCCTGATTGGCTGATTGTGCACGTTAGTAAAGTGAATTAGGTGCTGGCCGTGCTGCCTGCCGTCGGCACCAAATTTATTTTACTAACGTGCAAATGTGTCGGCGGCAGCTTGCAAGCCGCCGCCGACACATATGCACGTTAGTAAAATGAATTAGGTGCTGCTGGCCGTGCTGCCTGCCGTCGGCACCAAATTCATTTTACTAACGTGCAAATATGTGTCGGCGGCAGCTTGCAAGCCGCCGCATATGCACGTTAGTAAAATGAATTAGGTGCTGCTGGCCGTGCTGCCTGCCGTCGGCACCAAATTCATTTTACTTACGTGCAAATATGTCTCGGCGGCAGCTTGCAAGCCGCCGCCGCCGACACATATGCAGGTTAGTAAAATGAATAAGGTGCTGCTGGCTGTGCTGCCTGCCGTCGGCACCAAATTCATTTTACTTACGTGCAAATATGTGTCGGCGGCAGCTTGCAAGACGCCGCCGACCCATATTTGCACGTCAGTAAAATTAATTTGGTGCTGCCTGCCTGCCGTTGGTCGGCGGCGGCGACCACCACGCTGGACTCAGTCTCAGTCACTCACCTCGAGACGAGTCGGCAGGAACTGGGAAGTCACTGGGAGACGAGAAGCGCACCACACGCTTTCGCCATTTTACGTACAGCAAGCAACAATAATCAAAATGGAGGCCAACACAAGCGTCGCAGCACGCTGTGGCCACGCCCCCTCCTCCTCTGATTGGTCAATGCCAGAGGTCGCAAGAGATTGACAGGGGTCGCTGGCCAATCGCCAGCGGTCGCTCTTGCGACCTCTGGCGACCCCCAAATGACGTCCCTGCTCACTAGGGCTGCTTAACACCAAGATGCCCATAGGTGAATGCCTATGCCACGCTTTATAAATTCAATTATACATGCATGCATACATAGATATATTAAAATTAAGGGCAGGGGATCTGGATAAATTAATAAAAATTAAGAGCATGGTGGTGTAAAGGTATGACCTTACCTGTTCCTCGGTCGGCACTGATGGCAAGTCTGACCCACTCACGCATACAGGGCCGGCCGAGGCATGGACAGTCTGTGTGGGGGCCCAAGGAACCGCTATCATGAGGTGGCCCCGCAGGCATCAGTGCCTGCCTCGACCATACGAAGTAATATTGTTGCAAAGAGGTGCAATTCTGCCTCCATATACGATGCTCCCTTTTTGTTGGTCCTCGTGAGACAGCGGGCCTCATTACAAGGTTGCTGGTCCGGACACAATGGTACCGGTAAGCTTACCGGTATCATTGTATCCAGACCGGAAAACTCAAAGATGTGTCGCGGGTGCCTATCATTCCGCCAGGTCTGCCCTGGTGGAATGAAAGGCACCCGTGAGCAGAGCATTCCTGTGGCACTAGCACCGTTATGAACGGTGCCGGTGCTACAGGCATCCCCATTCCCATTGAGACCTATGGGGAACAACCGGCACCCGTGAAAGGGCAATTACCAGGTCCGGTGGGGTCAGCATACCCCAGTAATTGCCGTTCGCGGGTGCCAGACTTTCTTACCGGCAAGGCTACCTCCAACCTCGTAATGAGGCCCAGCGTGTCAAAACTCAACCTCCGGCTGCGACGCTCTAGAGACAAATACCCTCCTCCCAGCGGCCCACCAGACTCTGCGGGCCCTGTAACTACTGCTTATCATTTTCTTTCTTATAGCAGAGGATTCGAAGGGTCCAGCGATTTACATGCGATGGCTCATTGAAGAGACCATTGCTTGGCAAAGATGTTCTTAACGTTTCCCTGTTAGAACTGCAGAGGGGCATTTTTATTTTGAAAACAGACACAAAACACCAGTTAGCTGCATACATCTATGCACTCCTCCGGGACAATTAAATATATTCCACAAAATAGGTTTAAACTATTTGCCTTATTTTCAAATGTTCATATTTAACACACAAAAAAGCATTTATTTTAGGTAGAATGTAACATTTTCCTCACATTATAAATGAAGCGAGGCTTTATCAAATATCGAAATACAAACAGGTAACCTTTTCCAACATAACCTTTGTTATGAGTCTTTAGGTCTTGAAAATAAATTTAAAAAAAATCCCAGGCAATTTTGTTGCCGTCTGCTAAATTGCATTCTCGTATTTGAAGGTGGGGGGATAATGCCACATGGTACACTTTTTGTCTAGCATTTTTCTGAAAGTATTTATATATTTGTGTGAGTCCTTTACTATGGTTTATGTACTTTTAAAGTCATTTTCATGAATTTGAGTATTGTCGAAAGCTAAAAGTGGGGTTAAGGGGGAAAACGATGAGAGCAAATGAGTCATGAATATTTGCACAGGGTGTGGCAAAAGAGGTGGCAGTCTTGGAGACTGGAGAGGTTATTTCCCTGGTTAGGGCCCTGTGCTGATTTCAGGGCACAGGTCTAGAATACATGTAGGTGGACAGCGTCCGCCCACTTTTTTCATCCAGAGGGTTGACGCAACCCGTGTTGGGTGTTTTTGAGGCCGGAAGAGTGTTCAGCTACTAGGATTTCACCTCAGGTAGTCATGTTCCCAGTGCAGACGCTTACCTACAAGAGTACATAAAAGTGACCACACCCATTCCCCTACACTAGTACTCCTACCCCAAGCCCCACCCCTTTTAATCCCTTAACCCACAACCCCCTATATAATCCAAAGTGTTTTCGAAGTAATTACTTCAAAGTAAATACTGTCGGAAAAACCACTGGTACCCATACGCGCACCTATGGCCACTGACCGTGTGACAGTCGGAGTAGAGCATGGCTAGGCACACTGACTGTGTGTCTGTCCAATATGTCCGCACCTGGGATCACTGACTGCATGTCTGACCAGCTCACGCACACCTGCCGCCACTGATTATGTAGCAGTCCCAATCGGGCGTGGGAAGGGCCACTTACTGTATATCTATCCAATTTGCGCGCAAAGAGCTACTTTCTGCATGTCCATCCTATTACTCTGCACACCTAGGATCACTGATTGGGTGTCTGACCCACTTGCAGCCTCTGACTAGAGCATGACTGGGCTCACTGCCTGTACATCAGTCCAATGTGGGAACACCAAGGATCTCTGTCTGCAGGTCCTTCCCATTACTTTGCACACTTGGGCTCACTGAATGCATGCCTGACGAGCTCACGCACACCTACGGCCACTGACTACATGGCAGTCCTACTCGAGCATGGGTAGGGACACTGACTGCATCTGTCCAATGTGCGCACATCTGGAGCCAAGTACAGCATTTCCATCCTACTATGATATGATATGATATATGATATGATAGGTTATTTATAATGCGCTTAATACCCAGAGGTTGCTAAGCGCGGACCCGGGGATTGAACCTGTGTTGTTCCGTGTCGTTTTGCTTCCAAAGCGAGCACTTTGCTCCTGAGCTATCCTATCGAGCCAATACTCTGGACACCTAGGTTCTATGTCTGCATGTTCATTTTAATAATGCACACCTAGGGCCTCAACCATGACCTTCCTAAATGCTCACACCGTCTCTTGCATTCACTCTTGTTTCCCAGAAGTTGCAGGGCACCTCAGGGCCTCTAATGCTGACGGAGGAGGAAAAGAGGACCCTGATCGCCGAGGGGTACCCCATTCCCATCAAACTGCCCCTCAGCAAAGCTGAAGAGAAGGCACTGAAGAGGGTGAGGCGGAAGATCAAGAACAAGGTGAGTTGTGGGCAGGATTCCTGGTTACTGAGGGGCTGAGGGGCGGGGGAGGTTCTACGACAAAGGGAGCGGGAAGATCGGGGGCACAGGGAGCTCCACACAGGTCCTGCCATTGCTCAGGGAGAGGTGATATTAGGGAAGCGGTGTGCATAGGGCAGGATCTGACATTTCTAGGGGGCTGAATGGGGCGGGATGAGGTGAGCATAAGGCCCTTCCATTACTCAGAGGAATGGACCCTACTATTCCTGTGACGAGGTGATGCCATCAAACACAAGGTGAGGACCAGTGGGCAGAAGTTGCCAATGGTGGGGTATTTGTGGGTAAGTGATCACAAGCAAGGTAATCCATGAACAGGAGGTGCTATTACTTGGGAGTGGAGGTGGGTAGAGAACCCACTGCAGGTGGGTCGGAGTACAAGCGGGATCTTGAGCCGAACTCCAGCAACAACCGCCTGGTGGTTCACAGGTTAAGGGGTGTACCTCGGTGATGCACCCTTTGGGTCACTCTGATGTAGCGCAGGCCGAGCACAACAACTGAACTCTGGCAGAGGAGCTGAGTGGTGCAGAAATCAACAGGCATAACTTGCTATACAGGTAGAGATACAAATCATTAAAGGTGCAGCATGAGTACTTATAATGCTTGTTAAAATAAAATGACACATTGGTTAACTAGGTTATTCTATGCATTAGAATTACTAGAAAGAGCACCAGGGTTCATGACCTGTACGCATAGAAGGGAAATATGCATATAAAAACACAGCTATCTTCGCACTAGACAACTGAATAATTCATACCAAAGGCATTTTGATTGCCAACAAATAATTCACATATATATAACTTGAAAAAAGAACTACATTCTCGTATAACTATACACTGTCCTGCAACTTTGTATCTCAATAATCAATGTATTCCAATGCACACATTAGGATTAATATAACAATAGACAAACAGGTATACATACATTCTAAGAACATAATCAACAATACAAAAGTGCCTAAATTCATACAGAAAAGGACAAATCGATAAAGTGTGTAATGAAGTGCAAAAATGCTTAGTAAAGTACAGTAAAAATAATCACACATCTTGAGAAAATCATACACGTTGTATAATGGCTCAAGTAGACCGTGGATAGCACAAATAGCGTGCAATCCGAAGATGGCACCCATATGATGCCCTGAGGAAGACGTGGCTGCATAGGCCTGTTGTGGAAACTAGGACTCCCTTCACTAGAGCATCTAGAAATGAACCTTCAGTGATGTGGGAAGGTGCCTTTCTAGAGCATTTGACTACATGAAAAAGAATCATGATATCCTTGTGTTTTCAGTCTAGGAGAATTGTCCCTCAATTTAGGATCAAAGACAACTAGTTGACCGGATCCCATGGCCTCAGAGGGGTGCCATCTTCGGAATGCACTCCATTTGCCCTTGGTATGAATTATTCAGTTTTCTAGTATGAAGATAGTTGTGTTTTTATTTAGATTAGCATTAAACAATGGGGTAGAAATGGTGGAAAATAGTCTTTGATATTTCTTCCTTAAAATATTGTGCAGGTAATGTAATGTCAAGTTGTCTTGTATAGTGCACTTCTGACATTCTGAGAGCCTCGTGGCAACATGGCTCTGTAAAAAAGAGAGAATGAGGAGTGAGGTTTGTAGAGGAGGGGAGGGAAGGCAGGCGTGAAACCTGTAGTCTTGAGTGCATGCCGGAATTGCCCACCTCGTGTGTACCAATGGCAATCTTTGTGGTTACTGGTGGTGGCACTTGGGTGTATCCAGGTGGGAGGACCGCAGATCTTTTAGCTGCCAGTACTGGGACACTGTGAGTGCTGAGGGTCTGGGGAGATGCAGTAGCATATATGATGGGGGCTAGATGTGTTGCAGAGCATGCAGTGAGCTCTAAGTGGCTCTGCGGCGGTTACTGTGGCGGTAGTGGTACTAGCTGGCATAAGGCTGCCGTGTGCCTAAGGGTCTATGTATGTAGTGTAGAGGTCATAGTACGTTAGTTGGGCGGGATGTAGGGAGGCTCTGGAGGAAGGCTGATTGCAGTTCAGAGACGAGACAGGCCCGGTTTAGTGCCAGTCACCCTCTCTGCCACTGGTGTTGCGGATAGCCTGGATGATGGGTTTGTCCTCTTCTCAGGTACATTTTGTGATCATTGTTGTGTAATGGTCGTTTGAAGGACTTGTGAGTATTCTGGTCTCCGGAAGAGATGGCTTTGATTCCTGTGTTTGGGGGTCGGTGGCACGTGTTAGAGACTGGATGGTTTGCTGGACTTTTTGTGCTATGGCCCTTCCTCATATTTTGACCTTTGCGTAAGGGGGGTGAGGGGGGTGTGTAAATGCTCTGTGTCTGATGAGGAGGCGGGAGAGGGACTGGTCTAACTGAGTCTGGTCTCAAAGACGGACTTGATTTAAGCATTGTGCACCAGTGTATTTGCACATATGGGGGAGACTTGCCCGACTGAGTCTTTTCTCTAGAGTGTTCTTGAATTTAAGCATTGTGCATCAGTGTACCTCCACACGTGGGCGACACTGCCCAATGGATTCCTTTATCTAGGGCGTGCTTGAATTTAAGCATTGTGCAGTAGTGTATTGGCAATGACATGATTGAGTCTGGTTTTAAGAGTGTTCTTAATTTAAGCTTTGCACATCAGTGTACTTGCACACGTTGGTGAGACTGGCCTGATTGATTCGTTTCTCTAGGGCCTTCTTCATTTAAGCATTGTGCATCAGTGTACCTGCATGCGTCGGTGATATTGACCCATTTGAGTCTGGTTTCGAGAGGGTTCTTGATTTAAGCATTGTCATCAGTGTACCTGCATGCGTGTGTGATATTGACCTGGGTGAGTATGGTTTTGAGAGTGTTCTTCATTTAAGCATTGCCATCAGTGTACCTGCATGCTTCGGTCATATTGACCCAGTTGAGTCTGGTTTCGAGAGTCTTCTTGATTTAAGCATTGTCATCAGTGTACCTGCATGCGTGTGTGATATTGACCTGGGTGAGTATGGTTTTGAGAGTGTTCTTCATTTAAGCATTGTCATCAGTGTACCTGCATGCTTCGGTGATATTGACCCAGTTGAGCCTGGTTTCGAGAGTGTTCTTGATTTAAGCATTGTCATCAGTGTACCTGATGCATGGGTGAAATTGACCCGGGTGAGTCTGGTTTCAAGAGTGTTCTTGATTTAAGCATTGCGTATCAGTGTACCTGCATGTGTCGGTGATATTGACCCGGTTGAGTCTGGTTTCAAGAGTGTTCTTGATTTAAGCATTGTCATCAGTGTACTTGCATGCGTGGGTGATATTGATCCGGCTGAGTCTGGTTTCGAGAGTGCTCTTGATTTAAGCATTGCATATCAGTGTACCTGCATGCGTGGGTGATATTGACCCGGTTGAGTCTGGTTTCAAGAGTTTTCTTGATTTAAGCATTGTCATCAGTGTACCTGCATGCTTCAGTGATATTGACCCAGTTGAGTCTGGTTTCGAGAGTCTTCTTGATTTAAGCATTGTCATCAGTGTACCTGCATGCGTGGGTGATATTGACCCGGGTGAGTCTGGTTTCGAGAGTGTTCTTGATTTAAGCATTGTCATCAGTGTACCTGCATGCGTGTGTGATATTGACCTGGGTGAGTATGGTTTCGAGAGTGTTCTTCATTTAAGCATTGTCATCAGTGTACCTGCATGCTTCGGTGATATTGACCCAGTTGAGTCTGGTTTCGAGAGCGTTCTTGATTTAAGCATTGTCATCAGTGTACCTGCATGCGTGGATGATATTGACCCGGGTGAGTCTGGTTTCGAGAGTGTTCTTGATTTAAGCATTGTCATCAGTGTACCTGCATGCATGGGTGATATTGACCCGGGTGAGTCTGGTTTCAAGAGTGTTCTTGTTTTAAGCTTTGACATAAGTGTACCTGCATGCGTGGATGATATTGACCCGGGTGAGTCTGGTATCGAGAGTGTTCTTGATTTAAGCATTGTGCATCAGCGTACTTGCATGCGAGGGTGATATTGACCCGGTTGAGTCTGGTTTCGAGAGTTTTGTTGATTTAAGCATTGTCATCAGTGTACTTGCATGCGTGGGTGAGACTGTCCTGATTGATTATTTTCTCTAGAGAATTCTTGAATTTAAGCATTGTGCATCAGTGCTTTTGCACACGTGGATTGGTTCCGGCTGCAGGTGGCGGGGGCATTGCATTGCCATCAAGCGTTCGGGGGAAGGGGATCAGGTGAGCTGGCCCATGCTCTCAGCTGAGGTAAAGACAGGGTATAGAAAAATAGAGATATGTAAGGTAAGCAGGGGCAAGCGACTTCCTCCAGGTGTGTGAGAGTGTGTGGAAAGAGGCGTGGCCGAGATGGACGTGACGATTCTGGGACAGGGGAAGAGGTAATGCTGATCCAGGCCTAGGAGCAGGGGTACTCCGATAGGCCAGGTGCTTCCAGTCTGACCAGCTCCTTCCTCTCCTCCCCTCCAACCCCCCAGATCTCAGCGCAGGAGAGTCGCAGGAAGAAGAAGGAGTACGTGGAGTGTCTGGAGAAGAAGTAAGTGTCCTTCACGCCCACTCCCTGAAGAAGCAGTAGTGGATTGGCCTACAGCAAAATCTGCAGATTTCCCATTGAGCCTCTGCGCCATGAGTGGGATGAAGTAAAGGATTTGTTACGTTTCCAGTATATATCAATGTGGGGCCATTTTGAAAAACATTTCCAATTCCACTTTTGGTTCCCAGTCCAGCTGTGTCAACAAGAAATCAAATATCAGGAAATCATCGAAGAGGGAGGCTGCCTGTTTGCTGCCTAATAACTCCCTCTGGTGTCATTCGAACTCCTCACCTTTTTAAAAAAAAAAAATAACATATACAGACTCGGACTGGCCTATAGGGCAATGCCTGAACCAAAAACGCAAACATCTGGTGTGGGCCCAGTTCTTTGACCTGAATTGTTGAATACAATGGGCCTCATTACGAGGTGGGCACAAAGGGATACCGGGCACCGCTAAGGACATCGGTGTCGGTAATCCCTTTGCGCCCTATTCCGAGGTCCCTTAGCGGGTCCCTTCCTTAACGCCTGGTTTTACCAGGCGTTATGGACCGGGCCCGTTAAGGGACTTCAGAGCTAATAACGGTACCGCAATTTGCGGTACCGTTATTAGCGCCTTCCCATTGAGCCCTAAGGGGGCTGAAATGGGAATGGGGAATGGCTTTTTCAAATGGCCATGACTACCTTCAACCTCGGAATGAGGCCCAATATCTTTAAAATGCACAATTTGCATCACATTTCATCAAAAGGCATCCCTTTGGGTACTTTTCAAATAGTCTGTCACAAAAGCAATCAGTTGCCATTTGCAACCGTGGGCCACTTTTTCACTATTGCCAGAGACAATGTTATGCCCGAGGCCGACCCTGAACACATACACACTTAGTCTCAGAGACCTCTCTCGGGGTTATATGCTAGTTCTGTGTCCAAAATATCGATTTCTGATTGTCAACAGTTCAGCAGTGCTTCCCTCCTGTTATAGCTTGGTAGTCTTTCTCAATTTGTGTACAGACTTCTGGTCCCGGTACCTCCAAATAGACCAGCAGGGCATGGGAAGGGTCAGTCTCACACCAGGCCGGTTCCCCTTCAAGCCAATGAGATGGGGTGGATTCAGTCACGCGTGCAAATTAAACCTCAGAGGCTGACAGGTCCGGAGTGCTGCCTGCCGCATGGCAGACCCTTCCCTAGCCCTTATCACCCCTCTGATGTCCCTAAAGCTCTCCCTCAGGCGTTGCTGGTTTCTTTTCATGGCTGGTAAGATGTGGATTGAGCGCCTGATGCAGAGCTCCGTGTATACCCGTCATGTCACCTCATGTCTACTCCTTATGCCGCCTTTTCACTCCTCGGTCATCCTTCTCACCTCTCTGTGACTCCTCAGTAAGTAGAATGAAAACTGATGAGGGAGATTTCAGAAATAAAATAAAGGCCACTGAGTGAGGAGTAAAAATTAGGAGTAGGAAGGAGGTGCGAAGAGGAGAAATGAGGATCCTCTAAAATAATACATTTTAGGACATCCACATTTCTCCTCCTCACTCCACTTTCTCAATCATGCTCCCCACACAATCAGACTTGATTCGTTTGTGCTTAATGTGCCACATTCGTGCAGCTGGATACAGTATTGAGATCGCTAAAATTTTAAAAAATAGCAAATTAATTCAGTCACATGTGTGCTTATTGCTCCCAAAACTTTCAGGCATGGGTGTGTGTCTGGGGCCTTGCACCGCGTGTGGCCTTGAGCATTTCTCTGGTTTCTTCATCCCACTGTGTGATGAGATAAGAAGAAGAGCTCGGCATTGGGACTAAGAATCGAGAAGAGGTGTGAGAAGTGGCTGTGTCCTAAAATCGACACCACAGTGGACAGTGCAGTCATATTAACATTAACATCACCCTTTCTCATCAAGCTTCATTGTTATTTCAAACATCTCCCACCTCCTCAATCAGCTGTGAGACGTTAGGAAAGAAGAGTAACGACTGATGATGGAAAGGGATGACTGAGGAGTCAGAAGGAGGTTTGAGGAGAAATGAGTGTCCCAAAATGGACACTAGTGGTGTACCATGTAGTCATCATTCCCACTCTTCAGTCTTACTCCTAATGAGATGCTAGGAATAATAATTAAGGTGGGCAAGGTCGAAGGATGACTCAGGAGCCAGAAGAGGTGTGAGAGGGACTGTGTCCTAAAATGGACACCACAGTGGCCAGTGCAGTCATAGTAACATCACCCTCGCTCATCACGCTTCATTCCTGTTTATAACATCTCTCACCTCCTCAGTCAGGTGTGAGACGCTAGGAAGAAGAGTAACGACTGATGATGGAGAAGGATGACTGAGGAGTGAGAAGGAGGTTTGAGGAGAAATTAGGGTGCCCTAAAATGGACACTACTAGTGTGCAGTCTAGTCATCATCCTCACTCTTCATTCTTATTCCTAATGTCTCATCCCGCCTCACTCAGGTGGGGGACACTAAGAATAAATACATAAGAACAAAGACAGGAGGATGACTCGGGAGTGAGGATGTGGTGTGAGGGCAGTGAGACGAAGAAAACAATGAATGAGCCACTGGTCCTTGCGATGCAGGTGGTATGAGTGTAATAAGTGCAGCGGCTAGACGCCGTTCTGTTTGTCCCAGGCGCGCTGTGAATATTATGTTGTGTTTCTGCAGGGTGGAGTCCTACACTTCGGAGAACAGCGACCTGTGGAAGAAAGTGGAGACCCTGGAAAACGCAAACAGGTGCGGACTGCATGCGGGAAGAGACGGCCCAGGTGTCGGCAGTCTGTTTGGGGGTGGGGGGAAATTGGTAGGGGGGCGTGGTCTTCACAGTGCATATCAGTAGGCGGAGCAATGGATCTTCAAAATTCGGCGTAGGTCTAGGTTTGTTCCGACTTCCGTGGTCTGAACGAGGCGCTCCTGGTGAAACTAAGCCTGAATTCCAGAATCCCATTCGGAGCTTGGACTGACGGACATACGGGGGCAAAGGACCAGTGCGACAGAGAATGGTCCGGAATGCTGATCAATTAGCCAGACTCAGAACTCGAAGCCACCGAGACAACTCCAAACGCCTGCGGCCTTGCATGCCAAATCGGAATTTCAAACATGGCCCTGTGTACACATTTCCACTCAAGCAATGGAATCTGCTGACAGGACCAAACGGAACCCCTTCGCATTTTCACTTTCGGGTGAAAACCAATCAACAGCCGCTTTTAACATAAATGCATTTATTTATTTATTTATTTATTTATTTATTTATTTATTTATTTATTTGTTGCATTTGTTATTCGCCCAGACTCTGAGGTATCACGACAAAGTTACAGACATCTTGGTTATTGTACAAAAAATACACAATTATAAAGTCATTGTTACATCAATGAAACGAGATAAACAGTTATTTACAGAAGAAAGGGTAGCTTAGCTTCCCGAAACGGTATACCATATTCTCACGAACCGCATCAGCAGTCAGAAATGCCCTGTACGATGATCTAGAGCAGAATGTGAGGACCATATGCTGGCAGGGGTAGGTGGTATATTATCGTAGTTGATTAAGACCGCTCCCAAACTCTATAGACATAGTCTCAGAGCTGGCAACGAGGTGTCAAAAGGAGAAACGTGGCTGTATAGCAATAAGCAGCGATGCTGTGCTCTGGACGGGGAAAGGAGTGCAGGGTGAACGCACAACACATACAGACAGCAAACTGTGTGCACGATCCCTGCCCTGCACAACTCCTCTCACTCCTGCTGGTGTGTGGAGAGGACTCCCTGTCAAACGGGAGGGGACACTACTCAAAGCAGAGGTGTGGGAGCGGAGCACTTTATTACTTTAATTCAATAAATAACAGCACTTATTATAGACGGTTACTGACTGCCTTCTGATTGGCAGTCAGATGGTCAATAATGAATACTGCGTGCTCATTGCCACAAACATACCCCGTGTATGGCAAGTGCCTGGTGGATGTATTGTTTAAATTCACGAACTCTCACGCTCTTATTCATTAATGTACTCACATGCTCTTAGGCTGAGTAGTGTGGGTTCACTTTGCTTCTCTTATCAGATCCCTACCTAAGCAATAAATCACAGACAACTTATGTGCATGGAAAAGTTGTAGGCCGTAGGCATTTTATTTTCTTACAGAAAATACAACACAACAAAATAATTACACTGCCATATGCTTTTGGGCACCTTGTGTCCAGTCCCGAAGTTGCCCAAGGCTCCTCCTGAGTCCTTGTTATCCCTGGGCCTTCGTTCCTGGGCACATGCCGCCTACGACATGTCTTGGACCGTGTACCGAAAGAGTACTCAGCGTTCCTTCTTCTGCCTGCTCCTTCTTTTCTTGGACCGTGTACCGAAAGAGTACTCGGCGTTTTTACTTCCGCTTGCTCCTTCTTTCTTGGACCGTGTACCGAGAGAGTACTCGGCGTACCTGCTCCTGCCTGCACCCTTCTACTTCCGTTATTATTGTAGGGTGGGTTGGGTGGCAAACGTTTTTCCTTCCCCTTATCCAGGCACTAAGAGCCTACCCGAGAGAGGTGAGTTCTTACCTGGTTTGTGCCGCCTCTCCTTTTCCAGGCTTACTTATACCCCCCCGGCCTTTTGTTCCGTCTTGGGGGCGGCCGCGTTACCCCCCCTGACCTCTTGCTGTTACATTTCGCACCTTCCCAGGTGCTGTTTCCTGCCCTTCCTGGGCTTTTGTTTCTTGTGGCGCCGTTCGGACGCCCCTCCCTACGCTTTCGCGCCGTTTTCCCCCACTCCGCGCCTAAACTCCCAGACCCTATATCGTCCCGTATTTCATGCGGCCCGGGCCTGGGTCATAGGCTGAGTAGTGTGGGTTCACTTTGCTTCTCTTACCAGATCCCTATCTAAGCAATAAATCACAGACAACTTATGTGTATGGAAATGTTGTAGGCCGTAGGCATTTTATTTTCTTACAGAAAATACAACACAACAAAATAATTACACTACCATATGCTTTTGGGCACCTTGCCTTGTGTCCAGTCCCGAAGTTGCCCAAGGCTCCTCCTGAGTCCTTGTTATCCCTGGGCCTTCGTTCCTGGGCATATGCTGCCACACCTGACCGGGTGTTCTTTACGCCCGCTCAGGTCCCCCCAAAAGAACCCTACCTACAACCTCGTTCTTGGAGTGCCCTAAAAATGTGTCGGAAAAAACCCCCCATCCCTTTCCTTGATAGGTGTACCCCGTCCTGGTGAAACATGTCCGGGTTGCTCCAGTGTAAGCCATGTCTTATGAAGTGCAGACCTGTGTTCCTGCAGTACTTTTCTACTGATTTATTTAGTTTCTTTCTAGCTATTTAAATTGCGTGCCTCTACTGTGCCCCATACCAGAACCATCTTGGTATTATTTCTGACATAAAGATCTCGGTTTTACACCAGCTGCGGGCTATGCTATGCAGCGGCTCGCAAATGTTCCTCTGTAATTTACCCCTATTTGTGCTCGCCAGGTCGTTCCCTCCGAGGTGTATAACCAGGTACTCGGGGGAGGGGGGGGTCCTTGAAAACTATCCGGTCCGACAGCCAGTCGTGAATGTCCTCCCAGTGCATCCCAGGGAGGCCTCACCAGGATGTAATCGGTGCCGTCCCTATGCATTAATAGCTGCCCGTCGACCTCTGGTCGGGGGTCTAGGAATTCTTGTGTGATGCATCTGGGACAGTGGTCCTTCTCTCTCCTGCCATTTTGGTCTGTTGCTCTCCCCAGTTTGATCTGCTTTAGCTTTCTCTAGCATTATAGACATCCCCTTGTCTCCCATACTAACATCCCTCCTTGCCAGGCCGTCTCTTGCCACCGTATTACTGGCCCCCGGCTCCCCTACCCTGAAAGCCCTGTAATATGCCAGCGCAAGGTGCTGCCCTGAACCGCGCCGCTTTGCCCGTGCTGCTACGTGCCTCTCGTAATACTTTTAACAGAATTATCAACTTCCCAAAGCTCACCCGCCTTCTGTTACCTGGTTTCTTCCCCTCTAATTTAGCCCATCCTCTCATAGCATATTTTATTCTAGCGCTGTCGGTTGGGTTCCGTATGCCCGACACTTTTGTGGTGCGCCGCCGCCCATCTTTTCTTTTTCCCTTTTGGCAAATTCCTCTTCAAGAATTTAACACATTTCTTCAATTGCAATTTTTCCTCTTTTACCTTGTTTCCACCAACCAGCTTTTCCTTTTCTCCTTTGGTAAATGCCCCTTCGAGACATTCACACCTTTATCAATAAAAAATGTTTCCACCTCTTTTACAACACATCTTTTTACCACTTTTCTTTTTTTCCCTTTGGCAAATGCCCCTCTGAGAAATTCACACATTGTTTTCAATTGCAATTTTTTCCGCCTCTTAACGCCTGTTTCCACCAACACCTCTTTTACCACTTTTCTTTTTTCCTTTTGGCAAATGCCCCTTTGAGAAATTCACACCTTTTTTCCAATTGCAATTTTTTCCACCTCTTTTACACCTGTTTCCACCAACCCATCTTTTACATGCTCTTCGTACTGCTTACCCGTTTTGTACGTGAGGGCGTTCCTGGTCAGCTTGTCGATGACCCTTTCTTTTCTCCGTTCTTCTCCCACTTCTTTTGAGTTGACCTTGTGGCCAGCCGTGCTTTCTTTTCTAGTGCCTCCAACGGGACCCATGCCTTCCGCGGCGTGGGCGTTTTTTCCTTGCCGGCGTCCGGTCTTAGCTCCCTGAATTTTTCCCACTGCAAGCGTGAGATTGCATCAGCCACCACATTTGCTTCCCCAGCGATATGCCTCGCCTTTATGCATCTATTCATTCTTATGCTTTCCAGCGTGATTGCCCTCATTAATTCCAACACTATTGTGCATGACGCACTTCCTTTATTTAACACGTGCACCACCGCCATGTTATCTGACCATACTGCTAACTCCTTGTTCCCTAGATCTTCCCCCAATGCGCATAACGCGACCCATATCGGGAAGGGCTCCAGCAGCGTTATGTTTTTTGTCCATTCTGCCACCTGCCATGTTTTTTGGCCACTCGCCTGCACACCATTGTTTCCCCAGTATTGCACCAAACCCAAGGCCACCTGCTGCATAGGTGAACAATACCCTTTTAACTTCCTCGTTCACCGGTGATCGCCATATCACCGACCATTGAAGTATTTCAGAAGTTCCACCCACACTTCCAGATCTTTCTTGATTCCTCCCCCTAACCTGACTCTGTGGTGCCCCCTTTGTAGCACCTCTCGTTTTCAGCTCAATACTTCTCTGGAACACCCTCCCCTGTGGTATGACTCTTCCTGCGACGTTCCGCTTTCCTGCCAGCGCTTGCAATTCTCTCACTGTCGCTAGCAGATCCGTCATCTTGTCACCAGGATCCGACACCTTCCTTTGTTTGAGTCAATTTCTCTTCCTAGGAATTGGATAATCTGCGTTGGGCCCACCGTTTTCTCCTCCGCCAGAGGAAAACCCCACTCGCTTGTTATTTCCATGATAAAATATGCTCCTGATATGGCGCACCCCATCGGGAGGCAGTTGTCGACGAAGTATTCCCCCTCCCAATGCCTACATAACCATCTTCGTGATCTGCTGTTGACTGGCAACAGACGGAATGCCATCCATGCCCCTTTTCCCGCTTTCCTGACCAGTTCTACTGCCTCCTCGAAGTCTGAATATGATACCGTTGCATCGCTCTGGGCCGTTTCTTGGTCTGTGTATTTCTGGAGCCATCTTTCCACCCTCTCGATTTTTACTGGCGTGGCCCCTTTCCCGCCCGAGTTCTTATTTCCGCGTCTCATCGCTTCTGCCGCTTGGAGCTGCGGCCCTTGTGCACTTGGAGCTGCTGTGGTCACACTTACATCTCTCGCACTTGTGGCTGAACTTGCACTTCCATCCCCAGCTACATGGTACCCCCTTTTCAAAACTCCTACATTGTCCTGGTTCTGCTCGCGTTGTCCCCGTGCTCCCACTGCCCCCCCCCTGTGTTATCGGGGGCAGGCTGCTCTGCCACCCTCTCTGTGACCCATAATATCTGCTCCGCAAACTCTGGTCTCTATTTCTGTCATAGCTGGATTCGTACTTTCTGCTGTTGTATCTATAATCCGCTTTGTAACCCTTCTGCCAATACTGCCTTCCCTGCTGCCCCCCTGTGCTCCGCTCCTTGGAATCCCATTTCTCCTTTAGCACATTAAATATGTAAAGATTAAAGTTTTCTTCATCCCAACCCATACCCGGAAAGCACTACATCTCCTTTCTGAACTCGTGATCGTACTCCAGCCATGCGTCACCTCCAAACGCTGCGTGTACCTTCAGCACCCTCTGTTGATACGCAACTAATGCTACCCCGTCTTCCGGGAAATTTTGTAATATAATTGTAGACATTATGGTGAAGGCCGACATCCAGTTGTCAAAATTCCTTACTACTGGCCCCTTTTTAAGTAAACTTTTCTCGTCCTCCTTCATGTCCTCTAGGGCCACATTCATCCCCCTCTTTTGACAATCTAACAATGTAAAGATATCGATCAATTCCTTCCTCCATATTTTTTTCCTTTACTTTGTCATTTATGTACCAAGCCATCGCTTTCATTGACCTGCCCTGTGCATCTTTACCCATGGTTGGCCTGCCATATTTCGTCATGAGTGGCCCCCCATTTTCTGCCGCTGCCACCGTTGGTGCTGCCTCCGGTGGTGTGTCCCCTGCCACTACGTTTGGCCCTGCCGGTGCACCTTGTGGTGCTGGGATTATTGGTGCCCCTTGCGGCACCGGGACTACGGGTGCCCGTTGTGGTGCCGGGACCGGGGTTTCCCTGGGTTCTACTGGTGCCCCTTGTGGTGCCGGGACCGGGGTTTTCCTGGGTTCTGCCCCTGCCCCCCTGCCCCTCTCTGTTTTCCCTGCTCACCACTCCCCTCCATTTTACCCAAGCCCTTAGATGATCCCTTTCTTCGTCATCGCTGCTTGCTTCAGTTGAGGAATTCCCCTGCTGCTCCTCCCTGGATCCCTTCCCCCGTCTGCTCTTCTTGTCATTGTTTCTGGGCGACTTACCCGAAACCGTGACGCAATTTTTTAACATTTTAACGATTTTATTCCCCACATTATTATTCACAGTACCTTTCTTTTTATCTTTTTTCTTTTTCTTGGTCGGTGCCTCTGTCTGTTCCTCTGATCTCTTCGACTCCGCTCTTCCCCTTTTCTGTCCTTGCGGTACCTCGTCTTCTCCTTCGCTGCTGCTGGGCTCTATGAACAGCAGAGGTGACGTTGTCTTCGCCCTTTCTTCTTTCTGCATTATCTCCAGCACCCATTGTGCCCCGTATTCCTTCTCTGCCTTTCTCGCCCATTCTGAGAATTCTTGGGCCCTTTTTGCTCTTCCTTCCGCCATCCTTCTCGTCTGAATTCTGTCAGCCACGCTTCCCGTTTTACCACAGCGAAAGTCCTTTGTTCGTTTGCAGCTGGTACTTCTGGGTCGCTCCTGCTCCTGCACCATTGGGCGACTCGTAGCCACTGCGTTTAGGACGAATTCCGAGAGGTAGGAAAAATGCGTGAGCCCGCAAGAGCAAACGTTTCTCCTTCCCCTAATCCAGGCACTAAGAGTCTACCCGAGAGAGGTGAGCTCTTACCTGGTTTGTGCCGCCTCTCCTTTTCCAGGCTTACTTATACCCCCCCGGCCTTTTGTTCCTTCTTGGGGGCGGCCGGGTTACCCCCCCTGATCCCTTGCTGTTACATTTCGCACCTTCCCAGGTGCTGTTTCCTGCCGTTCCTGGGCTTTTGTTTCTTGTGGCGCCGTTCGGACGCCCCTCCCTATGCTTTTGCACCGTTTTCCCCCACCCCGCGCCTAAACTCCCAGACCCTCTATCGTCCCCCATTTCATGCGGCCCGGGGCCTGGGTCATTCACGCACTCTGTTACTCATCTAGTCGCTCACTTTGTTTACTGCCCCCTTGCTTACTTACTCGTTCAGTTACGCATTCAGCCAATCTCCTCACCACTTATTCACGCACATCTCTAGTCACGTGTTTGTTCACGCGCATTTTGCCAAGCGCTCGCTTGCTCCCTCACTTATCACTCGCGTGCCTTCTCACACTTTTATTTACGCGCTTGAGCTTGTGAGAAAAGCCCTCGTTTTGTGCACTCCGTGGATGATTCCGTCTCAGAAATTATCCGCGGAGAAGCAGTCTCCGCCAGACATTCTGAGAATATTTTTCCAGGATTGGAAATTGGGCTTCCCTCCACTCCAGAGTCCTCTCTGGCGTGAAGTGCCCCCGGCTCTGAGGTTGCGCCAGGCTCAGGAGGCTGCCAGAAGACCTGCCAAAAATGTCCAGGCCTGGAATGTTTTCATTGGGAGACGACAGAACAAACTGTCACCCGAGATCAGAGGGCTCTCTTTCTTTCTTTCTTTCTTTCTTTCTTTCTTTCTTTCTTTCTTTCTTTCTTTCTTTCTTTCTTTCTTTCTTTCTTTCTTTCTTTCTTTCTTTCTTTCTTTCTTTCTTTCTTTCTTTCTTTCTTTCTTTCTTTCTTTCTTTCTTTCTTTCTTTCTTTCTTTCTTTCTTTCTTTCTTTCTTTCTTTCTTTCTTGGGCATTGTCAGCTGTGCGTTGGTCCCAGTACTGGAAAAGCAGGGCCAGGAGGAGATCAGGATTAATACATTTTTTTATTGGTGTCAGTTACCAGTGATGTTTTATTTCCACCTACTGTACAGTTTGTGCAGTGCAGACTTTTAACACAAATCACAACCGAATCAACACTGAATGATGATGAGAAGAACACGAACATTATTTTCGTCGAAAGCGACGCTGGAAAAAGCACGAGGGACCGGGCAACATGCTCCAATAGAAGAACCCCAAGCCCCATCGGAGGGGGGCCAGCTTTACCGAATCGTTTCGCTGAACCCTACACACAGAGCTATTTGTAGAGTCAGGTGCATTCTCGGTACAGAGAGGTGGCGGTCGAGTCGCGTGATGGAGACCATGGATTTCCTTACGAGAGAAACTGAAGACAATTTCACTACGGTTTTTTATTACATACAAGCAACGCTAATTTGTTAGTCCAACTCATGGCTCTAAGTGTTCCGGGCTTGGCGAGGCCGAGTCCAGGCAGTCTCCAAAACCTGCTCCCCAGCCGGGGCGCTGCCAAAGCTCCCACAGAATCGCACAGATAAGCTCCCAAGGCGATTATCATGCTGGTATGCCATGAGTCTGAAAGCTCCAGGATGGGACTCGAGCCAGTTCAGAATTGCAAGCAGCCAATCGCGGGAAACATAAAGTTGACACTGCACTGTTAGGATGCATGTTGTCACCAGGGCTGGCAGAAGACGTGTGTGTGTGTGGGGGGGGGGGGGGAGGGGTGTGTGGGGGGGGGGGTATGGAGGGGCGGGCGGCGGGTTGGGGGGTTGAAGGAGGCATTTATGCATTTTATGAGTGGAATGAAGCATTGGTTTGGGTCAGATATGAGGCCCACGGATTTTCAATCTGTGCCAGAGGTGTGGGTTTTGCTTCCATTTTCGGCATGTTGGAGTATTTTTCTTTATTTCCGTTCTTTATTTCATACCGTAACATCACAGTGCTTTCACTGTTTGCGTCCCTTTGGCATACAGACAGAATATTGGAGACTGGACAGTTATTGGCAAGTCAATGCGGATAACTCAGTGGGTTCAAGTGCCTGCTGTAGAGTTCTGTCTGTAACCTGAAGGGTTTAGATTTAGATTGCTGGAGGGCCAAATTAGGCTATTATTCCTCTGCTGTTCAATAAAATGAAAATCAAGATTTAAGGAATTAAGGTCCCTGGGAGAAGCTTCAGTTAGTTAGCGGCGTGTGTTCTTTGAATTGTCAATAAAACCAAAAATATTTTTTACTGCCTTGCTTTCTCTAGGACTCTGCTTCAGCAGCTGCAGAAGCTCCAGGCGTTGGTGTCCGGAAAAATTTCCCGACCGTATAAACTGGCGTCCACTCAGACAGGCACCTGCCTGATGGTATGTGACCGCTGATTACTGTGCACGTGCAGCTTGCGATTCACCTCACACCTCGAACCCTTCCTAAACCCTCCTACGTAAATTTTGGTTTAGCATTAATTGTAAGGATAGAATCCTTCAGCCTGGGTTAGCATTCCTTGTAAGAATAGAAACCTTCAGTCTGGGTTAGCATTCCTTGTAAGTATAGAAACCTCCAGTCTGGGTTAGTATTGTTTGCAAGAATAGAAGCCTTCAGCCTGGGTTAGCATTCCTTGTAAGTATAGAAACCTTCAGTCTGGGTTAGCATTCCTTGTAAGAATAGAAACCTTCAGTCGGGGTTAGCATTCCTTGAAAGTATAGAAACCTCCAGTCTGGGTTAGCATTGTTTGCAAGAATAGAAGCCTTCAGCCTGAGTTAGCATTCCTTGTAAGTATAGAAACCTTCAGTCTGGGTTAGCATTCCTTGTAAGAATAGAAACCTTCAGTCTGGGTTAGCATTCCTTGTAAGTATAGAAACCTTCAGTCTGGGTCAGCATTCCTTGTAAGAATAGAAACCTTCAGTCTGGGTTAGCATTCTAGTGAGTATAGAAACCTTCAGTCTGGGTCAGCATTCCTTGTAAGAATAGAAACCTTCAGCCTGGGCTAGCATTCCTTGTAAGAATAGAAACCTTCAGTCTGGGTTAGCATTCTAGTGAGTATAGAAACCTTCAGTCTGGGTCAGCATTCCTTGTAAGAATAGAAACCTTCAGCCTGGGTTAGCATTCCTTGTAAGAATAGAAACCTTCAGTCTGGGTTAGCATTCCTTGTAAGAATCAGAGACTTTATTGTGGGTTAACGTTCCTTGTGCTGATGGTTGTGCTCAGTCTGGATTAGCATTCCTTTTGTAATTTCTTTTTTTTCTTTTTCCTTTTGTAATGAATGTCCTCATTTATATTTAGCATTCCTTATGATGAGGACTCCCTCAGACTAGCGTAACACTCCTGGTCATGAGGATTCCCTCAGCATGGGTTGGAATTCCATGTAATGATAGATACCCTCAGTTTGGGCTAGTGTTCCTTGTGCTGAATCATGCCCACAGTCTGGATTAGAATATGGCATTAAACACCTGTTCCAAGGGCTGGAACAGGTGCTAACATTTTGGGGTCCTCATTAAATGCCAGAGCTTAACGCTATTACCATCCATCCCATGGGCTGGCATGGGATGGGGCGAATTTAAAGTATTTTAATTCCGTGAACGGGTTGCCTAACCTCCTGATTGGTTAGTTCCACCCCACCCTTCCCCCTGCAGGGTGCTAATGCCTTATAAGAATATAAACTTTCAGTCCCGGGTAGCATTCTTTGTAAGAATGTAAGAAAAGCTGGCTTTAGTGTGGGTTAGCATTGCTTTTTCGGATAAATGTCCTGAGTCTGGGTCAGCATTCCTTTTGTGATGAATGTCCTCATTTTACTTTAGCATTCCTTATGATGAGGATTCCATCAGTCTGGTTTAATGCTCCCTGTAGTGAGGATTCCCCAATATGGGTTAGAATGCCTTGTGTTAATGGATGCCTTCTCATTCCTTCTTGATGGACGCCCACCATCTGGACTAGTTTTTCTGGCATAATAGAACATCCAAGTCTGGTTTAGTATTCCACATAACACTAGATGAATTCGGTCAGAGTTAGCAGCCAATGTGCTAATGGATGCCCTCAGTCTGGATTAGCATTCCACATAAAACTGGATGCCTTCAGTCTGAGTTAGCAGCCCTTGTGCTAATGGACGCCCTCAGTCTGGATTAGCATTCCACATAAGACTAGATGCCTTCGGTCTGAGTTAGCAGCCCTTGTGCTAATGGATGCCCTCAGTCTGGATTAGCATTCCACATAAGACTGGATGACTTTGGTCTGAGTTAGTAGCCTTTGTGCTAATTGATGCCCTCAGTCTGGATTAGCATTCCACATAAGACTGGATGCCTTCGGTCTGAGTTAGCAGCCCTTGTGCTAATCGATGCCCTCAGTTTGGATTAGCATTCCACATAAGACTGGATGCCTTCGGTCTGAGTTAGCAGCCCTTGTGCTAATGGATGCCCTCAGTCTGGTTTAGCATTCCACATATGACTAGATGCCTTCAGTCTGAGTTAGCAGCCCTTGTGCTAATGGAAACCCTCAGTCTGGATTCACGTTCCACATAAGACTAAATGCCTTCGGTCTGAGTTAGCAGCCCTTGTGCTAATGGAAGCCCACAGTCTAGCTTAGCATTCTGTTTGCTGATGGATTCCCAGAGTCTGAGGTAACACCTCTTTTGAGGATCGATGCCCTTAGTGTGAGTTAGTTTTCATAATGATGAAGTCTTGCTAAGGTTGGCCATGTGTTCTTTGTGATAAAAATGTCCCCAGGCATGGTTAGCATTCCGTGTGATAATGGGTGAAGGTGATCTTCATGATGAAGAGTCGCTTGATTTGGCTCATCGTTCCTTGTGGTGGGAATGTCATTAGCCTTGCTTGTTAGCATATTGTGTGTAAATGGACTGCCACTGCGTGGGTTAGCCTTTCTTATGATTCGGATCTCCTCAGCCTCAGTTAGCATTCTTTGTGCTTAGATTTCCCTCAGCCTGGGTTAGCATTCCTTGTGATGGGAATGTCACCAGCCTTGGTTAGCATATTGTGTGTAAATGGACTGACACTACATGGGTTAGCCTTTCTTATGATTCGGATCTCCTCAGCCTCAGTTAGCATTCGTTGTGCTTAGATTTTCCTCAGCCTGGGTTAGCAGTACCTGTGATGAGAATGCCTGCGGTCTCGGTTAGCATGCTGTGGGTAAATGAATTCCCTCTGTTAGCCTGGGTCAGTGGGACTCCCAGACTGGAGCCACACCCCTGGTGACGAGGGTCTCCCTCAGCCTGTGTTAGAGTGCCTAATGAGGTGGCACTCCACCCCTTGATGCAGAAGCCTCTCATCTGGAGATGGCACTCTGTGTGGAACAGTATTTCCTGAGTGTAGTTTGGAGGGATTCGCACAGATGGACTTCAACGTTCCGTGGGGTGTGCGATTCCAACATTTTGGGTTAGTGTCCCCTGCTGTGATAGTCTCCATCAGCCGTGCTTAGTAGTCCCAGTGATGAGAGACGACATCTGATGAGTTCAAGTTCTGCGTAAGTTAGGGCTAACTCGGCCTTTTAAGCAGTCCCAGTGAGAAGGTACTCCCTCAGTATGACATAGGAAACCCAGTGTTGAGGGTGTTCATTTTGGCCCCTAGGTGTGAATGACCACCTCTGTGGCTTGGCATGCCTTCTGCTTGCCAGGATACCTCACTGTGAGTGCTCCTCAGGCAATGGATCCCAGTCTCGCTGAGACTCATGGAGACCTTGCATGCAACCACGTAGGACTTTCTTTGATGGTGGTCAACGGTCTTTTACCTCATTCTCGTTCTTTACCGCACAGGTGGTGGTGGTCTGCTTCGTGCTGGTGCTCGGATCCCTGCTGCCGTGCTTCCCAGAATTCTCCTCGGTGTCGCAAACGGTGAAAACAGTGCCCGGGGTGATGCCAGATGTGTACACGACAAGCCGAGGTGAGCCTGCCCCAGTAGTCACGTTTCAACTCGTTGGTGCGAATGGCTGTGTACAAGGGCGAGAACGTGATTTTGCATTCGTCGCCTCCATGCAGGCTCAGTGTCAGAGCATGTGTGTAGTGCACAGGGTCATATTGTCTTTCAAAGGAATGCAATGACTCACACAGGAACTGTAACCTTTCCTCTTCTCTTGTGTTCTGCTTAATACTGGCATTCCTGCTCACACATACCCAGAAACAACAGGTGTTCCTCCTTGCAGGGGACACATTTAGTGTTTCTTTCACTCTTCAGACGTCAATTTCCAGTTCTTCCATCCTCAGTGTCTGTTAATATGTCGCCTCGTGTGCACCCTTGCACCTCCCAGACTTTAACGGTGCCAGACACTTTCAGCTCTCAGTTCCTCCACCCTGCCATTTTGGTTTGGGAAAGCAGATTATTCTCATTTCAGTAGCGCATCGCCATATTTTGGTGAAGGTGCACCCGCTCAACTAACTTATTGAAAGTATCGGCACCATGTAACTGCACTGACTTCCAGATGGGCAAATATAAAACGTAATTAATCAGGGGCCGTGTATTTCCCAGAATGCACCAGTAGTACCGGAATAACACTCTCTACTGCACAGTGCTCAGTCTCTCTGTTTCCCATGTGCTCGTACTATGGAGGAGGGAAGCCTTCACAGCATGGGCTACTGAGGAGCAGGTGTAGCATACAGAATAGGTGGGGGCTGCCCGCCCCCAATACAGGTATGTGGTGTTCTCACAAATCAAACACTTGCTTGTGGAAACCTTTACATAACATGGACAATTTATGGATTTTTCTTATCGCTTGATTGATAAGGTCGAAGAGTTGCAGATCCTTCAAGGATCAAAAGTGGACCGAGTGCTAGAGTCAAAGGAACTAAAGCAGATCCGGGAGCTACAATCAAAGGAACTAAAGTTGACCCTAGTGCTACAATCAAAGGAACTAAAGTGGACCCCAGTGCTACAGTTAAAGGAACTAAAGCGAACCTTAGTGCTACAATCAAAGGAACTAAAGTGGACCGAGTGCTACAATCAAAGGAACTAAAGTGAACCCTAGTGCGACAATCAAAGAAACGAAAGTGGACCCTAGTGCGACAATCAAAGGAACCAAAGTGGACCCCAGTAGTACAATCAAAGGAACTAAAGTGAACCCTAGTGCTACAATCAAAGGAACTAAAGTGGACCCTAGTGCTACAATCAAAGGAACTAAAGCGGACCCCAGTGCTACAATCAAAGGAACTAAAGTGGACCCTAGTGCTACAATTACAGGAACTAAAGTGGACCCCAGTGCTACAAACAAAGGAACTAAAGTGGACCCCAGTGCTACAAAAAAAGGAACTAAAGTGGACCCCAGTGCTACAGTTAAACGAACTAAAGCGAACCTTAGTGCTACAATCAAAGGAACTAAAGTGGACCGAGTGCTACAATCAAAGGAACTAAAGTGAACCCTAGTGCGACAATCAAAGAAACGAAAGTGGACCCTAGTGCGACAATCAAAGGAACCAAAGTGGACCCCAGTAGTACAATTAAAGGAACTAAAGTGAACCCTAGTGCTACAATCAAAGGAACTAAAGTGGACCCTAGTGCTACAATCAAAGGAACTAAAGTGGACCCTAGTGCTACAATTACAGGAACTAAAGTGGACCCCAGTGCTACAAACAAAGGAACTAAAGTGGACCCCAGTGCTACAGTTAAACAAACTAAAGCGAACCCTACTGCTACAATCAAAGGAACTAAAGAGGACCGAGTGCTACAAACAAAGGAACTAAAGTGGACCGAGTGCTACAATCAAAGAAACTAAAATGGACCCTAGTGCTACAATCAAAGTAACTATAGTGAACCCTAGTGCTACAATCAAAGGAACTAAAGTGGACCCCAGTGCTACAATCAAAGGAACTAAAGTGTACCCTAGTGCTACAATCAAACAAACTAAAGTGGACCGTAGTGCTACAATAAAAGGAACTAAAGTGGACCCAAGTGCTACTGTCAAGGGAACTAAAGTGGACTTGAGTGCAACACTAAAAGGAACTAAAGTTGACCGGAGTGCTACAGTCAAAGGAACTAAAGCAGATCTGAGAGCTACAATTAAAGAAACTAAAGTGAACCCTAGTGCTACAATCAAAGGAACTAGAGTGGACCCTAGTGCTACAATCAAAAGAACCAAAATGTACCCTAGTGCTACAATCAAAGGAACTAAAGTGGACCCCAATGTTACAGTTAAAGGAACTAAAGTGAACCCTAGTGCTACAATCAAAGGAATGAAAGTGAACCCTAGTGCTACAATCAAAGGAACTAAAGCAGATCTGAGAGCTGCAATCAGAGGAACTAAAGTGGACCCAAGTGATACAGTCATAGGAACTAAAGTGGACCCAGTGCTACAGTCAAAGGAACTAAATTGGACCTGAGTGCTACAGTCAAAGAAACTAAAGCGGATCTGAGAGCTACAGTCAATGGAACTAAAGTGAACCATAGTGCTACAATCAAAGGAACTAACGTGATCCCTAGTGCTACAATCAAAGGAACTAAAATGGACCCTAGTGCTACAATCAAAGGAACTAAAGTGGACCCCAGTGCTACATTGAAAGGAACTAAAGGGAACCCTAGTGCTTCAATCAAAGGAACTAAAGTGAACCTTAGTGCTACAATCAAAGGAACTAAAGCAGATCTGAGAGCTACAAGCAAAGGAACTAAAGTGAACCCTAGTGCTACAATCAAAGGAACTAAAGTGAACACTAGTGCTACAATCAGAGGAACTAAAGTGGACCCTAGTGCTACAATCAAAGGAACTAAAGTGGACCCCAGTGCTACAGTGAAAGGAACTAAAGGGAACCCTAGTGCTACAATCAAAGAAACTAAAGTGAACCACATTGATACAATCAAAGGAACTAAAGCAGATCCGAGAGCTACAATCAAAGGAAGTGGACCCAAGTGATACAGTCAAAGGAACTAAAGTTGACACAAGTGCTACAGTCAAAAGATATAAAGTCGACCCCATTGTGACAGTTAAAGTAACTAAAGTGAACCATAGTGCTACAATCGAAGGAACTAAAGTGGACCCCAGTGCTACAGTTAAAGGGACTAAAGTGAACCCTAGTGCTACAATCAAAGGAACTAAAGTGAACCGTAGTGATACAATCAAAGTAACTAAAGTGGACCCCAGTGTTACAGTTAAAGGAACTAAAGTGAACCCTAGTGCTACAATCAAAGGAACTAAAGTGGACCCTACTGCTACAATCAAAGGAACTAAAGTGGACACCAGTGTTACAGTTAAAGAAACTAAAGTGAATCCTAGTGCTACAATCAAAGGAACTAAAGTGAACCTTAGTGCTACAATCAAGGAGCTAAAATGGACACAAGTGCTACTGTCAAGGGAACTAAAGTGGACTCGAGTGCAACACTAAAAGGAACAAAAGTGGACCCAAGTGCTATAGTGAAAGGAACTAAAGCAGATGGGAGAGCTACAATCAAAGGAACTAAAGTGGACCCAAGTGCTATAGTGAAAGGAACTAAAGCAGATGGGAGAGCTACAATCAAAGGAACTAAAGTGGACCCTTGTGCTGCAATAAAAGGAACAAAAGTGGACCCCAGTGCTACGGTTAAAGGAACTAAAGTGAACCGTAGTGCTACAAAGGAACTAAAGTGGACCCTAGTGCTACAATCAAAGGAACTAAAGTGAACACTAGTGCTACAATAAAAGGAACTAAAGTGAACCCTAGTGCCACAATCAAATGAACTAAAGCAGATCCGTGAGCTACAATCAAAGGAACTAAAGTGGACCGAGTGATACAGTCAAAGGAACTAAAGTGGACCCCAGTGCTACAGTTAAAGGAACGAACGTGAACCCTAGTGCTACAAACAAAGGAACTAAAGTGGACCCTAGTGCTGCAATCAAAGGAACTAAAGTGAACCCTGGTGCTACAATCAAAGGAACTAAAGCAGATCCAAGAGCTACAATCAAAGGAACTAAGTGGACCGAGTGATACAGTCAAAGGAACTAAAGTGGACCCGAGTGCTACAGTCAAAGGAACTAAATTGGACCTGAGTGCTACAGTCAAAGGAACTAAAGTGAATCTGAGAGCCACAGTCAAAGGAACTAAAGTGGACCTGAGTGCTACAGTCAAAGTAACTAAAGGAGATCCGTGAGCTACAATCAAAGGAACTAAAGTAGACCCGAGAGATACAGTCAAAGGAACTAAAGTGGACCCGAGTGCTACAAAGGTACTAAATTGGACATGAGTGCTACAGTCAATGGAACTAAAGTGGATCAGAGAGCTACAGTCAAAGGAACTATAGTGGGGCATAGTGCTACAGTCAAAGAAACCAAAGGGGACCCGAGTGCTACAGTAAAAGGAGCCAAAGTGGACCCGAGTGCTACAGTCAAAGCAAACAAAGTGGTCCAAAGTGTCACTCTGGTGGCTTTGTTACCTGCCCCACTCCTCTAGACTGTGGGTAGTTCGCTTTTTTGGTGAATGTTCCTATATATATCTGTCTGGTTTGTAGCCCCTGGTGAGCTGAGTGCCTCTTTGCCTTCTTGCCTCTCTGGCGCTAAATAAAGAATAAATAAATCACTCATATTTGTTTCTAGCTAATTTTTACTGATTCCACAACCCTTTCTTAATTTCTGTTGCACTGTGCCCTATAGCTGCTCCATGCAATTCCTCAAATTCCTGAAGGAAGCCAAATGTCTCTCTCGCCACCACATTGCATTCTTGCTGGTTACAGACCCCATGCTCTGTTATATGGTCTTTTAATCAAGCCTTTGATGAACCCCACCATATCCTAGAATTCTCAACCCCCCTCATTTGTTTAACATAATAATGGCCAAGCACCTATACTACACATCCACAGTCATTCAATAGATGTTTATAAAATGACCACATTCCACGTGCCTGTTTCCTCCTACCTGCTCCTTCTGTCTGGGATTTTAAAGGACCATGGTCTGGAAAGGAAATATTATTGATGGAGGTGCTTATGTCCACTAATTTCAAATTCGTCAAAAATAGATCAATCTTGAATTATCATCTTTGTCTAGGAGAAAAAAAGGAGAACCATGCATGCTTCAGCTATGTAACCCTATGTAAATCTTTCAGCTAAAAAATATTTATCATTTTAATCTCAGCCCTTGTCTTATTCCTAGATAGAGCACTAGTTAAACATGTTTGATTTAAAGTCACAAGTTCCTGGCAATGCTGAAGTCTTCCAATACAATATGGAGCATTACATTTACCTAATACTACTCCTATGCCGAAATAAAGATTGCCCCAAGGTCCTAGAAGACTTAGAAGAAGGTCGTGGCAAATCTCACAACATAATCTCCCACGTTTGAAATCAACCATCTCCTTACTCTGTTCCTTGTTCACCTTTGTTATTTGTTTTACTAATTCTACTTACCGCAGTAATCTACTAATTTACCAATTCACCATTTGCTCTATCTCTTTTTCAATCTCTTTCAATTACTAATCCCTTTGCCCGGTTTGTCCTTTGGTCTACCAGTACCTCTGATGCATTTCTGATGCCCATCTCTATTCCAATCTGCCACTTTATCTAAGCTAGCCAGAAAAAAAGGCAATTGTCATTCTATTGAACGGTCAAGCTGGCGGGTTCCACCATGTATACTTTTGCTTCAACACCCTGTAATGGGGTACAAAAATTACCCAACGTCCTTCTGTCCACAAACGTTCTATTCAGATCCGCCCTACAAACATTGAATGATTACTCTTCCCGAGTATAGTCAGTGACATGGCTGAACCAAAACAATTTTCCTCTGAGAAAAAGTGACCCATGTACACAATCAAGGCCTAGAAGCTCACTCCTCCCCTCTTCTATGAGAGAGAATTGTGTGAGTCATCTGTGTTTCCTGACTGAGGTCCCAACCCATCCAGTCTCAAAGGTTCTCCTTCAACCAACCTTTCATAAAAAATATGCATTCTGTCTCCTCAATCCCCTACTCAAAACCCACAACCCTGAGGTTACATCTACCTATTGTGGTCTCCAAATCTTCCAGCTTGTTCACAAGCAACTTAATCTGCCTCCAACTTCTATGTACCTTCAAATTCTGCCACCCCATTCTGCAATTCTTCCCCTTCTACAATCATCCAACGTATCTTGTTGTCCTCGCCTCCAGCACCTTTTATTACCCCTTGTAATTCTGTATTGTTAGCCTCCTGAAATGTAGTAGCCCTTCCTTAAAAGTGGACAGGAAGGATACCCCATCACGTGAGGACCCTTCCTTTGGACTCCTAAATTCCTTAACTGCTTTGAATATATTTCTAACGGTGGACATAATTTTCCAGATTCCCTTCTCAGCTTACACTCCTTTCCCCCTTTCCTTTCTTTTTCAAAGTTGAGATACAATCAGCTGAGCAATCCCTACAATGGTGTCTCCTGCTAGATGTTCCCATTTCGTGTCATTTCAGTCTGAACATAAGTCATCCATCTCAGCACTATTAATTAATTGACTTCCTAGGACCATCCAAACCTATCAGAACTACAGATGAAGTTCTGCCCTACCTTCCACCTTCTCCCCTCGCCTAGCAGAGATCTTTTTTTTCTTCTTGGGGGGACCGGATAAAGTGATCTTTGGCCAACCAGCTGAAAACCCTTCGCCCTTCCCTTACTTGCTGCTGATTGTTTTGTTTGGCTTTCTTCTTTGATCCTCTTTTTCTAATGTGCACCTGATCTGCCTGCTCTCTCTGCAGTACATGACTCTGTCTCCCCAAATTCTTCACATCTACTCCATTGACACCATCAACCCCATCCTCCAGTGTTAGGAAATCTCTTGTTTATCTCATGGCCATCCAATCCCTGCTGGAGAAAATATGTGGTCATGGTAGTAGAACAGTGACCTATCTCAGGTGGCCTTGATTCGACTCCTGGATCCCCAACGTGATCACAGTTAGCGACCCAGGGCTAGTCTAATCACCTTTATTCACCCCAACATTCTTCTCTGCAAAAATGGAGAACCTATATAAGTCTGTGGGATGCCATTTATGAATCAATTGATATTACAAATACATTGCAAATAAATAAATTAACCACTGTTGATAGAGTTAGAGCTGCATCAAGTTAGAGCCATGGGCTATAGAGAGAAGTGCAGCTCTCCTATAACTATGGCCCTCGTTCTACACAGGGTTTTCTGAAGTGTTGCATTGCCAGTTACCCATGGGCTTTCCCTCTTTCAGGCCAAGGCTTACTGATCCACATGGAAGTATGATATGCTGGTGAACCTTCAGCCAGAGGCACCACCGGCAGTCCTCTTTCACACTTGCCTCAGGGCCCTACTCCCCACACTCACTGCACTTGAGAAATAACCCCAGAGAGTGGCTTTCTCTGAACTTATCCAAGTCTCCACTGACTGAATGCACTTGGACCTTCCCCTCCCAGTGACCGTCTGTGCACTTGACCGATCCGTAAGCACCATGCCTGAAGTTTGTCTGTTTGTTCTCCCTTGTCTTGACTCCTTAATTGCACTGGTTAAACTGTGGAATGTCTGTCAGGGCAAGTTGCTGTATCGCCAACTGTTAAATGTATTTTACACACTTACTATGCCTGTGCAGACTCTTATCATTCAGAATTTCAAGGGCTCTGAGTGACTGGTGTTTTTCCCCATGTTGCCACCGTCCTTGAGTGCTTTGAAACACTGCCTGGGTATAGGCGCTTTATAAATAACCAATACCATACCATATCACTGGCTTTGTCACAGCTGTGTTATTTTCTAGTGTCAAGCATGCCTCTGCTTCTTGGAAGTTGTGGTCTTGTAACTAAATTGGCCATTGCAGTCTAGGATAAGCTGAGTTTGAATTGCACCCGAAAACTGACTAGATTGTATAATTTTCTGGGCATACTACATTTCTGAATCCAAGTTACTATAGCTGCCAAAACGTGCAGTACTTAGAAACTGGCTAAGAGCCGTTATATGAGCATACCAAACAGATCAGTTTCATCTTTTGCTTTGGGTGTACATTTGTAATACTACAACCAATAATAATAATAATGTTTTGTATAGCACTTTATGTCAGATTCCTCCCGCTACTAAGCACTATAGAAATATGTGTAATTATTATTTTCCAACTTCATGGTGCTCAATGTTCAGCCTTAGAAGTTTGCAGGTTAAGCTATGCCTAACTAAAAACTTCCCTGATGCATTTACCAGTATCATACTCCAGCATGTGCCAATGCCAGTTCTCATTATGTGGGCAGGTTTGACCGCAGTAGATTTCATCTAGCGTGAATTGGTCGAATTTCTTTTTGCTGCATTTTACCGCAAATGTATGTGGGGGTGGGCTAGAGGAGTAATAAAGGTAGGGGATTACTGGGGGTGGCCTCCCCTGCTTACAGCTGAAGTACAATGTCCCTAAAGAAAAAAGAAATTCAACCAATTCTCCCTCGATGAAATAAATTCGACGAAATAGCACAGAACCGAGCAGAACAAGGTAGCAATTTTCCACTCAGTGGTGTAGCATGGACTCATGAGAGCATCTGACAGCACCAAGGAAGCCGTCCCTGTAGGCGATGGCCTACTAGATGGCTTGGTTGGGCCATGGGGTAAAGAGGGTGGTCTGCACCACTGTTTACACTGTTATATGCACAATACCTGCCACACTCTGGAGCATAGACATGTTCCAACACACACAAATGGCACTATCTCTCAAATGAATCCGCCGCAATATACTGAACTCGCCTTACATACCGCTTATGTGAAGTCTCTACCCATGTCTCACACACCCTGCCATGTCTTCCCTCTGACATGTGACATGAACAGCTGCTGAATGGTTAGAATTGCTCAAGGTTATGACAAGAACTAACGCATGTATCTGATCACTTTTTGTGCACATTAAGGGTCAGTTTAGAGACATTCTCTATATGCTGCAATAAGTGCACTGCGGCTATAATAAGGGCGACAGTCTCTGTGTGTCTATGCATGCTTGTATGGGCGGAATGTTTCTGCAAGTTTCTAGGAGCATGCACGTTTGTGTGTGTGTGATTGCATTAATTGGAGGGATCCAGATGCTGATCTCTCTGTGCTAACCACTGCCTCCTCTCTCCTTCGCAGTGCGATCTCGGAGCCTTCTCTTCTATGATGAGGCAGGCTCAGTGGAGGACAGCTACAGCTCTTTCCTGATGGCAGGAGCAGCAGAGAGCTGGGACCCAGATGACGCGCCCACCGAAGAGAGGAAGGACCTGGATCCGTCTTATGGTCACCTGGCGCAGTCCCATGAGGACACCAGGTACCTGAGCAAGTCTCAGGTGGAAGTGCCGGACCTGAACCAGACGGATACAGACATCCCCCACCGGAAAGAGAGGTACCGCAAGAGGTGAGTGCGCCCAGTACCTGGTGAATGCTCAAGCGCAACAAAAGGTGGATGTGAGTACTAAGCACATCAACACAACCCTACCGAAAGCGCTGTAAAAAAGAAAGCTCAAAGGGCCATAGCCAGTAGAAAGGGTACTAAAGCCCTTCCTTAATGCATTCCAAATACGCATTGGCACTGCTGTAATTCATTCATTTGGTAATTTCTATAGCGCCTTTCACCATAAATATGGTCCAAACACGCTTGTTGGTCAATTTCCATCTGAGGGACCGGAGTCCAAATTTGGGGGAATTGTGAGGTGCTATTATGCATGTGTGCATTTCAGCCATTAAAGTTATGTGAGGGTGGCCAAGACCCTGTTTGTCGCTCATGTCTGAATGGCGAGTGGATGGGCACAGCAGAGGTGAACAACGAACTAAACAGGGTGGATTGTGTTTAAGGAGGTAGAAAAAATATATGGGTAGCTACAGTTTGAATATTTGTCATTAAAGGTAGCTTCATTCTTATGGCAGAGGTGTTGTGCAATAGTGTTTGTGTTATATGCGAGTGAAGGGTGTGTTGAATGAGCCCGTTCCTTCTGCTAAATTACAAAGGTGCAGTGTGCGAGGGGGGGGGAATGGGTTAGCTGTACAAACAACAAAGTTAACATCCTGAGTTCAATCTATGTACAAAGAGCGGCGTTACATATCACCTAGGAGAGCAGGGCCTAAAATGCGTTGGAAGACTAAATGAGAACAGATTTAGGAAAACACCTAGATTTAAAAGGGGAGCACGGTCTAAAATGTGTGGACAGACAATGAGTAAATGATTTAAAAAAAAAAACACCTTATGCAATATAAGGCTACCATACATGATTAGGCCAAAACACAGAATAAGGCTACACCACACAAATAGGCCAAAAGCAGAATATGGCCACCACACACAGCTACGCCAAATACAGAATTTGGATGCCTTGCACAACTAGGCCAAATGCAGATTATGGCTACCACACACAACTAGGCTAAATGCAGAATATCGCTACGCCACACAACTAGGCTAAATGCAGAATATGGTTACCTTGCACAAATAGGCCAAAAGCAGAATATGGCCACCACACACAGCTACGCCAAATACAGAATTTGGATGCCTTGCACAACTAGGCCAAATGCAGATTATGGCTACCACACACAACTAGGCTAAATGCAGAATATCGCTACGCCACACAATTAGGCTGAATGCAGAAAGTGGCTACCTTACACAATTAGGCTAAAGGCATGTAGCTATATGATGTTAGGTAATAAGAGTGGAGGGGTTTTACTGGAATACAGTACTGGCTGTACTCCCCACCCACACCACCCTTACCTTATCTGTCACTGCAGGTTGTCTGCATCAAGTATCCCAGATGAATACGGGCAAACACAGAGTGGAGCTGCTTGGGAGGGAGTTGCCTTTTGCCTCAGGCCCTTAGCCGATGGCTGCCCGGGAAAGGCTGCCCTGGGAGGGCTGGCAAAGAAGGGTGTTTCCTGGTCATGTGACCAAGCATACAGGCCAATAGGAGGGAGTGAAAAGCAGGCAGGGGCCTATGGATTCCTAAAAGCAATCCAGGGAAGACTACTAAAAAGGATAGGAACCCATCACAAAAAGACATTATTTGGAAATCCCACTAAAAACACAGACAACACCCCCCCCCCCCAAAAAGAACCAAAAAGGCTGGAAACGTTTTACCAGGTACTTGCTGTACATGATGTATATGTATTACTAACAGCAAACCATGGAAAACCACTAACAAAGGGCAGGCACCCTTGACTCCCTTAGCCAATTGCTATCAAGATGGTAGGAGAGAGGAAAAGGGAACAGAAACAAAGGACTTCAACCTCTAATGCAGTCCTCTCTAGAAGTTGATCCAGCACAAAAACGATTTGAAAATCCCACTAAAACCACAGACTAAATCCCCCCAAAAGACCCCAAACAGGCTGGAAACATCTTACCAGTGGCTTGCTGTACAGGATCCTATGGGTTGCTAAAAGCAAGCCAGGGAAAACCTCTAACAAAAGACAGGCACCCCAGCACAAACACAATTTGGAAATCCGGCTAAAATTGCAAGATAAACATTTTGCATTTAGAAGGTGTGGTGTGATCTATGCATTCTGTAGAATTGCAATGGCTGGGGGAAATGGCTTCCTTTGCAGTATGCCCTTTTCAGGGCTAAGCCCTTTCCTAATGAGTTCAGTAGCTCTCAATATGATCAGGGTAGAAGCTTTCAATACTTTTAGGGTGGAGGATCTCTCAATATAATTAATATAATCAGTGGCACATTCAGTATGGGAGCACTGGCTTTTTAAATATTATCAGGGCAATGACTATCAGCATGACAGCGATTCTCTCAATATCGCCAGGCCAGTGGCTCCCTCAGTAGCCTTAAATAGAATTAATATGATCCGGGCAATTCCTATATCAATATTATTAGGGCAGTGGTTCAGTAAGATTAGTAGTATCACCCAGGCAGTGGCTCACGGAATTGCATTAACATCATCCGGGAAGTGCCTCTAGCAATATCATCTGGGCAGTGCCTCACTCAGTAGCATTAATATCATTTGGGCACTAGCTCACTCGGTAGCATTATTAACAAATAGGCAGTGGCGACCTGAGTAGCATTAGCAGCATCTGGGCAGTGGCTCTAGCAATATCATCTGGGCACTAGCTCACTCAGTAACATTTTTATCATCTGGTCAGGGGCGACCTGAGTAGCATTAATGACATACCACGGGTGGTGGCTATAGCAATGTCATTAGAGCAGTAGCTCACTCAGCAGCATTAATATAATGTGGGCAGTGTCTCACTGAGTAGCATTGATATCATCGGTGCAGCTGCCCTCTCAGCAATATTAATAACATCCGTGCTGTGGCTCACTGAGAAGCATTAATATCATTTGGATACTAGATCACTAGCAATGTCACCAGGGCAGTAGCTCACTCAGTAGCATAAATATTGTTTGGGCAGTGGCTCACTGAGTAGCATCAATATCATTTGGACACTAGATCACTCAGTAGCATTATTATCATCTGGGCAGTGGCTGACTTTGTAAGATTAATATCATCTGGTCAGTGGCGACCTGAGTAGCATTAATAACATCCGGGTGGTGGCTCTAGCAATGTTATTGGGGCAGTAGCTCACTCAGTAGCATTAATATAATTTGGGAAGTGGCTCACTGAGAAGCATTAATATCATTTAGGAAGTGACGTTGGCAATATCATCTGGGCAGTAGCTCACCCAGTAGCATTAATATCATCTGTGCAGCTGCCCACTCAGTAACAATATCATCTTGGCAGTGGCTCACTCAGTGAAAGTAATATCACCTGGGCAGTGGCTCACTCAGTAAAAGTAATATCACCTGGGCAGTGGCTCACTGAGAAGCATTAATATCATCTGCGAAGGGACGCTGGCAATGTCATAAGGGCAGTAACTCACTCAGTAACATCAATATTATCTGGGCAGTGGGTCATCTGGGCAGTGGGTCACTGAGTAGCATTAATATCATCAGGGCAGTAGCTCATTCAGTAAAAATATCCTCCGGGGGAGTGGCTCTAAAAAGGGCAGGTGCTCACTCAGGGGTCACTGGGCAGTGACGCACTTAAGATCTCCTGTTTAGTGTTGCAGATGATCCTGGAGTCAATTCCGACCCGAGTTCACGCCTCTGTTAATAGCAAACTTACTTCTCTGATCAGAGAAGAGACCTTCTGCCCTCTCTTATAAAAGGACATCACAGTTTCCTCGCTGCCACTTGGAGTCAAAGGAGCATGCTGCTGGCCTGCCCACACATTAGATGGCAGGAGGGGGGTTGCTTGCAGTTGGTTTAAACCTGTCATCGTATTGACGGTGTTTGATAAACATGCCCGATGTCCGATCACAAGGGCGGCCACTAAAAGATCCTGAATTAGGTTCAAATATCTATGTGGCTGTCATATTCCTGAGAGCTGCACCTCTTGGGCTGAAAAAGAAAGGTATGAAAAGGGGCTGCTCATAAGGTAACGCTATTCATCTCATATGGAGCAAAAATAGACGATTTTCATTTAGTAGCTGAAAAACCACAGTGCTTGGCTCGGTGGCTCTGAACTGTATGTGACATTCCTGGCCGTGGTATTAGGCAGTGCTGTGACACGTGTGCTTGAAATTTCAATGACATACTTTTCAAAAAGAAGCACCATTCAGGGCTGGAATGCATTTACATGTGCCTTTATGAATTTCATCAAATGCACATGCTATCTATTCACCCAACTAGACCTGATCTCTAAATACAGTCTTCACATGCAGGCGCTCTGCATAGCCTAGACATATACTCATTCCATACATATCGTCATTCATATGTCCCCTCAAGGTAGTAAAGAAGAAATGTATTTCACACAATAAAAGCAGCACTCACTACACTTTTCTGATGTTTCCCTTTCCGTGAACATGTCCACAGGTGGGGTTAGTATGTGCAATCAACACATACATATCACATACAATTAAATGCATGGACATTGCGACAATATGGTAGGACCTTTTCAGGGATCAAGCATGGTCCATTTATAATTCCATTTCTAAGCTGATCCAGTATCTCACAGGAGCAAAATCAAAATCACCTGTGCCTCCCAAAGGCCTCATACCTGTGTTACAATGTGGTATCACATTAAACATGGCGACACTCTGCGTCTTAGCCTTATCGCAGTGCAGCTGAAGATTCTGTCCTACAGGAAATTCAAACGTTGGCCTTTATCAGAATCCCGCACTGCTGTCCCGCTGAACTACCTCGTGTGCTAAATCTGATGCTATCGCAGATGGACGATATTCCGGAATGGTGCATATCTGTGTTTGCACTGCAGCCAGCAGGCCATCAATGTCCCAGCCGCAGTCCTATAGAAGGACCTCATTGCTATACATTGAGTGGTCATGTGCGTTAGACTCGGCAAATGGGCATCTCTGATTAACATTAGATTGAAGTGAGGGAAAAGATACAGCATGTTCACTAAGACATGAGATATCACAGTTCCCATGAGGATTCCTTTAGGGGTTGGAGAAACAAGACCATGGGCCTCATTACGACCCAGGCGGTAAGGGGTTTACGGCAGCGTAAACAGCGCCGACCCTTACCGCCTGAGTACGAGGTCCCTTAGCGCCATGGCGGATTTAACACCTGCTTTTAGCAGGTGTTAAAATCCATGGCGCTAAGGGACCATGGAGTTAATTACGCCACCGTAATTTACGGTGGCGTAATTAACGCCTTCCCCACTCCCATTATGCCCTATGGGGCAAAAATGGGAATGGGGAAGGGTAAATGGGGATTGGGGACTTACCGCCCCGCCAAGGTCGGAATGGGGCCCCATCTCTTCAGTGGAATGGATCTGGACCCCTGGAAACAGTTACAGTTGGCACTGATGGAGGGCTCCAGGGTTGTAGTGGGCCATTGGCATCCAAGTAAACTCAGGGTCGTTGGCCAACAATTGGAGGGAACTGATGGCACTATCCAGAGTCCTTATGGTATTTGCCCCTGAACCATTTCCAGATCACTGGTCCTAACAGACACTATCAGAGCCAGAGTGTATGTGAATCACCAGTCATTCGATTAGAAATATGTAAGGACTTGGCTCATCATTCAAGACCTTGGGCACATCCCGGAGGGCTCTTCACGGTCCAGAGAGGGAGAGTGTGTGGGACGATGCTCTCAGGAGGGTATTTACTCCTTTTCAGAACATCTGTATCTTCATGTATCTCTTCAGTGATATGTGTGATGCTGTGAGCACCGTTAACAAACACATTTGCAAATCACCACAGTACTCTCCAACCGAGGTGCTGCTTCTGTCCCTGGGCACTTGCTAGTTTGGGCACAGGATGCCATTTCTTTCGTTGGCCAAATGATGTAATGCCTGCCTTCCCTACCAATTCTGAGATGACCGCCAAGAGCAAAGCAGATACATCTGGAGTCATTCGAATTGGCCCCAAGGGGCAAAGGAACTCCCGTTTCCCCTTCTTCTGCAAATGGCACCCTCCCTTTCTTGGGTGCTCTCAGTGATTCCAACACTGATTAGATTCTCCGTTTTGTTTCTTCCCATCCTTAAGAGTCTTTCTCTATCAGTCTGGGTCTCAACACAGAGGGTTAACTAGCAGTCAGGGTCTCCTTCCACCTTAAGACTAAGCAGCAGACACTGGTCGTCTTTAGATACTTGATGTTCTTCTAAAACAGTGATTCCCCTCTCTTTTGATCTGATTCTCATTTTATCCAGCGTTATATTCTGATAGGCTTAGCCATATCCAGCTTAGGATCTTAGCTTGCCGCTTTGCAGGCTTTTCTGTTTCCATGGGTTGGTACTGTTTCTTTTTTTACCCAAGGATTCTAGGCCCCTGAATTATGTTTTACTTTCTCTATCTCTTTCTTCATCTTCCTTTCCTACTTGGGACCTTCCCCTTGCTCTGGTGGTGTTACCAAACCCCTCTTTCCAGTCCATTTGTGAGGCGTCACTGAAACTCTGGCCTATTCGGGAATTTGTTTTCAGAGGAATCACTGGAGCCTACGCCTTGTTTATTATTGTATTTTCATGGAGCTTTGTAGGCCGCTGCACTGCAAGCAACCCACTGCAGAGGGCAAATCAGACAAATGGTGAACTCTTCTCCCTCTCTTCAACGGCTTCCTGGTGGTTTTTCACTTCACCCCAATCATTCCTATGCCATATGATTACTTCTTCCCTTGGCATTAATCGATCTAATTCACAGAACGTTTTCCAATGGGGTTTTGCCATTATAAAACGCTTTTGTGAATTAGGCCCTTCTTAGAGTCTTCATCTCTTAGACCAAACCTACACAGGTCAATGAATGTGCCTGAAATGCGATCCTTATTCCACAATTCAAATGACACACAAAAGTTGTGGTTCGGTGTATGGTATGCTTCGTGTTATTAGTCAAAACCCTTGAGAGTCATGCATCCTTGAGTTCTCTTTCATTAATTAGCCGGTCTGACAGCACAGCGAGTAGAGCGCTCGCTTTGACATCTGTGCAGAGCCTGCCTTCTGAGGTCGATAAATGAGCACCACACACCGTGGGTAGTAATAAGAAGCGCTCAGATGCCTGAGGGCTCATAGCGTTATATAAATGTGAATTATTATTATTATTATTATTATTATTATTATTATTATTATTATTATTATTATTATTATTATTATTATTATTATTATACCAAAATAAGGCACATTATTCTAAACACACAGGGAGTCAGAAAGTCATCCTTATTTTCTGAGCACATGGTGGCCTAACTCTGCAAAACAAATGAAAACCAACACATGATACCTTTTGTGTTCTCCAAAACAGACGGTAGTACAGAAAGAATAACTTTAATTACATCTATTTCCTTACACAGATTAAAATCTCAGGTACAGTACATGGCCTTGACTAGTTGCCAATGTGCAGAGCACCGTGAAATCCTTTTCTAAAATAATAATGAGCCCCCAGATGTGCGATCTCTCACCTACACCTATCTGCTATTTATATTTTTCAAAAACAAACAACTACTTGTTGACGTACTTTAAATCACTACAACATTACTTCCTAAAATGTAGGCAAAATACTTCCAAGAATTTATTTTCATGTGGATCTATGTGTCTTTCTTTCTTCAGCATGAGCAACATCCCTAGCTTCAGGCAACGTCTGGAATGCCTGCATTACATGTGACCGCTGGTAGTGCAGATGTGAGCATCCTCCCATCCTTCGACGCATTCTACGATAACCTTCTCTGTGCAGTGGCAGCCAGCAGCTTGTCAGACGTACTTCAAAAGCAAAATGCCTCCGGATGGCATCAAGGCTGCTAGGCCCTGTGAGAAACCTGCAGGTGTCTCCCTGGCTAAACCCCGGGGAACTGTCATCCAGGTGGCCATGAAACGGCCATCGCTATTGGATCCAGTTCCTGGGGGTGGACTAGTGAGGGAGGATCACCTGGATGGGGGTCCTCCGGGAGTGGGAGTGGCAGCCCCATTCTTTCAACACCTTTTCCCTATCCTACCACGTAGGACATTCAAAACCACTGCACCCCCCCTTTTCCGACACAAACACTTTCGCACGACACACCAGAGAACAGACTAACACCAGAGTCGTTTACCTGAAATGTCCCAATACAAGAGTCAGCCGAAGTCAGGCAATTGAACAGAATCACACACACCCGACGGCCTTTCCCTTCCCAACAGGGATATAAGGTGGAGCAAGAGAGCACAGTACGAGCAAGGCAGACCGCGCGACGAGACAGCTATTGAGACCCGGCAGTTCAAGAGGAGGAGAAAGGGGACAAATCTCGAGAGGCTGATGAGGAGAGACACGACCTTGCCCTCTTCGACAAAACCCAGCGAACCCTCCGCTGAAAGAACCGTAAGGCAGAGGACAATAGACCAAGTGTCCTGCAGCAGATGTCAACGGTACACGGAGCATATCGACGCTGATAAGACGGCAGGAGGGAGACTCCTGATTCCGTGGTACCAGCCTTGACCCCAGTTAGAAGGAATACCAAGCAGTTTATCACAGCCGGTGAGTCGAGGGGAGAGCCGATAAGAACCGGGCTGTGGTGAATGAAAGTCAAAGAGTGGCAAAGTGAGAAAAGAACTGTAACATTGTAAAAGGGAGACCAGCTGCAAAAGAAGGCCGGCACCACATTCGTGTTGCTCCATGAAACTCTGGTCAATCCCTGTGTGGAAGAAACTACAGATAGCTGAAGGCCTTAGGAGAGCCGCCAAGATAGGTCAAACTGGTCATCTAGGAGTCCAAGCAAAAACCCTGTACAGTCGAAAGCCTTTGACCTCAGAACTGTGAGAACACCAGGGAAGTGATTCCTGTGAACATTGAAAGTATATCTGAATGTTGAGTTGGCAAGAGGGAACTTAGAATAGGGATGTTGACAAGAAGGGGGCAAGTCTAATGTCCCAAGAAACATTGTGTTGACAAGAGTGAACCCGGCTGATGGATGTCCACTGGAACTGTTTAAAAAGACATTGAGATTCATGAAGGAAAAGCCATAGTGAACCCGGTAGAGGGAGGCTGAAAGTAAGACAAACGTCAATGCCTGGAAGAGGCGGACCTAAGGGTGAACCCATCACCAGAGAAAAGCCATAGTGAACCCGGCGCAGGGAGGCTGAAAACAAAGAGTGGTCTGCGCACGGAAGAGGGGGGCCCTGGGGTGAATCCCTAACCTGAGAAATACATAGAACAGAACTTTGTGTTTGTTTATTGTTTATTTTGCTGGTAAACCTATCAGGCCCTCGGGACCAAGAAATCACAACCACTGAAGGCCTTGATATTGATAGGACTGTTTTGGGATTCAAGCCCGGAAGAGGGAGATCAGGTGGGTGAAAAGCTCTCACCCAAAACCACGAGGGACAAGGGTCAACGTCCGGAAGAGGGTGAAGAATCCTCACCCTAACCAAAACCAGGAAACTAACTTCATTACTGTTGAAGGAACTTTTATGTCAATATTTGAATATATCAGGTCCTTGAAGGCAAAAGACTTCCAAGAGAAACAACACTTAGCCATCGAGGCTCCTGATAAACTGCAACAGAACTGTTGTCTCGTGCTGTGGAAAGCTCGAGTGTGTGCTGTGCTCCAAGATCCCATCTTAGCCTGTACTCAAAACGTGGGGAAGGAAGACTCAGGCTACCACATCCTGACATATTATTTGAGACCACTTCTTTCTTTTCTTGAGAACTATCCCAAACCCCTTTTTGTATTAGTTGTAAGGTTTGGCAATAGGTTTTTTAGTATAAACCCTTTTTATTTGAAACAACAAAACAGCTACTAGGACATCCTTATTTTCATTTGATGGTCGACGCTTGCTCCCATTTTAGATTTAGGTAAGATTAGGCATTTTTCCAACCTGCATACAGTTTAATTAACACCCTTGAACTGCGATCACTTTTGGCTGTCTTTACTGTTGCAACCATGAGTTCCTTACAGCTCACATCTCTTCCCACCAGCCCCCCAATCAAGGATTAGAATCAGGGAAAGGAAAAACCAAAAAAGCATCCTCCTCTCTCTTCTGCACACACTTTGTATAGTTTTGCCTGGCACACATCGCTATATGCGTTATCTCGCTACATGAAGGAAATTAATTTTACATGAAATTCTGAATGTCAACCCCCCAAGGCATCAGCAGCAACATGATATAGGGTGATACATGTTCCATTCTCGAACAACGACCCATAGTGCACTCTGACTATTATAGTAACTGATTTAGAAAAATGCATGTTTAAGCACATTAGCATTTTCCCCAAACATTGCAAATGTGAGCAGTTGTTAATGTTAGTAGATTGTCAGTGGCATCATGTGAATTTGCAAATCAAACCATTCATAGTGCCCAGAGTCACCCATACACTGAACATCAGCATACAGTTCCATTGCATTGCTTGTGCAGATCACAAGACCCCCCCATTTCTTTTACTTTTGCTGCTACCAAGTAGTTGGATCCGACAACTCATTTCTTTGCCTTGTGACCTTAATCAGACCCCACCCCATATCTATTCAGGGGGAATCACATACATGAGTATCTACTCCTCAAGTAGATTGAAGGGGGGGTCGGGATCTCCAGAGGATAGCTCAGTGGCAACACGCTCGCCTTGGAAGCAAGAGGATGTGCAGAAACACAGGTTCGATACCCGGGTCCGCGCTTAGAAACCTCTGAGTATTAAGCACGCAAAAAATACCCTATCATATCATATCAGAAATATCTCAGCTGACACCTGGGCCTCTCCATTGATTGTTAAACAATATAAATGCTATACTTCTGTTGACATTGTGGACGCCTTTGGAGCAGCCGTTTTACAAGAAGGGCCTTCTGTGTCAATGGTCTTGCTTTTTGTTGCTGCATTGTCTGCAGCAACATTTCTGTTCATTGTTTTGTATATGTTTATCATATCAAAGTGTGTATGCTTCTGAAATTCTCATTGTTAATCACTGTAAGGAGGTCAAAGGACAGCGAGGAAATGTCCTGTTTACTCATTGATAATCTCCATTACTCAGAGTCCTACTCTTTCTTGACCATTGATGATTAATCTACTTGAGCAGTTGAGGCATCCTTCTACATATTTTCTGAAGGAAAAAACTGTTATATACAAGTATGGGTGGTCTTTGAGTTGGACCCACTTCACTAGGACACATGAGTGATGACAGTAGGTAATCTGGAGAGTGATGCCTCATATTCCCTCCTCCAGGATTCCATGTTGGTGGTAACCTTTGCACACTTCACACTCTCACTCTTGCAGACATACATTCACACATCCCATCCCATGACAGTTTATTTGCCAGGCATGACTTCATTCCTCCCTGTGTATGCAGGATGTCCAGGACAGTGCCAGTGAGATTCCTGTGAAAGAACTGCTTGCTCTTATGAATTCCTCATATGATCTTACCTTCATCTATGAAAACCATGGTTTTCCAGAGGTACAGTCAAGGAGGTCATTACACGATTGCTGACATTCTTTACATTGCTGGGATATGGGAGGACTTATTTATTTGTATCTTTTATTGTTCATTTATAACACGCTTAATAACAGAGAGTGATTTCTAAGTGCGGGATCGAGATTCGCTTCCAAGACAAATGCGTTGCCCCTGAGCTGTCCTCCCTACCCTTAAGATGCTGTCCCCCCGTTGATTCACCCATGAGGCATTGGGAAGCCACTCCTCTAATGCACTTGGGAAAATAGAGTATTGGCAAGAGGATGTCCAAATAAGAATAATTGTTTGAGGGTGGGTGGAGGCAGGGGTGGCTAGTGAATTTTCCAATTGGATTGGTGTAAATATTTCTCACAAACATGCTTGAGGGACCACGCATAGCAAGGGAGCCTACATCTACCAAAAAGGGTTCGGTGGGGAGGGAGGGGGTGATGTTCTGCCTCCGAGAATTTATTTTCAATGATGGGTCAAAATGGTGCATTATAAAGCACATTTCTGGTGAAAAGGTGTGTAAAAAGCCAGTTTGCAATTGGTTTTGTAGGGTAACTCATGAAAAAGTCCAATACAAGCAAGTTACCAACAGTGCACAGGAGCATTTGCCAATGCATTTTCATGATGCCTTTGCCCACAATATGTGCAATTATAAAACATTTTCATGCTGACTGTGCCCCTACATTTCCATGCTGGCTGCATCATATTTTGCCAATTTTTCCTCATAAGAACATACTTATGTTTGCTTGGCGCATAATGCGCATAATGCCAGTAATGATCCTATGAGAAAACATGTCCACGCTGGCTCTGCCAATATATGGCAGTATTCTCATGTAAGAACATGCTCTTGTACGCTTTGCCATTAAAAATGCCATGCCACAATATAAACACATTTCCAAACTGGCTGCACCAATGTAGGACAGTGTAGGCACTTAATAACCCTTATCATGTTAGATTTATCCTTGAAACCTAGTAAAAAAGGGAATGATACAATAAGAAATTATAGCCAGAAAAGCTGCACCAAAATAAGGTCAGTCTAGCCATGTAATAACACTTTGTTTGTTTGTTTGTTTTGTTTATTTATAATGCGCACCAGACCCAGGGGCATCAGGGCGCAGGAAATAAGGATACGTTCAGTTTAGTTACATGGGTACATGAAATACATAGGCATCGATAGGTACATGAGATACATAGGCATAAAAACTATGTAAAATGACATGAGCGGCTAGATACAAAGTGATCACAGTACAACACAGAGAAGGTGTCCAAATGGGACTAACACATAATAAACAAATCAATATGCAGAAAGGATATACGGTGATGGAGAATATAGATAGTCGAATGAATGTTTATCAGGATAATTATTTATCGTTTTCTTTCAGCCAGTCAGTCAAGTTCTGTCTGAATTTGGAGAAGGATTGGTGTTCTCAAAGACCAGGAGGTAGGGAGTTCCATAATTGCGCAGCCTTAACTGGGAAGCTATGTCCCCCAATAGTGGAGAGTTTGAAGCGTGGTACTTGGAGGCAGTTAGAGTTGGCTGTTCTGGTCGGTCTGAGAGAAGTTTTTCTGCAGATTCTATCAGTAAGGTATGGCGGTGCTCTATTATTGAGGCACTTGTATGTGAGGGAGGCAGTTTTAAGTTGGATTTTATCAAAGGTAGATAGCCATTTGTATTTTCTTCTAGTGGAAGAAATATGTTCATTTCTGTTGATCTTAAGTGCTGCGCTCAGGACATTGTTCTGGAGTACCTGTATTTTATGGATAATCTGTTTGTTCGCACCAATGCAGAGCGTGTTACAGTAATCCAATTTAGAGAGTATAAGGGCTCTAGCAAGAATAAAGCAGCAGTCAATGGAGAGGAATTGTTTACTAGCTCTGATTAGTTTGCACGTGTATGCGGTAGCAGAGGCTAGGGAGTTGACTTGTTTAGTGAAGTTCAGGGTAGCGTCTAGATAGAAGCCTAAGGTCTTCCCTTCTTTAGCTACCTTTATGTTATTACCATCAATGGTGAAGTTGGCATAACCTGGGCTTAGTTTAGATAGGTGGGTCGAGGTGCCTAGGATAATAAACTCAGTTTTGTCATCGTTCAGACATAGTCCATGGGTGGCCATCCATGCCTGAACAATGCCATAAATTCTATTTACCAAAGCCAAATCCACGATGTAATCTCCGGTAAGGGGTAGGAGGATTTGGGTATCGTCTGCATAGTTCGTGTAGGCAATACCCAAATGGTCCATTTCGTCGAAGAGGGGTTTGGTAAATACATTGTAAAGTGTTGGTGACACACAAGATCCCTGGGGTACACCACAGGTTATAGGGGTAGGGTCTGCTGAAGCCGATGGTGAAAAGACTCTTATGGTCCTGTTACTCAAGAATGACTCGATCCATGTTATAGTCTACTTGGAGAAATGAGCTGCGGAGTCTAGGTGACTGCATAGGACTTTATGGTCAACCAAGTCAAATGCAGCCGAGAGGTCTAGTAGGAGGAGTAGGGCTGATTGGCTCTTATCTCTGAGCTCATCTATTTGGGTCTTGAGATCAATTAGGGCTGTCTCTGTACCATGTTGGGGACGGAATCTGGATTGGCGAGAACCTAGTAGGAGGTTAGATTCCAGTAAGTTCTGTATTTGAATATAGGCCACTTTATCTAGAAGTTGTGATGGGCCTGAAGTTCATGGGTATGGCGGGGTCGAGGGTTTGCTTTTTGAGTAGTGGTAGTACCTAAGATTCTTTCAAATTGTTCGGGACAGTACCCATTGTGAATGAGGAGTTGATAAGTTTCATTATGAAAGGCGCGAGTTCTCTCACAGCGTCCTTAATAAGTTGCGCCGGGGATTGGACACCCTTGCAATTGGACGATTTGAGTCCCAGTATGACCTTCTTCACCTCAATGACAGAGACTTTAGAGAAGCTGAAGCGAGTTTCTTGTTTGCAATGCGGCAATGGAACTATACTATGAGTAGTGCGAGGTGCTAGAGAGGCTTTCTTGTGGGCGATTTTGGTTTTTAGGTTGGAGACTTTGTTAGTTAAGGCATGCTGGATGCTGGAGAACCACATTTTATCTTTGGTACAGTTCTCTTGCGGTACGATAGGTGTTTCCAGTTCTTTTAGAATAATGAACAATTCTTTGATGCTAGATTTTGATTGTGATATTCTGTTATCATACGTCTCCTGTTTGGCTAGGAGGATGTCTTTCTTATATTGGGTTGAGATATTAGTAAGGTTTCGTTTATTGTCTGCTGAAAGTGAGAGTCTCCAAGCAGTTTCAAACTTTCTTTTAAGTAGTCTAAAGTTTTTTAAGTGAGGGATGAACCAAGTGTTAAGGTGTTTTTTTTAGGTTTACTCTTCCTTAGTTTGAGAGGTGCAATATTGTCAAGGGCTGAGTTCATGATTTTGTTATACTGTTCAACTAGGGAGTTGGGGTCCAAGTTGTCTGGTACGGAAATAAGCTTGGGTAGTATGTGGGGCCGCAGTTTGTCAACTGTCATATGTTTTGTTATTCCTCATGAGGGTAGGTGGGGCAAGTGGGGAGGTCTGGGCTGTGGCTAGATTAGTTGCCAATGTAAATGGTAGGAGATGATGGTCCGTCCAGATCTGGGGAGCAATGGACGTGATGTTGACATTACAGTTGTACTCTGCGATCCAGTCGAGAGTTCGACCTTTGTCATGCTTGGGTAGGTTTACTTTCTGAGTGAAGCCAAGTTCTTTCAGTGTCGTAGCAATGGCAGTAGAGTGGGTATCCTTGATGTCATTGTAACCTAAGTTAAAATCACCTAGCACTAAGGTTTGGGAGGTGTTTTTTAAATTGTTGGACAAGGCCGTGGATATGTCTTCCGAGAAGGTTCCAATAGGACCTGGTGGTCTATAGCCACTCTCTCCTGCACTGCCTCCACGGCAACCCCTGCACTACGGGACTGTGTCTGGATCCATGCAGCCCCCGTTCCCAGCACTTGTCTGCACTTACCTCGCACTTGCCACCAGCTGGCCCTTGTTATTTATCCTGTATGCTGTATGCTAATAACCCTGTACTGCACTTTCCCCTCTCCCTTTCCCCCATGCACTTTTCCCTTCCCCTCTACCCTTGCACTTGCGCGATCTGAATGACACCTGGCCTAGTAAGATCGTTGTCTGTCTCCCCTTGTTCCCCCCCCTGCCTCGTCGCGCCTTGAAACACTTGTGTATAGGCGCGTTACAAATGCCTTATCATATCATATCATATCATATCATATCATATCATATCATATCATATCATATCATATCATATCATATAATAGATAAGAAAGATATTCAACATTTGGGAGTTGGCAGTGGGTACTTTGACCTAGAGGCACTCGCAAGATTTCATAGTGGGTGTTGTAACTACTCTCATAGCTAGGTTAGTCTTGGCTATAATTGCTATTCCTTCACCTCGAGAGATATGTCTGTCTGCTCGCAGGATGGTATAGTTATCAGGGACTGCCAGAGATAGGTCAGGGCCTGCAGCATCATGTAACTATGATTCTGAAATGGCCAGGAAGTCAAGGTTATCTGTTAGGATAATGTCAGATATTTCAGTAGCATGAGCAACTAGAGACCTGGCATTTATGAGAGCTCCTTTAAGATTCAGTAGGTGGCTTTCTGATTTGAAGGTGGCACTAGGACTGTCTTTAGTCATCTGCCTAGGGAGCTTAGGTGTAGGTCTTTTATGATTGGTGAGGCTTGTAGTAGGCTCTGTGGCTACTTTATGAGGTAGGCACTTTTTTAGGTAATTTAATTGCTCCATTTATTTTGCCGGTAGTTCATACAGTTTAGATAGGCGAGCACGCAATCTTAGATTTCTATCAGCAGTGCTGCATGGAGCCTGTGCGATAGAGTATTCTTGTTGCAGGCTAGTTTTGTATGCAGTTTTGTAGTTTTGTGTGTCTATCATTGTGGGGCAGGTATGAGTTCGTGTAGGGTCATTGTACAAGAGAACATAATGTGCGAGTGTTGGTGAACAGGCTATTAGTCTGTGATGCTAAGAAGAAGGAGAAGGCAATGTGGAACGTTAGCGAAGCTATCGTAGATAAGGCACCTGTTAGGAGTCTGTATGGACAATGAAGGTACATAATGACAATAGGTTGTAAGGAGTCCTAGTTAGGCCTGAAAGGCTGATACTGGGCTAATTCAGAGGTAGGTGCAATGGAGTGCAGAGTAAACAAGCTAGTACAGGTGTACACAGTTGGCAGACTTGTTTATGGTCACTATAGGGCACAATTGGAAAGGTTAACTTTAGTCTAGGCTAGTACTGCAAGGTACATCAACTAACATAAAGCTAGGCTGATATAATAAGGCACATCAGAGAGTGTAAAGACAACCTAATTCATGGTTCAGCAGTTCACATGAGGCTAGGCTAGTACAGTGCAGTGCAGCCGATGCTGGTGCAGTAGGTTAGCAACACACGAGGATGCAGGCTAATGCAATAGGGCGCAGCGGCTAGCATGAGGCAAGGCTAGTGCAGTGGCAACAACAGTCATGAGGCAAGGCTGATGCGGTGGCAACAGTAGTCAAGAGGCAGGGCTAATGCAGTGGCAGTAACATACCTATGGCTGGGCGACTACAGTGATACGGCGCAGCGATTAGCGTGAGGTAGGGTTAAAACAGTGGCAACAACGGTCATGATGCAGGGCTAGTGCAATAGGGCGCAGCAACTAGCATGAGGAGTGGCTAATGCAGAAGCAGTAACATGAGTCTGGCTAGGCAATTACAATAGTACGGCACAACGACTAGCATGAGGCAAGGCTAATGCAGTGGCAACAATAGTCATGAGGCAGGGCCAGTGCAAAGGCAGTAACATACCTATGGCTGGGAAATTGCAATGATACGTCTCAGCGACTAGCATGAGGCAGGGTTAAAAGAATGGTAACAACAGTCATGAGGCAAGTCTGTTACGGTGAGGCACAGCGACTAGCGTGGGGCTGGACAGGTACATTATGGCCGTAGTGATCATGGCGGTAGCGGTATGCACATGTAAACAATACAGGCAGGGTTCCATATAATACCCATGTAATGGCAAGATAAGGTGTGAGCAGGTATGCAGTATTCGAGGTTCAGAGTCTTAAAGAATGGCTGCCGGGTACGCTTACCGAGTTTCAGAGTTCATGTTGTGGAAGTCATCAGCAAGCGGGTGTTGAGTTATATTTGCTTTATCATAGATGCCCAGTAAACAATTCCTTGCTACAGTAAGAAATTATAGCAAGACTGACTGCACCAAAATGCTAGCATAGCCACCTAATAACACATGCTTGCTTCATAATAGATTCCATGTACATTAATGCCATTCCACAGTGGAAATGGCTAGAAAGAACTGGCTAGATGAGCTGCACAAAAATTCCAGTCTAGTCACATAATAACACTTACCATGCTTACTTTATCATAGATGGCCATTAAAAGTAGGGGTGCTTGGTCTTTACACAGGGCTGGAGTGGCTTGTCCATGATGGTTGATGAAACTGATGGGCCAGCGCCCATTATGGACCAGTTGCTTTTAGGTCGAGGAGTGAAAATATACTGCTCACAGAAGGGGCGTTGAACATTCTGGTTTCTAAAGGCGTTAGGGTGCCTTAGGGTTGGTACCTGGAAAAAATAGCTCTCAAGCAGCATCTGTTGTGATGTGGCCTCACTGCCAAGAATATCCTGCTTCTGACACAACTTGCCTGTTCAATCAATTGGACTAGTTTCACTGGAGAAAAGACTAAAGTAAAAGAATGTGTCTACACTACAAACCATGCCCTCTTGACGATGGCTGGGCTCATTTTCAATTTGGTTGGAGTGGTAAAAGAGGTATAAATGTCATGCACAAAGGGTTTACATATGGTTTCCCTCCTTCTGAACTACCCTGAGCAATTGTCATGGGGTTCTCGGAACAAAATGTACGAATCTGCCACCCCATTGGCCCTGCTTGTTATATTGAGGAGCGTCTCCTCCTGCATGTTGAGGAACATCTCCCCCAGCATGTGTTTCTGATGCTGGCAGATATGCTGTGTATCCACATGGAAACATTTTGCGCCTGCGCAACGATTGCAGATTCCAAATGAATCCCTGTAAATGCTTCCCGTCATGTAATTTTCATCCATTTTGCAAAGGGTGTAAATGTCACATGGAAACATGGGTCAGCCACATGTACAAAAGGGATCATTGTTACCTGGAGGGAACGATATGCACTGGAATTGCACATGTCCCACCCGTGACCAACCACTTGGAAAATGGAGTCCCTATGTATATGATTGAAACCCAGCTTGAGTGGCCTACACTCTGTGAATGTATGCACGTATATTTGACAGATCGAGGTTCGTTTACAGGTTCGTTTGGCAAGGCGGTGCCTCTGAAAGGCTTGTAATCATGGCTGAGCCAATAACACATCAAGCTTGCTTATGAAAGGCTGCTATAGTGCTAGGGTAGTCCCATGTTCTGCCTGACATGCGAGCATCTCTTCTTCAGCCCTACTGCCATCAGACGCACTGGCCTGCCCGAAACAAAGCATGATTTTCCTAACGGTTGGCCAGCCAATTGCAAGTGGTTATTGTTTGTGCAACAGTTCGGTTCACTCTTGTTTTCTGTGCTTCCTTCACAGGGACAGTGAATCGGGAGAAGCAGGGGGTCTGTTGTAGAGGTCGGGCCCTGGATGTCGGCGGCACAGTCTGAACTGCCTCTGAGAGGAGAGATCAAGATGGAGGGAGGATGGAGAACGCTGTCCTGAGGCCGTCAAACCGCCAAAGACTGACCCTCACCAATGGCCTGGTGTCAACCTAGGACTTGTCCCCTCCTCCCTATGCTCCTGGCACGCTGGTCGAAAAAACCTGCATCCACTGTGGACACCCAATGATGACGAGTGGAGACCGAAACGTCGAGCCCTTCAGGAGCAAATATTCCAGAATTTTGACCAACCCTTCCTACAATGGTGCCTTGCCCTCATGATTCGAAGGGGAGCTGCGCCCAGCTCTCCCATCCTGGTGTACCATCTCCCGTCTATGCCAATACTGGAACAAATGCACAGCGGTGCCAATGCACCTCATTCCTGAACTGCAGCCTGCCCGCTATTTCAATACTGGAATTCACAGACAGCGCAGTAGGCAAAGCACTCCATTATTCCAACATGGAATGCCCACCGAGCTCTGCCGGTGCTCCCCAATCGTGACCCACAGCATCCTTGATAGTCTACTGAGAACAACGCAATTACTCTTCAGTGCACCCCAACCCTACCATGCAGCAGCCTTTGTTATTCCACTACTGGGACCCACTCACTGCTCTGCCAATGCCCCTCATGTCTACCCACCCCCACAGCAGCTGTTTCTGTACTACTATTGGGAACTACACACAGCACTGCCACTGCACCTCGAATCAGACCTGTATTATCTACTGCTACTCCACTCAAGATACTCGAGAGCTGATTTTTTTTTAAAACAAAGTTTGTAGATCTAATTGTTAAGGATTTTGTATATTTATATATCTATATATTTATGATGCGAATGAACCCGTGAGTTGGTCCTGCGAGCCTGTGCTCTGTCCTCACAGTTTTAGCCCAGCAGGACTAAGAGGACGGTTCTTGACAAAACAACACTGGCGAATCCCCAAGGTTTCCACTGCAAGCAGTTGGAATGACAGGCTAGCCCACAACCGCCCCTTTGACTGATAGGGGCAAAATGGCGGCCGGACGCTCATATGAGTTCTTCAAGCCCAGCAGTATGCAAGCCACCGTGTCTCCCAACATCTCCTCTGTGCCTGCTCCAGTGCCTCCCAGCGCCCCCCCATGACTGCACTGTCTCCCTGCCCCACACTTGCCTGATGCAGTTTCCCTTCCCCCACCCCTGAGCTTGGTGCAGTCTCTCTGCTCTCCCTGCTCTCTGCCTGATTCAGTCTCTCTGTTCTTGATTGCGCCTGTCATGGACTCCCTGCTCCTTCTCTGTGTCTGATGCACTCTTTCTGCCCCCAGACATGTGCACGGTGCACTGTGCCGTGTGTGGACTGCGTTCCCAATGCAGTCACATCCTGCTCCCCACAGCTGTGCCAGAATCAGCTCCCCTCTCCCTCGATGTGTGCCTGATGCTGTGTCACCCAATCTGTGTCTGATGCTCTCTGGCCTGATTCGGATCGGCAACTGATGCAGTGTCTCCCTGCCTCACCTCTGTGCCTAATGCAGTGCCCCTTTGCCTCACCTCTATGCCTACTGCAGTGTCCTGCTGTTGTGCCTAAACAGTGTCCCCAGCTTCACCTCTATGCCTAATGCAGTGTCATGCTGCTTCTGCTGCGCCTAAGCAGTGCCCCCTTGCCTCACCTCTATGCCTAGTGCAGTGTTCTGCTGTTGTGCCTAAATAGTGTCCCCCGCTTCACATCTATGGCTAATGCAGTGACCTGCTGCTTCTGCTGCGTCGAAGCAGTGTCCCCGTCTCACCTTTCTGCCTAATGCATTGTTTTACTGCGTCTGCTGCGCCTAAGCAGTGTCCCCTTGCCTCGCCTCTATGACGAATGCAGTGTCCTGCAGCTGTGCCTAAGCAGTGACCCCAGCTTCACCTCTATGCCTTATACAGTGTCCTGCTGCTTCTGCTCCGCCTAAGCAGTGACCCCGTCTCACCTTTATGCCTACTGCATTGTCTTAATGCTTCTGCTGCGCCTAAGCAGTGTCCCCCTGCCTCGCCTCTATGCCGAATGCAGTGTCCTGCTGCTGTGCCTAAGCAGTGTCTTAATGGGCCTATTTTATGTGCAAAATGCACTGTCTCCTGCACCCTTCTGGCCAGGCTGCAGTGCACCCTCTCCTTGACCCTAATGCAGTCTCCTTTCCTTTTTCTTGTGCTTGATACAGTTTCACTTTCTTTCTGTCACTAGCTATCTAGCTACTCTGTTTCCATGCCTCCTCTCTGTTCCTGATGCACTGCCCTCTGCCCTCTTTCTGTGCCTAATGCAGTGTCCTGCCTCCTCTCTGTCCGAAGCAGTGACACCAGGCTTAAAGTTGTAGGAGGAGGGATGCTTTCCTTGGGAAGTAGGCCCTGCTTCAGCCTGCGCTGTGCCGCGTCTGTCTGTGATGAAGGGAAGCTTGCAGTACTGCTGCTGGCCATGCTGTACTTGTTTAGTGTGTAAGGGAAGGCAGCACTGCTGCAGCTGGTTCTTCTGTGCTTGTTTAGAGAATGGGAGGACTTCTTGCACTGCTGGTGCTGTGTCTGTTCTTTGAGTTTGGGAAGCTTGCATTGCTGGGTGCCTCCTATGCACTAGTGGAGATTGTGGGTGGATGGGTGCGCATGTGTGTGTGTGTCTGGGTGAAGATGGTTTGCACTGCTGCTCTGCAACGTGTCTGATCTATGTGCAAGGGATGTTTGCACACCTGCCTGTGTTTGTTATTTGTGTGAGGGGAGCTTGCACTGCTGCTGCTTCCTGTTGAGCTGTTTATCATGAGTGAGGACAGATTGCACTGCTGAACTTGCTGTGTGTGCCCCGAGTGTGAGATAAGCTTACAGTGCCACTTCCTGTGCAGTGCCTGTTTTTTGTGCGTGGCAGCATGCATCGCTGCTGCTCCCTGCGCATCTGGTAGCTTGTATGAGGAAACCTTCCACAGCTGCTGCCCTTGCTGTGCCTATTCTGTGTGTGAGGGATGCTTGCACTGCTGCTGCCTGTGGCATGTCCATTCTTTGTGCGAGTGATGCTTGCACTACTGCTCCCTTGCTGTGCCTGTTCTGTGCGTGAGGGACGCTTGCACTGCTGCTGCCCTTGCTGTTACTATTCTGTGTGTGAGGGACACTTGGACTGCTGCTGCCCTTGCCGTGTCTGTTCTGTGTGTGAGGGATGCTCGCACTGCTGCTGCCTGTGGCATGTCCATTCTTTGTGCGAGTGATGCTTGCACTACTTCTCCCTTGCTGTGCCTGTTCTGTGTGTGGGGGATGCTTGCACTGCTGCTGCCTGTGGCATGTCCGTTCTTTGTGCGAGGGATGCTTGCACTGCTGCTGCCCTTGCTGTGCCTGTTCTGTATGTGAGGGACACTTGCACTGCTGCTGCCCTTGCTGTGCCTATTCTGTGTGTGAGGGACACTTGCACTGCTGCTGCCCTTGCTGTGTCTGTTCTGTGTGTGAGGGATGCTTGCACTGCTGCTGCCTGTGGCATGTCCATTCTTTGTGCGAGTGATGCTTGCACTACTTCTCCCTTGCTGTGCCTGTTCTGTGTGTGGGGGATGCTTGCACTGCTGCTGCCTGTGTCATGTCCGTTCTTTGTGCCAGTGAAGCTTGCACTACTGCTCCCTTGCTGTGCCTGTTCTGTGCGTGAGGGACACTTGCACTGCTGCTGCCCTTGCTGTGCATGTTCTGTGTGTGAGGGACGCTCGCACTGCTGCCTGTGGCATGTCCGTTCTTTGGGCGAGGGACGCGTGAACTGCTGCTGCCCGTGGCATGTCCGTTCTTTGTGCGAGGGATGCTTGCACTACTGCTCCCTTGCTGTGCCTGTTCTGTGCGTGAGGGACGCTTGCACTGCTGCTGCCCTTGCTGTTACTATTCTGTGTGTGAGGGACACTTGGACTGCTGCTGCCCTTGCCGTGTCTGTTCTGTGTGTGAGGGATGCTCGCACTGCTGCTGCCTGTGGCATGTCCATTCTTTGTGCGATTGATGCTTGCACTACTTCTCCCTTGCTGTGCCTGTTCTGTGTGTGGGGGATGCTTGCACTGCTGCTGCCTGTGGCATGTCCGTTCTTTGTGCGAGGGATGCTTGCACTGCTGCTGCCCTTGCTGTGCCTGTTCTGTATGTGAGGGACACTTGCACTGCTGCTGCCCTTGCTGTGCCTGTTCTTTGTGTGAGGAATGCTTGGACTGCTGCTGCCCTTGCCGTGTCTGTTCTGTGTGTGAGGGATGCTTGCACTGCTGCTGCCTGTGGCATGTCCATTCTTTGTGCGAGTGATGCTTGCACTACTTCTCCCTTGCTGTGCCTGTTCTGTGTGTGGGGGATGCTTGCACTGCTGCTGCCTGTGTCATGTCCGTTCTTTGTGCCAGTGAAGCTTGCACTACTGCTCCCTTGCTGTGCCTGTTCTGTGCGTGAGGGACACTTGCACTGCTGCTGCCCTTGCTGTGCATGTTCTGTGTGTGAGGGACGCTCGCACTGCTGCCTGTGGCATGTCCGTTCTTTGGGCGAGGGACGCGTGAACTGCTGCTGCCCGTGGCATGTCCGTTCTTTGTGCGAGGGACGCTTGCACTGCTGCCAGTGGCATGTCCGTTCTTTGTGCGAGGGATGCTTGCACTGCTGCTGCCAGTGGCATGTCCGTTCTTTGTGCGAGGGACGCTTGCACTGCTGCTGCCAGTGGCATGTCCGTTCTTTGTGCGAGGGATGCTTGCACTGCTGCTGCCTCTTTTGCACCCTTTGAGTTTGTGTGTAGCCAACTTGCACTCCTGCTAAATTTTTGTGGTATCTGTTATGTGTATGAGGGAAGCTGGCACTGCTGACACCATTTTTGCACTCATTATGTGTGCGTGCAAGAGAAGATTGCACTAATGCCACTGCGAATCCGACAGCAACATTTCGGTGTTGATGGTGTGTTCCAGAAGCCTCTACGGAAGTAGCTTAGACTCACCCGGTATTGAATCTAATGCTGAACTCCCCCATTTGCTCACATCCGACCCTTCTTTGGTCAAGTTCACCATGGAACATCCGGGGACTGGCCTCTTAGTTGACACTGGTGCCTACTTCCCAACCCACTCTGGGCCTACGCCCATTGCCTCTCCCCGTTCGCCCCAATAAACCACTGACCCCTATCTCTAGAGACAGAGGCCAAATGCTTCCCCAGGATGTCTCATGAGCGCCATCACCCTCCCTCCCCGCCGACAATCAACCACCGACATACAGGGACCGCCCCACAAAAGATTTGTAAATAATGTACTTTATTTTGCGTTTCAAGACTCTTGAGATAATTGTATTTTGGACAAGCATTTCAGTGTATGTATTTTTTCAATTCGTAGATAGAGCGAGCTTCGCAGCTGTCCAAGATCCACTGGGAACGGGGGAGGTGGGTGGGGGGATGGAATACATTTTACATTTTCTGTTTCCACCACTTATAAATACTTACCTGCCAACTTCCAAGTTTTTTTTCAACCTGGCGCCCGTCGCCATCTCCCGCTCAACGCGCGCTTTTATGAAGCAAAATAAAAAAAAAAAATACAGCATCAACAAATTGGACTTCTGTACTTTTTATTACATATCTTCTGTACTTTTTATTACATATCTTGTGCGGGTGCTTGATGGGTGAAGGGAACCTCCCTTTGCCATGAGCACTCTCCCTTTCCACCAGCACCAGAAACTCCCTGCAGCACTCACCCAAAGGGGCTCTTCTGTCCATGTAACCGCCTTCCTGGACCGATGATGGCCGACATCTTAGAAACAGTGTCCAAAATGGCACATGGTTTAAAGTACAAGACCTCCAAGGACTGAAGGCATCCAAAGATCTGAACATGTAATGGCCGGAGGTAAGTGAGGAGAGGGCTAGATTAGAGGTACTCAAATCTATACCCGGAAAACACACAGTACAAAGTGCGTAAGGGAAGGCAGCCATGCAGAGATGGATGAGTTTGTCTAGGTCTTGATGTGCTGTACCCAAGTTTCAAGAGCTCCTTAGCTCGGTTGTTCTGAGATGGGTGTTTGCCAACAACTCTTTAAGCTATATTTAGGCTCATGTTTTGGTAGCACGGCCAAACCTGAGGCTTAACTTTGTAATTTTGACTGGTTGTGGGCACAGGAAATGAGCACTAAACAAAGCGGTTAAGATATTACGAACCTAAAGCAGAACAAAAGTAAATATAAAAAAACTAACATTTCATAACACAACGTCACAATACAGTGGCATAACACTAAATGAGAGGGCCCCGAGCGAGTCCTGTTGAGGGCCCCTCTCCAAGCTCATTGAAGAAACGTCTTCTGTGCCACCACTTGTGCCTGATGATTAGGATGATCTTGCTGCCATAGCAACGTGATGCGGACTGCACTTGGTGAAAGATGCAAAGTTTTAAATCAAATCTTACTTCTTACGCCTAACCTAGAAACAGGGAGGGCGGCTCCTGGCCCCTAAATGTTCCAGCGGCCATTGTGTGCTGCCAGTAACATTATTATGCATGCAGCAGTAGTGGACGCAGCTTTCGGTGCCCAGGGTGTAGGTGGCTCCTGAGGGGCTATAGTATTGTAAATGATACAAGGTAGTTGGCAGTAGGTGAATATCTTTAGTGAACGGGCATTCACATCTTCCACAAATGACCCCCAAGTAATGTAGGTGAAATCGGTTATTTTTCCAGAGAATTATTTTTAAGTTATCTGTTGAAATGGTGCAATTTACAGCATATTTTTTGAGAAAAATTGGTTAAAATGTTATATGATTTACAAGTTCTCAAGGGTAATGCATGAAATAAATACAGTACATGCCATGCGACTGAAAAGATGCACACCCAGACTGGAGTGAGTAATATCCTTACTTATTTATTCACAATAAGACCAGACATGGCGACCCCCAGCTCCAGTCAGCTTCTCTCCAACTGACTACATTCCAGCATAAACGTTCCTCCACAGAAATCTACAACCAAAGGTTGCAAGGCCTAAGGATGCACAATACAACACATCTCCTTTCCTCAACCTATATACAATTTTATTTACATTTGTATGTTTTATTTTGTTTCTTTGACTTTCGTTGCATGTTTTGTTTCACAGGTTTCACGTGCATTTGATCAACACCAGATTCCCAACCTAACCACCTTGCACTCTCACCGCACCTCGCAATACCTCCATCACCTGCATGGGATCAAAATACAACAATTCCCCTTTCTTCCTCACCACCTCTTTCTTAATTTGAACCCAATTCCCCCCACACATATTGGTTCTCTTCTGACCACATTTCCCATTTTTCTTTTCTTATCCACCCATCCTTCCTTCTCTCCAGGGTCCTCCTCATCTCCTCCACCACACAGTCTCACTCCCTCACCCTCCCAAGCCAGGGAGGTGACACCTTAGCATTGGCCTTCCTTCCCGTCATCAACTCAAATAGTCTCACCCCTCTGGCAGCATGGGGAGCCGTGCAGAATGCATATAGCCTCTCCCTCACGGCAACCTTCTTATCCTTCCCACAAGCCTCTGCCAACCTCACTGCCTCCATCACACAGCTGTTTACTCTCTCCACGGCACCGTTTCCTTCTGGATGATAAACTGCTGTCCTCTTATGCCACAGCGCCCCAAATGCTCTTCAAAATACCCTCCTACAAACTGTCTGCCACTGTCCGTCAAACAGAACTAGTTAAACCCTCTCTCTCGAACACGCTCTGTAGAAACTCAACCACCTGACTTCCTGTAGTCTCTTGAACAATCTTGAATTCAGTCCCCCGCAGTAACAAATCCACTAAAACCAAAACAAACTTCCCACGACCTCCACCAAGGTCGACTGGAACCAAAATATCCAAAGCCAAGTCACTCCATACTTTCTCTGGAATCTCCACCTTCACCATTGGCTGTAAATGAGCCACCCCACCTTTATCCCATATCTGACACTCTACACATTCCCCAGATATCTTTCTATAACACGGTCAAACCTAGGCCACCAGTACTCACTCCTCAACACAGTCTTAGTTTCGGTAATTCCCATGTGTCCCTTGTGGGCAATCTCCACCATCCTCCTTCGCAAACTCTTTGGAACAACTGCACAGTCCCACCGATACAGAATTCCACCTGTGGTACTTAATTCAGACCGTACTTTCCAAAAAGCTCTCTCTTCATCACTCAACAATCTCTTCTCTGGCCAACTATGTCCCACAAATCCAATTACTCTCCCCATGACGGCTTCCTCTCTCACAGCTCTATACCAATCTTCTTGAGATACTACCCCATCATGTGTCGCAAACATGGTATCCGTCAATTCTGACACTTCACTTTCATCGGCACCACTCAACCTCAACAAATGATCTGCCAGCACATTCTCTTTCTCAACACAATCACCACGACACACTTGTGTCCCTGCATTATGGCTACCCACCCAGCAACTTTTCTTGACACCTTCTCCAACCCTTTCTCTTCAAATATCACTTTCAGGGGTTTATGATCAGTCTTTAAGGTAAACTCTGCCCCTACCCCCCACACAAAGTTCGGGGAAGTCTCTACAGCCCAGTGACAAGCAAGAGCTTCCTTGTCTAGGACTGAGTAATTTTTCACGGCACCCCTAAACACCCTTGAGGCATGCGTAATCACACATTCCAAAGCACCCTCCTGTGTCAGAACGGTACACACCTCTTCTGAGTATCAAATTGTGCAAGAGGTTTCACAAAATCAATTTTACTCTTAATTTCTACCAACTCCATCTCACATTTGGTATCCCAAAGAAACTCCACTACTTATTTTAACAGTCTAGGGAAAAGATACACATCCAGACAGGAAGGAGTAAGTAATATCTTTAATTATTTATTCACAATAAGACCAGACATGGCGACAGCCAGCTCTAGTCAGCATCTCTCCAATTCCCAATTGACTACATACCAGCATAAACATTCCTCCACAGAATTCTACAACCAAAGGTTCCATGGCCTAAGGATGCACGTATAACACAGACCAATAGTACATGATGCCTGGGTACACAACATATGCCAGCATTACAATGGTAAACAATTTTTATGCAGTTACACCCAGAATATATACTAGCATTTCCTGTGTAAGTCATTTCATGAAGCCGAGTCAATTATAACTGCCAGCATTCCTAGTGTTTGAAAAATCCTGTTCCTTGGTGCACATTCTATTTACTCTCAAGAACAGTGACTACGGCACATTTTGTAATAACTTGTTTGGATGGAAAGCTCTCCAGTGTAGCAATGAATTATCTGTGCTATTATGATGGACCTCTAATTGTAACACATTCTCAGCGATTAAGGTCACTGTTATATCAAAAAAATCAATATTTTGTTCATACATAGGGCCTCATTACGACCCAGGCGGTAAGTTACCGCCTGGGCCGTGACTTTACCACCATGGCGTAAACTACGTTTACGCCATGGTGGTTGGCGGATTTACCGCCCCATTCCGAGGTCGGCGCGGCGGTAAGTCCCCAATCCCCATTTACCCTTCCCCATTCCCATTTTTGCCCCATAGGGCATAATGGGAGTGGGGAAGGCGTTAATTACGCCACCGTAAATTAATTTACGGTGGCGTAATTAACTCCATGGTCCCTTAGCGCCATGGATTTTAACACCTGCTAAAAGCAGGTGTTAAAAGCGCCATGGCGCTAAGGGACCTCGTAATTGGCGGTAAGGGGTCGGCGCAGCTAGCGCTGGCGTAAACCCCTTACCGCCAGGGTCGTAATGAGGCCCATAGTGTGCGTGAATTTGATAGGTTCATGAACTTGATTGACATATGTCAAAAACTCAACTAGATGTGTTCTGGTACCTTGCCAAATGGTATCTCAGCCACAGTAAACCTCCTCCAAGCCACTCTGTGGTATTCAAAATCTTCCTTTATTCAAATTGTTGCATGAAAAGGTCAAACCCTGCACCCATTGAGGTGCTTTTAAATTGCTGATAAAACTTCTTTGAATTTGAAATAACTGTTATATAACATGAATCTCAAAAGATCACACACAAAATGATGATTCACATCTGAAACTTTATGACTCTGTAAGGAAATTGCTACAGCCTCTGAGACAGAGGTCAAAAACCAAATTGGGGAATTCCAAATGCAACAAAACCCTGCTTTAATTGCAATGTAAAACTGGGGGAAAAACAAAATTAACAGCCAAGCTCTCACTCAAGATAATAATTCTGGTCCTCCTTATCTTCGCAACAGTACCGACTCCATTCTGTTCTTGACAGATTTATGAATACTGCTATTATGAATCATTCTGCTTTCACCATGTGCACAGTAATTACTATGTTAGCAGTTTCCGCATTTCTGTGTCACGTCTAGCCAATTGCTGAGACATTAATTTGCCAACTACTTATGACATTTCCTGGGATGTTCAGTTGGTCCCATAGGCTTCAAATAGTCTGCTGTGTTCTTGTCACGCTTACCTGGTCTCCACGGGGGCGTGCTTGTGTGCGTAGGGTGATGTCTATCCTGATGCTGCTCTGCTTGGCTGGAGATGCTAGCTTGCGTCTCCCCTTAGTCCATGCTTCAGGAGATGTTCGCCTGCAAGTCGAAACAAGATATTAGCTACCGAAGGGAGCTGGTCAGTGGTTTCACCTCCTTCCGATCTTTCCTTCTCTTCTTCTGGGTCACCCCAGTGTTTTCATGGGCAAGCTCTCTGTCAGGGGCCCGGTTCACAGTCTTTCCTGGATCGAGTTACGTCACTGATCCGAAGGAGGTTGCTGAAGTAGAAGGCCCGGGAGTAAGCAGGCAAGTCTCTATTCCAATAACTCTTTGGAATGACTGCCTTTAAGTCTTTCTTTCTGACAATGATGCTCAGGATTCCTGCCGGTAAGTATAGCGCTGTGCTGGGCGTGCGAATGTTCGCCTCTTTAGCTTTCCTTTGCTACGTACGACTAACCTGCTTGTCTTTTTCTGTTCAGCAGGTACGGCACGATTTCAGGAAGAATAATGGATGATCCGTGTGGCGGTGTCGAGCTGCGGCGCGCTGCTGAGTGAAGAACTGCCCAATGAAGTTCCTGGAGCGGACCGATCAGGTGAGTAGCTATCTGAGAGTGTACTGTTCGTTCTGTTCTGCAGATGCGTCGGTCCGTGGGAAAGCAGGAGATGAGATCTGGATGTACTGCAGGTAAGGCCTTCGATTCTTAAATAACTCCTGTTATTATCTTCGCAGGTGCCGATGGATGGAAGACTCTGGACGGGCGTGGCAGAAGGAAGCAAGAGCTTATCTGACACAGTGAGCGTTACGCTGCAGGAGTGCAGAATTACAAAGCGTGTTCAGATTGTTGGGTGCGGTTTAAATAGCCTTGCAAGTAGTTCCAAGAAAATAGTCCTCTTCTCCGTATCCCGTCTCTCAGGTAAAGTAGTTCCAGGCCACACCCTGAACTGAATGGCTCAGCCTCTCAGAGCCAAGTTAATGGACCATGTATCTAACACCTCCATGAGCCTGGCGCCAGCGGCGCCAGGACTGTGTCCAGGTGAGCCTGGCTGGGGCCTGATAAGCCCCTAAGGAGGCCAAAGTCCAGGAAGGCCCCACCAGTTTCAGGGTTTTGGGTGCTTGCACCATGACAGCACTCCCCCCCCCCAAAGCTCCCCTAATGGCTGATCCACTCATTGGTCCTGGTTTGTTTGGGTGATTGCGGTGGAACCTTTTCAATAACCGTGGAGCATGTACATTCTCGCTAGGTTCCCATGATCTTTCATGCGGTCCGTACCCTTTCCAGTCTATCAAGTAAAAGAGTTTGGATTTGGTGATTATTGAGTCCAGAATCTCTTTAACCTCGAACTCGGGTTCCCCGTTCACTGTGACCGGTTTCGGTGGTTTCACAACTCGTGTTCCAGGTTGCACCGGTTTCAAAAGTGAGACGTGGAACACTGGATGAAATTTCATGTGCGGGGGTAAGTCCAATTTCATAGCCACTGGATTGATTATGGCCTTAATGGTATACAGACCCAAATATCTGGGATTGAAGCTACGAGGCCCTTTCACACGTATGTGCTTTGACGCCAACCAGACTTCATCCCCAACCTGATATCTTGGAGCTTCACTTCTATGCGCGTCGACTGATTTCTTGTACCTTTCCTTAGCCTGCCTTAGATGATCTGTTGCTTGTTTGAAGGCTTGGGAGATGGTAGAGTGCAAACTTTTCACAGCTGGCATTTCCAGAAGTTGTGGCGGGTCAAGGTTGGAGGTTCGTGGGTGTAACCCGTAGATTGTATAGAAGGGACTTTGACCTGTGCTGGAATGGAGTGAGTTGTTATAGGCATACTCGGTGATCCATAAAACATCCTTCCAGCTGCCTTCAGTTTGATGTAACATGCACCTGATATATTGCTCCAAGGTCTGGTTTGTTCTCTCTGTTTGACCATCGGTTTGGGGATGGTGACTGGTGGAAAGTCTTACGCCGATTTGAGCTAACTCACAACACTTCTTCCAGAAGCGTGAGATAAACTGGCTGCCACGGTCTAAAATCAGAATGGAAGGGAATCCGTGAATTCGGACAATCTGTTCCAGAAATTCTTTAGCCAGAATTGAAGCTGAGGGTAGTCCTTTTAACGGGATGAAATGGGCCATTTTTTAAAACAAATCCACCACTACTGAAATTGTGTTGAATCCGTTACTCGGAGGAAGGTCTATTATAAAATCAAGAGATAGTGTATGCCAAGGTGTTGGTGGAATGTCTAATGGCTGAAGCAGGCCTGGTGATTTTTTCTTTTGGGCCTTGTTTTGAGCGCAAACTCCACAGGATAGCACAAACTGCTTGATGTCCTTACACCATGTCGGCCACCAAAAATGTTGTTTGACCTTGGCCTCAGTTTTTGCGTTTCCAGAATGACCTTCTACTAATGAGTCATGGTAATGTGAGATGACTTTTTCCTGAAGTTCTCTGCTGGGTAGATAGAGATGTCCTCGAAAATATGGTAGTTGGTTTGTGACGGAGTGGTAAGAACTTTTGGTTGGCCCATCCCTTAGGGTGTTGGAATCCATGCGATGAAAGAAACTCTCTGAACGTCTTCTAATGTTAGAGACGTTGTAATCCCAAGAATGTTCTCACCAGGAATGATAGGCACTGGGTCGAGGTTGGCGTTTTCCTCGTCTACTCCTATACGGGACAGTGCGTCTGCCTGGCCATTTCGACAGCCAGGTCGGTAGGTAATTACAAAGTCAAACACAGCAAAAAATAATGCCCGTCGGAGTTGGCGAGATGATTGGGCTTTTGCCACCTTCAGGTACTGTAAATTGCGATGATCGGTAATTACTGTGATGGTCTAGCTCTGAGGAGGTAATGTCGCCAGGCTTTGAAGGCCGCCTTGCTGGCTAACAGTTCCTTGTCCGTAATAGCATAGTTCAGCTCAGGATCCGTAAATTTCCGTGACCAAAAGGCTACTGGGTGCAGTTGACCCATTTCGGGATCCCTTTGTGAAAGGACTGCTCCCATTGCCAGATTGGAAGCATCTGTTTCGACCACGTACGGAAGATCTGGACAAGGGTGTTTCAAGATCGGGGCTGAGATGAATCTTTGTTTTAGTTCCTGGAAGGCTTTCTCAGCTTCTTTGGACCATTGAAAACACTTTTTTTTGCGCAACAGAGTGGTGATGGGGTGCACTAGTTGCGAGAATCCTGGAATGAAGCGACGATAGAAGTTTGCAAATCCGAGCATGTTCTGAACTCCTTTAATCGAGGTTGGCGAGGCCAGTTGAGAATGGCATCCACCTTTCGTGAATCCATGCACACACCATGAGGGGTTAGGACAAATCCGAGGAACTCTACCTCAGTAACATGGAAAAAACATTTCTCCAACTTTGCAAATAGTTTGTGTTGTCGAAGTTTGTCCAAAACTGCTCGGACATGTTTCACATGTTCTTGCTCTGAACGGGAGTATACCAGAATGTCATCAATGTATACTACGATACACACATCATTCATTTGTAGCAAAACATCATTCATGAAATATTGGAACGCCTCTGGGGCGTTGCGAAGGCCAAAAGGCATCACCTGGTATTGAAATAGCCGTATTTGGTGCGGAAAGTAGTCTTCCATTCGTCCCCTTTCCTGATCCGTACCAGGTGGTAAGCTCCGTGGAGGTCTAACCTGGTGTAAATCCGGGCATCTTTAACTTGATCCAATAAGTCAGGAATCAGAGGCAACAGGTAACGGTTTTTAACAGTGACCTGATTCAATGCGCGGTAGTCGATGCAAGTCCTAAGGTTGCCTTCCTTTTTAGGCACGAATAATAACGTTGAAGCCGCCGGGGACTTGGATGGGCGGATGAAACCGTTAGCCAGATACTGGTCTAAATATTTTCTCAAATGCAGGTTCTCGGGTTCTGTGAGAGCATAGATTCGACTGCCCGGAATCTGTGCTCCTGGTACTAGGTCGTTCTGGCAGTCATACGACCTGTGAGGGGGCAGTGTGTTGGCTTGATTCTTTTGGAATACATGCTGATAGTCTTGATATACCAGAGGTAGCGAGTTGGTTGGTTTCATGATCGTTGTCACTCCAGTGACCAAAGGTCCTTTAGTTGGATAACAAGTTTGAACACAGTCGACTGAGAAGGTCAGCCTCTTGGCATGCCAGTCTATGCAAGGATTGTGTGATTCCAACCATGGCATACCCAGAATTACCTGAAATTGTGGGGCCTTGATTATATCAAACACTATGGTTTCCCGATGACCTTCTTGGCACAAAAGAGTCATCTCAGTCGTAGAGTGTGTTACCGGACCCGAAGCTATTTCAGTTCCGTCGACTGTGGTGACTAAGTCTGTTACTGCCTTTTCGTAAAGGGAAAGGTTCATCCTTGAAGCCAATTATTGATCCATATAATTTCCAATGGCTCCACTGTCGATGTATGCTCTGACTGCATGCATTCAAGACGGTTGCTGGTGGTTTATAAGGACCATAGGCAAAACTAGGTGCGAGGTCTGGGAGTCCTTCTTTTCGCTCGGCAAGCGGACCTCTACGCCTGCCGGGCGGAGAAGTTTTCCGGCTCAGACTCTGTTTCAACCTTACCAGCGACTCCTACTGCCTTTTTGGGTGGCTTCACTGGGCATTCTCTGAGGAAATGGCTGGCTGTACCACAATATAAACGCAACTGTTGTTGTCTTCTCCTATCCCTTTCAGCCTTGGTTAATGGCCCTCGTACTCCCCCCGAGTTGCATGGGTTCTGACACATCGGTGGTCCTGGAGGCATTTTCCTTGGGGCGCACAAATGCTCTAGAATCAATTCTAGCACAATCTGCCTTACGAGCCAGCAGTCTGTGATCTAGCTGGACTACCAAGTCTATGTACTCAGCATAGTGACTGGGCGGGTTAACCATTTGAGCTAAAACGTCCTTTAACTCCCCTCTCAGACCACGGTAAAAAAGCGCTGTTCTCTTGTCATCCGGCCAATCAGTTTCCACAACCAGTCTGTTGAATGTCGCGATGTATGTTAACAAATCCTGATTGTCCTGATGCAAAGACAAGAGCTCATTATCTAATGCCTGACCTTGACAACGCCGGGCAAACAGCTTCTCCATATCCAATTGGAATCTTTGGAAGTCTCACAAAATTGGATCATCCCGAATGACCAGCGGTACAGACCAGTCAGCAGCACTGCTACTAAGATATGAAAGTACAAAAGCCACTTTGAACTGATCGTTTGGAAAGGCTCCTGGCCTGCATAGAAAAAGTAGACAGCACTGGTTCATAAACACTGCATACCTTTTCGGATCCCCAGCGAATGGTTCTGGGGGTGCCAAGGGTACAGCTCCTGGGAGGACCACCTGAACGGAATTGCTTGATGCGGGGGGTACCCTTGACCCCACCCCGGGTAGCGGCGTCTGTCCCGCCTGTGACTGCAGCATCTGTCTGGCGAGATTGTTGGTGCGGTCCTTGGCTACAATCAGTTCTTTTCGTAAGGCATTGGTTTCCTGTGTGGCTGAATGGACCTCGGCCCTGAGTTCCCCCAAAAGCTGAGCTAGCTGATCAGTTTCCGAGGTTTCCATGATGCCCAGGTATAGAATTTTGTGTAAGGCTTCGCGTTCTGTCACGCTCACCTAGTCTCCACGGGGGCGTGCTCGTGTGCGTAGGGTGATGTCTATCCTGATGCTGCTCTGCTTGGCTGGAGATGCTAGCTTGCGTCTCCCCTTATTCCTTGCTTCAGGAGATGTTCGCCTGCAAGTCGAAACAAGATATTAGCTACCGAAGGGAGCTGGTCAGTGGTTTCACCTCCTTCCGATCTTTCCTTCTCTTCTTCTGGGTCACCTCGGTTTTTTAATGGGCAAGCTCTCCGTTCTCCACACTCTGGCAGGGGCGCGGTTCACAGTCTTTCCTGGATCGAGTTATGTCACTGATCCGAAGGAGGTTGCTGAAGTAGAAGGCCCGGCAGTAAGCAGGCAAGTCTCTATTCCAATAACTCTTTGGAATGGCTGCCTTTAAGTCTTTCTATTCAAGATAACTAATGTCTGTTATTGTCTTACAGGTGCAGCGTTTAAGCGACCTTTGGATGATGGATGACCCTCCTGACAATGATGCTCAGGATTCCTGCCGGTAAGTATAGCGCTGTGGTGGGCGCGCAAATGTTCGCCTCTTTAGCTTTCCTTTGCTACGTGCGACTAACCTGCTTGTCTTTTTTTGTTCAGCAGGTACAGCGCTATTCCAGGAAGAAGAATGGAAGATCCGTGTGGCGGTGTCGAGCTGTGGTGCGCTGCTGAGTGAAGAACTGCCCGATGAAGTTCCTGGAGCGGGCCGATCAGGTTAGTAGCTACCTGAGAGGGTACTTTTCGTTCTGTTCTGCAGATGTGGCGGTCCGTGGGAAAGCAGGAGATGATATCCGGATGTACTTCAGGTAAGGCCTTCGATGCTTAAATAACTCCTGTTATTCTCTGTTCACAAGTGCCGATGGATGGAAGACTCTGGACGGGCATGGAAGAAGGAAGTAAGAGCTGATCTGACACGGTGAGCGTTACTCTGCAGAAGTGCAGAATAACGCGAAGCGTGTTCAGAGTGTTGGGTGCGGTTCAAATAGCCTTGCAAGTAGTTCTAAGGAAATAGTCCTCTTCTCCGTATCCCGTCTCTCAGGTAAAGTAGTTCCAGGCCACACCCTGAACTGAATGGCTCAGCCTCTCAGAGCCAAGTTAATGGACCATGTAGCTAACACATCCATGAGCCTGGCGCCAACGGCGCCAGGACTGAGTCCAGGTGAGCCTGGCTGGGGCCTGATAAGCCCCCAAGGAGGCCAAAGTCTAGGATGGCCCCACCAGTTTCAGGGTTTTTGGTGCTTGCACCATGACAGTTCTCGCAACTTGATTTTCCTTGACAGTTGAATGCACATAATGGTATCTTGTTCCACCATGTAACCCCACCCTACGGAGCTTGGGTTTTGCCATTCCTTTGAGGCATCGACCATCTGGCCACCAAAGCATTTTCCTGAATAAAATGTATTTGTTCAAAGAGTGTGCTTAACTCGGTCCTCTCTTAAAGCTGCATTGTTTAATTCTCTGCTGTGTTTTGTGCAGTTTTAAAATAGCAACTGCTTGTCACGTTATTTTCCTCTGCAAGACACATTCATTTTGCATTTATTTTGCTATCTACCGAGTTCCTAATGCATGCATGTCACATTATATTTCTCCCTATGGGTATCAGCAACCTTATCTGCCCTACTTGTGTAGTGAGTCCCTATCATGTGTACATGCCTTCCTGTCACCTAATCTATTCTATTTTAAAACACACTAATTGTGCAAACGAATGCCTTGTCTGTCCCCTACTTGTGTGGCGCAAAACAACCCAATCCCTTCCTCAGGGGGAATATTAAGTGTATAGACTTGCCATGTCCAATGTTACTAACCAGTATTGACTTGACAGTACCATAACTTGTTCAAGCATACTGATAAGTGAGTTGTATCTTTGATATGAGGAATTTGTTCAATAACCATAATGTGTAACTAAGGAACACATTGGAGAACCTAAAGGGGACATTAGAAACCGACATTTCAAATCTCCAGTGGCAAGCCATTTTTGGGAGATGGGAAACCAAGTTTCCCAATGAAGGATCCAGGTCATTCAGACTGTTTCTCACCATTAAAGGGGTGGTAGTCGTGAGAAAAAGCTGTTACCGCATGAAGCTTTTTAGATTCATAGATTTCAAACCATGTTCCCAGTTGGAATCAAATGAAGAATGGTTCCTGAGTTGCTCTTTATAAGCATGGTGCATCTGAAGAAGTAGTGGTTCACATAAGTGAGCTGTCAGTTCAATGAACCCCTGGATGAGTGGGGTGCATGAAAGTGTGTGAGTGTATCATGGCAGCAGAATTGGTGTGAGCCTTGGCACACACAGTCCTGGTGCGGCAGCATATCTTCACCATTACCTCATGAGTAGAAGTATGAGTGATTTTATATTTTATGACATGAACATTAAGCATGTTAGCACTGTTAATATCATGTTCGTTTTTCAATATAAAATGAGGGTTCACTGTAAACCATTGGAATTTTGTTTAAATTGATTACAATGGAAAAACATCATAAAGGGTAGGCATGTTTTGGACATAGAAACACGTTTTGGTTCGTATTGGAAGGTATTATTTCAACATGGCCGTTACCAGTGTGAATGGAACCAACATACAAGCTTTTTAGTTAAAAGATGGGCTCCATCAAATATATTTACATTAATCGCTTTGTCTATGTTTCAATGATCGTGTGTCCTCCACGATAATCTGCTGCAGGCATAGATTTTGTAGACACCAACAGCGGTATGGCAACGCAGCGATTTCCCCAATGATGAGAGGTAAGCCAAGTTATGGGGACAAGGGGATTATGAAACGTGCAATAGTGGTGGATTGAGATCAGTTTTACACCGGTTAAGACACATCACGGGGACCACTTGGATATTGGTATAGGTGGGAGAGATCAATGGAGTATCGGTCCCTAGTGGTTTAGATGCAGTAGGAGCGACACTATTTTGACCCGGTGGATGGTTTGTGTCGGTGGGACAGGAGTATTGTTACACATGTGAACACATTGCACTGGTATGGCGTTTAAAGAGGGTTGCTATAAATATCAATGAAATGCATTATGCAAGGTATGCATTAATAATTATTTGCGATGCAAGGCTACTTCATGTAGAATCGTTCCCTGGTAAGGGGACATAAAAGTTTTGTTTTTAGACATTCTGTGTGTCGGTTTTTGATTTTTTTCATATAAAATATTTTCATATTTTTTTGTGTTGTTTTGTTTAGGTTTATCAACATAATTCTGCCACCTGTTGACGATCAGTGGTGATTGAAACATGCGCATTTCGAGGCTGTTATATGTAGTCGCCGCTCAAGACATTTAGTTTGGAAACACTGTCAAAATGTGCATTTAACAAATTCCTGAGAACTGGACATCGAAATGCATTACATTCAAATTGCTGGAATTGCAAAACAAAACATGTTTAGTTTAGTTTATTATTTGTGTAGCGCCGCCTGGCCCTGGGGCATCCTGGCACTTGGCCAGTTACATCGTAGCCAACATATCACAAACAGGTCAATCAGAAGTGTTAAGAGATAATAATGACATAATAAACATTTACTAATAGTATATACATTACAGCATTTTTACAATGATTAGTGGTTGGGCAGGTTTGTAAAACAGTATATACAATTGTGTGTAAGTGGGTAGGTATTTTAGTTAGCTCTGGCCAATAGCCATGTTTTGGCACTATGTCTAAATCATTGAAAGGATGGTTCTTGTCTAATATCGGCTGGTAGTGAGTTCCAGAGTTTAGAAGCAAGCACAGGGAAGCTTGAGCCGCCTGCTTTTTGGAGCTTAAATCTGGGGATGTTTAGACAATGGGCCTCATTACGAGGTAGGTGGTAAGGATTACCGGCACCGGTAAGGACACCGGTGCTGGTAATCCCTTACCACCCTATTACGAGGTCCCTTAGCGGGTCCCTTCCTTAACGCCTGGTTAAGGGACCCGTTAAGGGACTTCAGAGCTAATAACGGTACCGCAAATTGCGGTACCGTTATTAGCTCCATCCCCATTCCCATTGAGCCCTATGGGGAATGGGGACTTACCAGGTCCTCCAAGGTTGGAATGACCCGGTAAGTCCCTATTTCGGGAACCCGGACCCGGAATGCGGTAAGGGGGTAGCCATGGTGCTAATCGCACCGCCATGGCTACCTCCTACCTCATAATGAGGCCCAATGTGTTTGGGCTGATCTGGTTAGGCGTGATGGGATGTGTTTCGTGAAGTTGTCTAAAAGGTATCTAGGTGCTTGGTTGGATAAGCATTTGTGTGTGAGAGAGAGTATTTTGTACAGATTTTGTTGCAAAGCAGGGTTTTATACCCTTGCAGAAAATTCTGTCTCACCATCAAGCGGTCCGTCTGCTGTAAATTGTATGGAATTTTTGTATTCCTGACTGGGAGATACCACTGCGACAAGTTCATTCAGGAATATCGGAGTGCTCACGTATTTGGAGAAATAACATTGTAAGCGTGCAATTATTTTGAGCATACAATGCACAGTGGGCGTGGTTTTCATTTGTCACAATACTCACCTAAACTGTAAAATGTCTGCAAAGTGTGAGTCACACATAACAATTTGGAGATGCTTTTATTTTGGAATGTGACTTGCGCTGGGCTTGCTGTATTTCTTGTACACAGAAACAATGTCCCCGGTGATGACTAGTTGGGGAAAGATGATTGCTAGTGTGGCCATGAGGACAGTGCTACAACAGTGTTGGGTGAATTTAAGAAAGCACTGAACTGATACACTTCGAATAAGGATTATTATGATGGTCTATTCTATGGTGATGGGCACAAACAGACTCAGAAAAATTGTGCATGTTCTCAATGGGTTATTTTTGGTGATCTGGATTTAGGAGCCACTGCAGCGGCCAATCAATGCTGGACAAAGCGTGCAGGCACTTGATCCCGCTGAGGAAAGACAGTCCCAAATTTATATAACTCGACGGGCAAATCCCTCTGCTCATGGAGATTGCAGTCAGAGAGCAGCAGATATGCTATGGGACTAGCCATCAAAATTATCTGTTGCTGGTAAGGGGGCTCTGTGGTGCAGTATGGCTCATGTGCCTGCTTTCTTACAGGCAGGCCACTGCTCCTCTACATGTGCCTTCCAATCAAGTAATCCCCAGAACCTAAACTCGGGGCAAACTTGTGTGGCCTTAAACAACGTTGACTCTTTAAAATCAACTTGGACAAACCAAATGAACTTCCTGCTGGGGAATTTAGTCTGGGGCAATTCGCTCTAGGAAACAAACTTGCAACCTTTCTACTTTAAGTACCTGAAGACAAAAGACAGGATTTGGCACAAGTGATTAAAAAAGAATTGGAAAAGCCAATATGATGTTACTGGCAAATGCAGCCTCCAATGCCCCAATAATGCAGGTGCAATAAAGCAGGTGTCTGGTATAGTCCCACGTGCAAGAAAGATCCTTGCAAATGCAGGTGCTGGAACTGTAAGCCAAAAGCAGCCTCAAATACCCCAATGATTTCATAATATGCCTCAAAAGCAGCCTCAAATGCCCCAATGATTTCATAATATGCCTCAAAAGCAGCCTCAAATGCCCCAATGATTTCATAATATGCCTCAAAGGCAGCCTCAAATGCCCCAATGATTTCATAATATGCCTCAAAAGCAGCCTCAAATGCCCCAATGATTTCATAATATGCCTCAAAAGCAGCCTCAAATGCCCCAATGATTTCATAATATGCCTTGTAAAACACACTATGTAACATACAGGCCCATCCTTTGGGATAACTGTGGCCAAACAGGTCCACGCTATAAACGTCGGACAGCTCGAGCACATCAAGAGCCCCTCATGCACCCAGACTTGACATATATGTTTCGGTCTCCTGCTTGCACGCTTTCTCATGAGCTGCACCAGCCTTTACTTCTACACGTGTCTCTCTTCTTATATTACGCCATTTTCCGTTCAGTCCATTCTAGGCCGACTAAGGTCCTGCCGTCGCTGGGCGGGGCTAAATGCACCTTCATTCGGACATGTTTTAAGTGCAATGAGACTACTATAGTGGTGAGTTTGCAGAGCTTTTCAAAAAATAATAATAATCCTAATAATCCTAATAATCCTAATAATCCTAATAATAATAATAATAATAATCCTAATAATAATAATAATAATAATAATGATAATAATAATAATAATAACAATAATAATAATAATAATAATAATAATAATAATAATAATAATAATAATGATAATAATAATAATATAGGCTGCTATTATTTGTCAAATGTACCTTCAAAGGTCCAAACTATGCCATGAAATGCCTGGGAGTTCTCCGTTAGAAAGCTATAGCCTGGCAGGTGCTGCCATCATAGGTTATGGCCATCATATGTTATGTTACACTGAATTGTCAGTTGTCTGCAACAGATCCATCTCAGAGGAGCCACGGCCTGGGCCACAGCATATGTTGAATGGCGATGCTAGGACCATTCGAGAGATCCTGGTATGGCCTTACGCGTTGGTGACCCTGCACATGTGCTGTAAGGACCATTTAAGTCCAGACACAACTTTGGGGTCTTTAGAAAGGGGCAGAGGAAAGAAAGAATGAATGATTTCACTTATCTCTGGCCAGGGTTGTCATGGATGATGTAATTTGACTCCAGCCCGAAGTGACATCACGGGAAGCGATGGAACACGACCTTTCACCCCTCGACAAAACAGGAAGTGGCATCACATAGCATTGTTTCTAAGTACACTACGAAAAATATGGTTACAATATCACTGTAAAGTGATGTACATTTCATACAAGAATGGATCACTATATGTATCGTTAATATCAGTGCGTATAGCCCCATATTACCAAATCATTGTGAATGCAAGCAGACGTCCAAGGCCAAACGTTAATGATGTGTTATTATATAGCACTTACACAAGCGTTTCATATAGAACAAATATACATACAATATCACCCAACCTGCGTTGGTACTCATTTATCAACCTCAGCAGGATGAAAAGCTGAGTTGACCTTGCTGGGAGTCGAAACTGCAACCAGCAGATCATACACACATTGAAGCAGCCAGCGCTCAACCCACTGAGCTAGCTTACCGGCTATATCTATCAGAAAACCAGCCACTCCAGAAACAAAGAGCCACATGCTGCTGGCCACAGCCCACGAGCCTCCATTTTTAACCCCCCCTTTTATTTTTAGGGGTAACAAGGGAGACCACAGGAGTAGCAAGGGAGACCACAGAAGTCGCAGTTGCGACCCCTGGCTACCCCTAAATGACGCCCATGCTGCAGGGGAGGGAAACCTCACATAGAGCTTGCTGCAATTTTGTTCACATTACTAAAATACGCCCCAGGGGCATTTTCTATGTCCAATGGGTCCACGGAGGGGAGGAGGGTAAAGAAAATCCTAACAGCCTGAAAGGCACCCATCCCTACAGGAGTTTGCAAATATTTGCAGGACTGCTCCGTGGATGTAAGGAACTAGGCAGGGCTCAAGTTACAAAATAAAAAGGGGAGAGCCCCTAACATATAAAGCAGGAAGTGAACATATCCTAAAGTGAAATATGCAAATTTCATTCAATTTATCTTTTCCAATCGAAGTAAGTGCACAGGACAAATTAGCATTTGACACACAACAGAACAGATTTTCCTATAACGTTAGTTGCTAAGTATAATAAATGAGCACTCTTTGCGTCTATGAATCTGTTATAAAATGTCCCGTAGGGCAGAATGTCAGTGTGAGAAATATTACAGTTTCATGATGAGAGATTTGCGTGGTCTTGCTCCGTGAGGTGGGTTTAAATCCCTGTCATGGCATCAGGGTACTATTTACTTCAAGAGTATGTTGCAAACTAATTTTCATTTTTTATATTCCTTGAAAACACACATGGGGGACTGAGTATGCCCTCTGAAAAAAGTTGGTGCATGGTGTCCACCAGGTTGGACCTTCAAACTTCGCCCTGGAACTGGATGCGCTGAATGTGTGACAAATCAATTTCCGGGGCAGCCGTGGTCCAGGGATAAATATCAGTTTCTAAACCATCAATCAACCCCACACCTCTAGTACATCAGAAGGGAGCCAAACAGATTGGAATACAAGTGATTTATAAGACCATCTTGTCCAAGTTTGGTAACGTGGACGGAATGGCAGTCTTATGTCCGCAAAGTCATGGATCATTGGTTAGTTGCAACACAGCAAAAATACAATTATTACCCAATGATAAAAGGGACTGTCAAGTCACGTTTGTACAAAAATATCGACTTTATTATTACTACAACAGGCACTTCTAGCACACTAAAAAATACAACCCACCCTGTAAAGGAACACAGAGGACAGACAGTTTCACAAAAGAAAGGGATGCACTCTGGATATTGACAGGAGGGTAGTTGGTAAAATAATCATACTGTTCAACATTACTGGTTTCAGCACCAAAGGGGCAAAGGGTTGTAACTGTCTCTAGGGACCTTCGGAGAAAGACCAGGTGGGCAGAAACACAATGTACCTTGTGCTGAAGAAGTTCTTGGTGCTCGACAGTGTTGTGGCGGTTGCAGGGAGCTCAGCAGCCCTTTACACAGAGTTAGTGGCGGGAGACAGCTGCAGGTACCAGGCGGCAGGCAGTTTGGCAAGCCAGGCTGGATGGACATCTGCAGGATGTCTGCTTTGGTAGCTTAGGCCAAGAATCATTGCCTCTGTGCTGGTTGGCGGATCTGGAAAGCTGGTTGAGACGTCTCAGACAGTTCTGGTGACTGCGGCATGACAACAGTCAGCGGTGCAGCCGGATGTCGTTCGAGGACTCGATTGTCTCGAAAATGTCTTTAAAACATGGACACTGGGTGATGCTTGTGTGGCACTCCTCATAGCATCTTCGCATGCCTCGTGTCATTTCAAGTCTGACGGCCCAAAGCTCAGGAAAGTGTTTGCAGGCAACGTCCTTGTCCTTAGTTCAGATCCTCTCTTCCCACCTAGGAATCTTTCTGGCAGAACATAGCAGGGCGGGTCCTCTGAGTCCAGTATCTCCCTCTGTTCCCTGGGAGAGGTTTAGGGGAAGGATCTTGCTTCCCTCTTGGAACTCTTGGCCTTCCTTCACTGGTGTAAGATTTAAGGTAGACTGTACCTTCAGCTGAGGTCCAAATGAGTTCTTCTTCTTACTCCTTTCGAAGCCTTCAGATGATCTGCTAAGTGCAGGGTTCAGCCCTCTTTTAAAGCCAAATTAGCCCCATTGAGTGGTGCAGGCTAAGCCTACTTTAATGAACCAATCCTGGGTCCCCACCAACAATCTTCTATCATGCATGAGATCAGGACCAGAGTGCTCTGCAACAGGACAGACCAGGGGTGACAACACATACATAAGTCCCATCCATATGTCTGTTGTACATCAAAGTGTCTCTCTAGTTAACTATGCCCTCTGTGACTTTTGATCAAAGTGCAGGTATCCCTCAAATATGTGGTGGGATGAGACTTCCTGTCTCCCCCAAATCACATACTTCTCCCCTCTGAAAGGGTTCTGCTCTGCAGGGACACGTGTGGTAACTGCTGGACCCAGACAGGCCATTCACTGCCTTTTATACAGAGGGATGGGAACTAGCTTCAAGTTGACACATTGCATACCAAAGGGTTGTTAGTCCTGCCTTCCTGTTGTCTCTTCAGCAACCACACCCCCTCAGCGGGCTTGCCTCACTTATCTGATTAGTATGCACTGCCACCAGCCGAATGAGACAAAAGGAATACAGATCTATGGAGCCTTTGGTATTTAAATTAGGCTGCTCATGGCTGGAGGCAGGTGTGCTTTCCCCTGTCTGGAGATGCTTTGATGTACCTGGGCTGTAACATTCCAGCTGAATATGACAGGTGAAGACAGCGCCTGTAGGCTGTGTCTTCCCAGAGTACATGTGACTATGAGTTTGGTGCGGGAAGCAGATGGACTGTGTGTGGAATGGCCTCAAACAGTCCTCGGAGGTTAATCTCCCATCATTCATTTTCATTTATCAAAAAATTAAAAAAGACCAGGTGAGCGCGCTCTCCCTGTGCAGATGGTCGAATTCCTCACAGAATGATCCAAGTCAAAGCAGAAGAGGAGGAAGGCAGCATATGTGTATTGACACACGTTCCATTCAGGATCTCCAAATGGCTGGACTGTATTGACAACATCAGCCTCCTAATGCCTGGCTGCAAAGAGTGTGGAGAGCGTGAGGACATGCTTGAAGCACATTTGGCTATTTACCCTTTATGAGTCCATACCACACTCATAGAATAGATGTATGGCTGCAGCAGGCATTGCTAAAGAGATACCTCTTAGCCAAAACCCTAAACTTACAAAACACATATGTGTAGTTTGTCTTTAATAAAATGTGGACATTTTAATGAGCGGCATATATTGCCATGTGGCCACCTCTAAGCACATTTTCTCCTTGTTCATTAGCCAGAAATGAGCATCACTGCGGGTCGTAGTTAGGGGAAACAGAATACATGCTAGTCATTTTTCCTCGTCTCTCAGGACAACAACACAAGGCTTGTAAGGAGGGGGATGCATCAACTGGTCTAAAATGGAACAAACATAATGGCTTCCGGAAATGGGTAACTGCACTAGAACATCTAGTCATCAGGAACCTCAGCACACTAATGTACAACAGCCTCACACTGAAACTCCAAGTCAAAGCAGTGGTCAAAAAGTGCTTCTATCATCTACGTTCAGACAGAAGGATTAAGCCTTATCTAATTTTCTCACAAAGAACGCTGGCCATCATGTCTCACGTTCTCTCAATCATCGATTATGCCAAGAACATTTATCTAGGTATGACAGACTAACTGAAAAATACTGCAACAGGTCCAAAACACAGCTGCTAGAATATTGCTCAGACTCAGCAGGAGGGACCACATAACACCCACCAGCTCTCAGAGAATTACACTGGCTACCAGTCAAAAAAAAGAATCCACTTCACGACCCCCCACTTCACATCCAAAGCAAAATCTAACAATACCAACCCAATAGAGATCTAAGATCCAGAAATCATTTGCTAATAATAACCAGGAAATTCTGCAGAGAAATACATAGAAGTTCCACCAATGCACTATAGGGACTAACCTTTGAACTACGTTACCAATGGAAATCCACACATCACAGGACCAATAGAAATTCAGGAAAAATCTAAAAACTTTTGGGGTGGTCAGGAAAGGTCCCCATGTTTACGAGGGGTTCATGTTGTGCGCGTCATATTAATAACTGGGGATGGCGACAAACTGGGTGTGATGTTGCAATTTCATATACATCAAAGTTTGTTAATTATGGATGTGATATGTTACTTTAGCGTTACTATAACATCCAAATAGAGATCTAAGATCCAGAAATCATGTGTTAATAAGAACCAGGAGATCCTGCAGAGAAAGACACAGATTTTCCATCGTTACACTATGGGGACTAACCTTTGGACTACATTACCAAGGGAAATCCACACATTACAAGACCAATACAGATTCAGGAAAAATCTAAAAACCTTGCTTTTAAATGCATAACAGAACTCAGGCAAGATTCCATCCAAAAGGAGGCACAGCACTTGTCAATCACCCAACTTCCAGACATAGACACTGTGGCAGCTCGCGTCTCCCATTCCAAAACCAACTAATGGCACTCAGAGAAAGATACCAATGGCTAGTATATGTTAACACCTTTGGACACCACTAAAAGTCTAAGAGTACACCTCCCACATCTTCGTTAATATGAAAAATGCAACTCAAGAAATCAGCCCACTACAGCTACAAAGAATCTCCACACCTCTCACCAGAACTCAACCAACAGTGATGTCATGTGCGTACAACAGATAAGGAAATAATGCAGGACCAACCTTTCACCCTCTGAACTAACTCTCAATTTCTCCACCTTACTCACTGCATGGAAACCCAAACTCGCAAACCTAACATGGATTTTAAAAGACCCTCTCCTGGAGTCCAAACATCACACCTCTACAGCTCTAACACCAACTGACACACCCAGCTGCCGGTCAATGCATGCCCACATTGCAAGGTTGAGGTTGCCTCTCTGGACACAAAGCACTCAATGCTACTAACACGTCACACCTAGAAAGCTGTCAAGCATGTAGACCTCAGGGTACTTCCGATCTGCAAAATCAGCACAAAGCACCACAATCTTGCTTTTTCCCTCTCCTCCCAACTAACAAAAGAAACCCACTTTCTTCCAGATCCACCAGAGCACCTGAGTACCATGCAAATAGCGGCAGTGTGCAGTAGAGATTCTAATGTCATAACATAACATGGTATCCTTTTCTCAGGAGGATAGCTCAGGACCAACGCGCTTGCCTTTAAAGCAGGATGATACGGAGCAACAGAGGTTCGACCCCCGGGTCCGCGCTTAGAAACCTCTGGAAATATTCAAAGACACATACTAAGAAACATAAAATCACACAATACATACATAAAACAGAATATCAACAAGTTAGTAAACATATTATATTGATCTCAGGTATGTAGATATTCTTTGGCAAATCATCATCCGCGTTTATGAAAATAATTAGCCATGAAGAAGCTCAGTTACGGTCCACATAAGGGTTAGTGGCCCAAGGGTTGAATTCTAGTTGGCATATTGCACATAACATTTTCTAGATCCAGTAGTGGGTGTATGGGTTTCTGACACCTATACAAGTGCAACATTGAACCTTTAATCAAATTGTGTCTTGAAACTGATTATTGGGGTCTAATGCAATCTATAGTTTCAGTTATTTTTTTAATCAAACCATTAATCTTTGTTTTTACTGGACATGTACAGCACACTTCCTAAAAGCCCAAATGCTATAACTGGATCCAGTACACAACATGTATAACATTTATGGCAGAAGTCTTCCTGTCACCACATCACCAGTTCAAAGACCAGACAGCAATCTTTTTCGAAGGTTTTATATAAATAAATGCTCCAAAATATGACATAAGGTGTCAGGATGTTTGCAAAACCCATTAATAAAAGGTGTTAGGATGATGACACAATTCAGGTAAATAGTTGTGAAAGTGGTAGCTCCAAATGTCTGTGTATAATATGATGGGAGTGAAAGCGAGACTTAACAAGGGGTCAACAGAAAGAGGGGTTTTCAAAGGCATGCGAGGTGCTCAATGCTGCCAATGTTCAACACACTCAGGTGGCCAGTGTGAAACACATTTCCCGAAATCCTCCAGTCTCCATATCAAAAGAAGTGTCCACAAATATTTTCAAGCTCCACCAAGGAAAAAAGAAAGAAACTATAAATAAGAGCCCTCCCTCAAGGAGGGCATCTCTCCCCTTCTAGCGGTTGGTAGGAGAAAGGGTGTTTTGTTCTCTGACCTGCTTTTTGGGTGGCAAAGCTCCTTGGGTTGTGGACCCATGGCTCCGGGGCAGGCAGGTGCTCTGAGGATCCTCTGGACCATTGCCACCTAGTTCTCATCCTGACAGAGCAGCAGGAGCTTCCTGCTAGGCTGGCTGTGAGGTTGGTGTTTACAGGATGTTCTGGTTGGCCCCGGTGGGTTTGGTGGAGAAGGGTGGCCCAAGTCTTACCTGCCCACCTATCCACTTGATGGTTCTTCCTGGGTCCTTCTCTGTACTGACTAGTCATACAATGTCTGCCCTGCTCTCTGGCATAACAGCCCATATTGAAACTCTTCCTGCCGCTATACTCTCCCCTGAAGGAATGTGGCCAACCAGATCCTCTCTATCCTTATTGTTTGGGGGGTTGGTCTCACTCTCCTCATCCTCCTTACAAGGGTGACCAGTTCGATCTACCTCTGGAGCAATGTAGTGTCTTTCTCTCTCTCCTGATGGTACTTCTTTTCAGTCTCCTTCCAATAGTCTCTATCTTCTGATGGCACCTTTCTACAGTACTCCTCGGCTAGCTCCAAGTCTGCTCCTTCCTCATCTCTACACCTATGATTTCCCCCTTGAAATGGACTCTCCTTCTCCCAAATAAAAATTCTCACTCTAATCACTCTTAGAATCATCCTTCCTCCTTTTTTGTGCCCAAAATACTTTCTGCTCTGATGGCATCCCTTCCGGACCTCCTCCAATGCTCCTCTTTCCTTCCAATCGACAACTCTCTCTTTCACCTCCAAAACAACTCTCATCTTCCAGATGTGCCCCCCCCCCCTTTTCTCACTTACCATCTCTACCTCCTTTCTCTCTGAACTGGTCTTTCCTTCCTCCTTCACTAATATCCTCTACTGTTGCCTTCCACATGATCTCCCACTACTGCACAATAGTCATCTCCTCCCCTTTTCAGATAGTACCACTCACTTTCCCCCTTCATCTGATATCCCTCTGTTTCTACTCCCAACAAATACCTCTTTCTGTCTCCAATTCATTGCCCCCTGCCTTCTCCATATCTTTATGTCTTTCTTTCCTTTCCCCACCAACATATTTTACTTTCTGCATAAGTGTCGACCCCGCCTCCAACGCTTTCCTTACTATTACATGCTGCTCTCACCTCTTTCCAAGACCCCACCTTCAGGCTCTCTCCATTCCAGGATTCCACACTTGGGGCTTTGTGGGGCCAGCTGTTCTCCTTGCAGCTCTCACAAGGACTGTCCCTCACTGACTGGGCATCTTTTAAGACTTGTTTGCATGCCTCTTGAGTGTTGCTCAGAGACATTCGTTGCACCTTTGATGTGTGAGCTGGGCTGCCTTCTGATTGGGCCCTGTACTTGGGGTCGATTATTTTTGGACAGGGGCTGGCCCAAGCTTACACCAAGCCCTGTCACCATCTTTGATTGCCTGTGGCCCACTGTTCGCTCAGCGTGTGAATAAAGGTTGTAAACCCTCTGGTAAGCATGGGAAAGCCTGTTTTCCATTTGTAACTCTTTTGTGGCGTGAACATTGTAAGGTAGTATCTCTTGCAATGGTAGTGAGAAAGGGGGAATATGGTTGGTTTATTATTTCCACCCCAGGGATAACATGAATCACTTTCCCATTGTTTGAGTGTGATTTTGTAGCCATGAAACTTCCAAGGAATGTGCAAACATAACTCAAAAGAAGAATTGTTTCCTTCAGCATTGGTGCCAAAGAAAAACACGTATTCCCTCGCTAGTAACTTGACATGGTTGCAACTTAGTTGTATTAAAAAGAAAGGCTTCCTTTACTACACAGGGATTTTAGGTGTGTCCCGAGGGAGCGTCAGACTAACTTCATCCTATGGCGTCTCTCCACTGGGCTCCCTGAGGCTCTGATGGTCTCTGAGTTTCCTGAGGGGCTCGTGGAGGGGGACTGTCATGTGGGACGTTCCCAAGGGAATGGGACTTCATCACACTAAGTACCTGGAATTTTCTCTGGGGTTGTTCCTGTTAAAGTCCAACATCTTTACATGTCACTGTGACATCTTGAACCTTGGCATATCTTTAAAACAAAACTAAAAAAACATTACAAGAGCCTTTCAGACTGGCCAGACGATTTGTGGGGTCATTCTCTTAAAAGGACTCTGCATGAAACAGGAACCTCATTAATCAGTGTTTAATTGTAAGGGAGAACGTCCCTACTGCACCCCTTGTGGAGGGCCCTGGTATTTGTTCTTTGTCCTTACATGGCTAACATGACCTTTCCCTGATGAGTCCTAATCAAAGAACGTAAGAGTGGTGCAAATATACAAAGATGTCCCCTCCACCCCCATAGAAGCTTGACCTCTCAGTCAGGGTACACATTTACTCTGTCTGTATCTGTTGGGACAACTGTCACACTGCTGTTTTTAAACTACTTGACTGGTTGAGGGCAGTGACACATCCCAATGCAGACCCAGGGAACAGACCCAACTGGGATCAAAGCAGCAGCCCCCAAGTGATTTCATTCCTGCTAAACGTGTGCATTGATGCATGTCTGATTGGATGATCAGAATCCTTCTCAGCCCCCAATTCCCTATGATTAGAGAGGACCTACACTATTGCTTTGTTCATCTCCAGGGCTCTGTCCCTGAAGACACAAAGGGTGACTTCAAGACCCCGTGGATTGTCGGGATTCTCTACTGGTGGGCATCCCAGTCCAAGACCCTTCTCAAAGATAAGCTCTGCTGAGAAGTCGTGAATGCCATCTCATGAACATGGCAAGGACCGTGGGTGGTGCCTTGCTGCCTTCACCAATGGCAATAACCGTGCCAGATGTGTTTCACCCTCCGGCCTTCAGACGAGCCTACAGTGTGTTTCCCGGAGCAGGAAATGGTTAGACTCGGGTGAAGACACCAAGCACGAGAGCAACAGGATAACTGGACAGGCCATCAGGTCTGGGGTAGGACACCAAGACAAACCGAGGCAAGAACTGTGAAAGGATAGTCGGTGACTTGGATGCGCGACTGCCTATCTGCTGCAGATGTGAGATTGCAAATGCACTGACTCCAGCACAGGAACCCTTCAGGACTAGGTTGGTCCCAAAGCACTCAAGCAGCTGCAGACTATTTTGGTTCTTCGTTTTCTTATTTGTATCATTACACATGTTCCTCCCATGGTTTTTCAGCTCGTCTCAGCAGAGATGTTTGCTGTGTATCGCTGGAGAGCCAGCGGGGGGGAGCAGGATCCTCCAGAGGTTTTCTTCCTGTAACCAGGGTCCAGGGGAGAGTCGGAAACTGCAGGAGTTTAACCAAAAGTAGCCAGAACCTCCACTCCAGGACATCGTCCAACCCATAGGAAAGCATTGGTGTCTGGAGAATGGTTGCAGTCCGTAACTGCTGAGAACTAACAGAAGTTGCCAAGACTTGTCTCCATAGAAAAGCATGGGCCCGTTGAAACCCTTCAAGTCTCTCTTTAACACTGGACATGAACAACCCGTAGACTTCCTGTAGACTTCTTTAAAAGTAACGTGCTTACCTGTAATGTGTTAGCATTGTTACATTTCACTTACTGAGCAGTAACAGATTAATAGAAGTACGTTGTGACTAAGAAACTGTGGTGCGGACAGCCCTTTAGTCTAAACAATGGGCCTCATTACGAATGTTGCGGTATGGCAACAACGGCACCGGTAGCACTACCGGCACCGCTGTTGCCATGCCGCAACATTATGAGTTTGCTTGCGGGTGCCGCTCTGGATGCCTGGTCAGACCAGGCGTGCAGAGTGGCACCCGCGAGCAGACCAATATGGTAGCAATGTTTCTGTTATGAACAGTACCACTTGTACCATCCTCACCATTCCCATTGAGCCCTGTGGGGGCTCAAATGGGAATGGGGACATACCGGCTCCAGGTCCCGCGAAAGGGAAATTACCAGTCCCTCCACGGTCGGAACGGCCCGGTAATTCCCCTTTCACGGGACCCGGAGCCGGACCTGAGTTAGGGGGTAGCCATGCCCTTATTAAGGGCAGGGCTGCCTCCAACCTCGTAATGAGGCCCAATGTCTTGTTATAGTGCATACCTGTCACCCCAAAGTCCAGCGTGTCACCAATCAGTGAGCTGAGGAAGCCCAACCTAAGCCAGATCAAGGTGCTGCTTTTGGGACTTGAATACACACCTGAGGAACACCTGAGGAAATCCCTCCAGCAGTGATCATCTCACTTAACAAGGTAATATATGGACATCGGGCCTCATTCAGAGTTTGGGGCTATTCTTGCGGTAGTTCCACAGGAATCGACCCACACTTGGTTACTGTTCCCACCGCTTAGTCCGGAGGATTTACTGGCAGATTATCAGCGGCAGGCTGGAGGAGGTAACCCCCATTTCAGGAGTATACAGGACTCCATTGGGAATTGGCGGCTTTACCGTGGATGTTTATTCCACTTGCTATGCAAGTCCTCCACTTTCTGATGGTGCTGTCAATCTGGAAAGCATACATATATTGTATTATACCTACTTGTAAATGTTTGCCTATACAGCGCATGCATTTATTCAGCATACATAAAACAAATTCACCTTTTACTATCTCTATAAAAGCATTAGCATTAAATAACATTGAAACATACACGCATAAAAGCTCATACACATCCTTGGGGTCCTTTTAGTAACGAAGGCTTTTAACGTGGAACGTTCAATAAAAAACCTAATGTGTACTTCCCATTATACATGAACACAAACAGAATAACAAATAAAAAAGCACAACAAGTAAAAAACTCAGATTCAAATGAAGTTGCCACAGATTTAATGTTTTGCTCAGCAAAACATTAAATCTGTGTGGACAGTAAATGGACACATTTCTGTAGAGATGCAGTACGTTTTAATTGAAAATGAAGAACACAACAAGATCCTTAATAATGCAATACTTCAATGTGTGTATCTGCTATGTGTACTGCAAAAATGCATTATCATTATTAGTAAATATGTTATTATATTAATATGCTGTTGTCCAGTGAGTGTTGTTGTCTTATGTGTATTTGTGCGCCCTGATGCCCTTGGGCTATGGTGCGTTATAGGTAAACAAATAAAATAAAATAAAATAACAAATTGAATGTTTTTTTACTCTGCCAGATCACCAGCACAGTACTTTCAGAGTGCCCAGGCTTATCCGTGGAGTTGTGTACAGTGCCCGCGCCAGGGGTATCCAGATCATAGTCTGCTGATGGAACGAAAATGAGTGAGAGGAATATAGGAGGATAGGAAAGTGACAAGTAGATGCTACAAACACATAGGGTGAGAGATACAGCGGGGAAGCATGTGTTGTGATACAATAGGTGCATGTCAGGCATCTAGGGTGGACAATAGTCCTTCAAAAGGAAGGGTATGTCCTAAGGTGAGGTTGTAATTAGGTTGTGTTCCCAAGGCAGATTTGGAGAATTGTAAATAAGTACACAATGCTTGGATGCACGAGGGGCCTGCGAGTTTGCTCAAGCACTTGTGGAAGTTCGGTGGCTTATTTGCCCGGGAATCCTTATACATTGTACCCCAGGCTAAACTCTAGAATGTTCATTCTGAAAATGCCAATCCCGAGCCACGAGGAGTGCAGGCAAGAATAGACTCTGCATAAAGGTGAATGTTTCTGGCATCAGAAAGTAAGGGAAAGGAGTGGACAAACTATTACAGTGACATTAAAAAAAAAGCTTTACACATTGCTGTCAAAAAGATTGAGTTTGTTCCATTGTATGTCATGCTAGACTTTATATTAGTTCTCAGTGAGACAGGGTGCCGCACAACATAGAGAAAGACAATGGGCTTCATTACAAGTGTGGCGGCCACGCGGTAAGGGACCGGCACCATTCATTCCGGGCCGCCACATTATGAGTTCTGCTGCGGGTCCCGCTCTGTACGCCTGGCCAGACCAGACGTGCAGAGCGGGACCTGCTAGCAGAACAGGATGCTAACAACGGGCCGTCACTAACGGGCCCGTTGTTAGCATCCTCCCCATTCCCATTGAGCCCTATGGGGCTCAAATGGGAATGGGGATGTACCGGGTCCAGGTCCCGCGAAAGGGAATTACCGGCCCCTCCAAGGTCGTAATGGCCCGGTAAGTCCCCTTTTGCGGGACCAGGACCCGAGTTTGGAGGTAACCATGCTGCTACAAATGCCATGGCTATCTCCAAACTCCTAATGAGGCCCAATGTTTCCTTCTATATCTATTTTAAATAAATGCTGCACATAAGAAGGCCATTATAATTATGCTTTTGTTAGATATTGTTTTAACAAGCTCACGCATACATGAGTAGTTTGAATGACTCATTGAGAATGGCAACAATCTACTAAAGGGAACCCAATCGTTTGGAGGTTTCCCATGGGTATTTCCAGCCTCAGAGAAGCAATACAATTCAGATATGCTACTCCCGTTTGATGCCTCAGAAAAGTCCACTTTCACAAAGAGTGATATTTCCTCCCACTTCTGCAGCCCATGACCTAGTAACAACTCAATGCAATATGACAAGAAAGAGAGGTAACGGAAAGGAACGCAGCTGCCTTCAGAAGCCGGCACTTGCACAATCTGAATAACAGCACCAAAGGTCTAATGGCAACTACTGCTGTGACATGGCCCACTACTGCCTGCAAGCCTTAAGCATAGAAAGCGCAAGGCCATGGCCAAAGCACCGGTGGCTATCTTGCTCTCCAGAAATCCCTCCCGCCACTCCTCATGCAAATTACAAATTACATTTTGGCTTCACTTGTTAAAGAATCACCTACAAGCCAAAACTGAAACAAGAGTCATTGGCCAATTGGGACCAGGCATTACGTTTAGGCATGTTTTCACTCTGAAATGGAAACCCAATTATTGATTGATTGATAGGTTATTTATAACGCACTTAATACCCAGAGGTTTCTAAGCATCGAACCTGTGTTGCTCCGTGTCGTCTTGCTTCCAGCACGTTGTCACTGAGCTATCCTCCCGAGACGTTTATCCCTTCGGAAAAGCGACTTTATTACATGAACACAGAAGCTGTTGATCCTTCCGTTCCCTGCTGCTAAGAAACACTCCTGGCTTCTGAATAAAATATACAGGTACGGTGCAAACACACTTTCTGCCAGGTTGCAGAAAAACTCCACAGTAGATGTCAGAACACATTTTAGAAAAAAGAAATCATAATTATGTTTATGATTCTAAAGGTGTACCAGATGCAGCGATCCAAAATAAGTGCCCCTGTATATGTTATGCCTTTTATTCTAATACAGCGTCCCTTTTAAAAATGCCGGGCGATCGTATTTAGATGTGCTGGTCACGGCCCAGCACAGGCTTTTCCTTCCATTTGGCAACACATGGAGTACGCCTTTTATTCCACAAATACGTGTGTCTGCTCACAGTTCTATGCCTAACTTCACAGGCATAAACGTGACATTTGTATGTTATGTTATGTTACTGGTGTTTATACGGTGCGCCGCCGCCGCCCTTTGGATGGCCTCCGGGTGCTCTGGCACATCGGGAAAAGAGGCGGAACCCAGTTTTACCAAACCGACAGGATTGGCCCCGCATTGTATGGGGACGCAATCCTATTGTAAATGTTCGTGGAGCGCTTCATGTTTTCACTTGGAGTTTAGTTTATGCCAGTTCGAACAGAAACCACATAAATATACATCGATGCATTAAATCAACAATTGTCCCTGCTCTGGCTCTTTAACCGCATCAGTAAGAGGAACCATTCCAGATGGTGCCACCTCCAGATGAAGAAGTAAGAAGCCATGAACGGAGCCCTCGAGAGCATGTGGTGTGAGCATGTCACCCCTGCTGAGAAGCTGGCATGTGCCATCATAGCCGTGTGCGAAGCCAAGAAAAGCCCTGGAACGTTTCAATTGCATAGTCAGTCTATTGGAATCAAGAGACCCAGGACCATGCCCCAGCGCTGCACTTCCCCCTCGGTCTCTCTGCGATTCCGTTGCTCACCACTTCTCCTAAATGATATGATATGATAGGTTATTTATAACACGCTTAATACCCAGAGGTGGCTAAGCGCGCATCGAACCTGTGTTGCTCCGTGTCATCTTGTTTCCAAGGTGAGCACGTTGCTGCTGAGCTATCCTACCGAGACACATCTTGCTGCCAAACTGGCGATTATGCCTCCCTTTGCCCCCCTCCATGTCTCTGCAGCCCTAAGAAATGTATTATGTTTCCCCAAATATATGTGGAGCTGGGTATGGGTGAATAACTAAAGTGTGGGATATGAGTGGCCAGATTGCTTGGAAGCTCCCCCACATATATTTGTAGCAAAATCTACCACAAAGAAATTGATGAAATCGAATTCGATGTAATCTTTTTGACCAAATCACATAGGTCCCATTAAACTACTCACAGAAATCCACGCTCCTGTGTAGGGGTTGCCAGCCCTGTGTTCCTGCTCAGGGAACTTGTGATCTCAACCTCTTCTGCTGTGCCCCTTCTCTGTGTCTTCAATGCTTCGCTCTGTTTGTGCGTAGTCAACCTCACCTTCAAAACCTTGAATGCCAAAGCATTGCTTAAGAAGTCTGCCCTGACCATGGATAGCCAGAAATCTTGCATCACAATGCTTTTATTCGGATGTATGGCATTTCACATCAAGATAGCTCCCCAAAAGGGCGCACAGTGCCTTTATTTCACAGTACTCCTTTTCGATGAAATGCGTTTTAATGTATGTTTCACCTCAATACATACCAAATGTGCACTAATTGGGTTTTAAACTTTCCTCCATTTAATAAGGATAATTAGCACCCGGGCAGAAGGTGACATCCAATCACGATCACAGGAATGAATCTCATGGTATTAGCACCCAGGCAGAAGGGTATGCAGTAATAAAATCGCGGCAAAAATGTTGCCTTTACAAAAAGTCGCCGCAAAAATGCAGTGGTTTGACTCGGTAAAGGTGTACCCCATTATACCATTTAAGGGGAGTGGGGATTGCGGGGGTGTCCCCCTCTCCACTTTAATGGTATAATGGATCTGGGGGCTGCAGGGGTGTCCCCCACATCCTTTATATGGATTCCGGTGGTATACCACAGCCTTTTTGCCACAATGTTTTGTGTAAATGGCCAATTTTGCCACGATTTTAACACATGGAACCGGCAGAAGGTGACATCCAATCACGACCACAGGAATGAATATCATGGTATTGGCACCCAGTCAGAAGGGTATGCAGTAATAAAATCACGGCAAAAATGTCGCCTTTACAAAAAATTGCTGCAAAAATGCTGTGGTTTGACCCGGTAAAGGTGTACCCCATTATACCATTTAAGGGGAGTATGGATTGTGGGGGTGTCCCCTTTCCCCTTTAATGTTATAATGGATCTGAGGGTTGCGGGGGTGTCCCCCACATCCTTTATATGGATTGCAGTGGTATAACCACGACCTTTTTGCCACAATTTTCTGAGTAAATGGACAATTTTGCCACGATTTTAACACATGGAACCGGCAGAAGGTGACATCCAATCACGACCACAGGAATGGATCTCATGGTATTAGCACCCAGGCAGAAGATGACATCCAATCACGATCACAGGAATTAATCTCATGGTATTAGCACCCAGGCAGAAGGTGACATCCAATCACGATCACAGGAATGAATCTCATGGTATTGGCACCCAGGCAGAGGGTGACATCCAATCAGGATCACAGGAATGAATCTCCTGGTATACGCCTGCATTGCATCTGGAGACTGGCACCTTTCTCCCCTAGTACACTGAATTACCCCCATGTACCTGTTCCTGTGTCCTTTGCTCCCTACTTAGCATCGTTACCTTACCCTACTTTAATGTTTCATGTTCCCCCAATGGTATGCCCTGTCCTCCCTTCCTAATTATTCTTTTTTTAATGACCATTTTAGTTGAGGTGCGAATAAGCCTATTTTTTTTTACTAATTTACTTTTGTGACATTTCAGTTAGTTTTATCGGCTGAAATATACTTTCACAGAGTTGGTTTTTCATTGCGACGTATCTCATTGAAATGAATAAGATAAAATGGTGGGATAGCATTTACAGTCAACTTCCTCACATCATGAAATTCGATACGCGCTTCGAGAAATTAGAATTGGCCTTTTGGACACACTGTAGCATGGAATGCCTTCTAGTCTCCATCTATGATGACATGGACGATCAGGTGGATATCAAAGGCGCGACTGCGCTCATCCTACATGGCCTCACTGCAGCTTTTGACAGTATAAGCCATGCCATGGTAGACATTTTGACTTAATCTGAGTCAGAGACCTAGGGCCTCATTATGACGATGGTGGTGCAAGTGGGGTAACGCTTTCACCCTCACTTTAACACATTGCCATATTTCGAGGTTCGACAGGATGTCGAGGAAAAACGTACTGCCTCTGACTGCAGGGTTTCCAAAAAATTCATGTTTACTGCGGCTAAGTTACTGCCTGTGGCAACTGCTCCAAACCTCCAATGGAGTCCCATGGACTTCATGCATGGGGACTACCACGAAGATAGAACCACCTGTAATCTGTTAGATTTACCACTTGATCGAGTGACAGTAACAGGATCAGAGTTTGGCAGAATTACTGCTGGTAAATCTGGAAAACTTGAAATCAGGCCCTTACTCTTGGATAATTCCCTCTTTATGGACAGGAATCAAAGACTCCCCTTCCGTTCTTTCTCCTGTTCACTATCATTTACTGTGAGAACTTCACAGCGCTACACTCCACTCCCTACTTTTCAGTGTCTGATTAAGAGGACGTCAGTGATTTAATCTGAAATGTTTCACCTAATGTAGAAATGATCGAATTTATTTCACCGAAAAATGAAATTAACTTTTTACTTTTTCTACTTTGGTTTTTTTACTGCAGGGGAGACCCCCCACAACCCTTTCACCCCTCCCTACCATAACTTATACCCTTTCCCCACACCCCACCTATTATGCACTATAGAAATACCACTTTACTTACCATTTTCAGTTAAATAAATTCGGTCACTTGCCATTTTTCTTACTGAGACACCTTTAAAGTGTTCCGAAATCAGAAAGTGGCAAGAATTCTCTTACGCTTTCTTTTCTCAAGAGCCAAAGTCTCCACTGTCTTCTCATCGCACAATGGGCCCATTTCATAGTATCAAGCAGAAGTTGTTACAATCCAAAAGGGCATGATATCAAACAAACCTCTCTGCTCAACCTGACCACAGATCCCTTTCAATCAGCAATTCAGGAACGCTCACTTAGGATGTTCCATTCTATCGATATACCATCAAATATCACAAAGCCTCTACCTATATATGAGATTACCTTGTCTTCAAAAAGGATCCAATACCATGGTCACTGTGAGGTATTCGACCAAGCACACGGGAAATGATGTGCGCTCGCCATGGGCAGCCTAAGTAGAATTTCAAGGCCCCATTAATTTGCATTTCCATTGTAAAACCTTGCTGGTGGCAGCAAATACTGAAGAATGTTAATTAGCAGGCCTCAGCGAAGGCTTGGGTGCAGGGAGTAACAATGGAGACCAAACGCCAGACAAACCCTTTGTAATGCAATGTGTTACTTGGTATGAAAGGACAGTAAATGTCCTGCCTGGAACCACTCCTTTCAGAGCAGGGAAATATGTGAATTGTAGGAGATGAAAGTCTGCCTACAACTCCCTACATCAAAGGAGGGCCATGTTGTGATCAAGCGCCCACATAGGGCTCAGTTAATTAGGGAGACACTTTGATGTACAGGAGACAGGAAGATGGGTGGTGTAGTATTATTTAGCGTGTTTTGGGAGCTCAGCCCCATTGCATGGGATCAATGTATTGCTATAATGTGGTACAGCAAGCCATGTGTTGCCAGGGTAACATATGGACAGGACAGGTATGAAGACAGGCTACACATTGTAAAAGCACATCATTTTTCTCACATTTAAAAGCACACATTTTTCTATCACTTGAAATGCCTCTCTGGCAGGAGACACATTAGATACTTAATTAATTGTATTGTATTGTATTGCATTGTATTTTAGTTTGTTAACTTAACTAACAAATACTAACACGATTTTAACTTATTAATATTATAATGTGTTCTCCATGTGCAAAATGAGGAAGGCTGAGATTCATTTTAAACGGGTGTGCAGATTTTTTTTCTTCTCTCTTTGCTCTGTCCACGGTCTTTGTAGGAAGCAAAAAATTTGAATAGCAGGAAATTAGTTGATACAGTTTCTTACTGTAAAAGTGAGCTATTGTTTGAAGAAGGAGGGTATGACATGATGGATATTTATTGGGTGTACGTCACATTCAAGGCTGTAACAGAGGTTTCTTGGTGCATCTCGGGGAGAGAGAAAGGCAGTGGACATTATGCAGAGCTTCAGGGAAGACTTGGCTGGAGTTGCCTGGCTGAGAGGTGTCGCTCCGGTGCACTGCTGACCTTCAGGGACTGGGGATTCCAGTCAATTAGCACCGGCTTGAGGACAAAACATTGCAGATTGGAACTACATGTCCTCGCCGAGTGCTCTAAAAAGAGAGCCCTGGGCCACTTATTGAAAGTGACCAGCCCGGAGATTTCGCGTGCTGAACAGCTACAAATGGCTGGTAATTATCTCGTACAAAGTGAAGGAGCGGTGTGTGCATGAAATCTATTTCAGGCAGGCAGCGTAGCGATAACTTCTATTGAAGAATCACTGTGTTTAAATGCCACATTCTAACATTGCCATCTAAATGCAAGTCCACTGATGCACTGTTCTTTTTATTGTTGCAAAGAATTTAATGAAATGCCTTGTATTTTGCAATTGTTTCTCTTCTGTTTATTCTAGAAAGGACTGCCTCGCAAAGCTGGTAATGTATGATTTTTGAAATGAAACTGGTATAAACCACAACCTGTGTAAAGGTTTTCTTTCTTGCTTCTGTTTTTCTCTGGTGCATTTAGCCCATATCACATGATAAAAGGGGAGGCTATTAGGTAATATATGCCAAGCATCCTATGTGGAAAAAGTTATGTCATGAACAATTATAAATAGCTGTGTGTGTGGTTCCACTCAGGGTATATGTGTGTGTGTGGCTTCTGAGTGGAACACAATCCGATAGTCTGCTGGGCGTACATGAATCAGCAGAGAGAGAGGCCTCTGGAAATAGTTTCACTAATGTAAATAAATTAGTGATAATACCACAGGGGTTGTGAATACTGTATGTGAAAATTGTGGTATCCATAAAATGTAGGCCTGAGGTCTCTCTTTTGATCAAATGAACTGACTAAGCAAGGAAAAAGGGGTTCTGGATATTGGGGCCACAAATAAAACAAATAAATTATGCTTCCTAAAAATACCACCAACGAAATGCACACCAACTAAATGTATCTGTGTACTGAAATAATGCATAGCCACTATACCACTATAATAGCAAACCCAATCTGAATGCAAGGAGTGATTATTGCTAAATTATTTTTATTTTTGGCGGTAAGACAATACCGCTAGGCCCCAAATCTACACAAAATACCCAACATATTTATGGTGCGTTGCAGGCCGGGAAAGTGATCATAGAGCACCTACTGGGCGTGGCAAGTGTGTCTCACACCGCCATCTGTACATTAAAGGGAACCCATTTCATAATAGCAGTGTGCCACTAAAAACGAATTTCAGAATGTCTCAAAGGGAAGCCACATTCTCAGACCTAGTGCAATATTTAGAGGCAAAATTATTTGCACATGGGACGTGGTCATCGAATAGTACCTCAGAATGGCATGACCGCATTCATGGTGAGGTGCAGAAAGAAAAACTAGACAATATTTTTGCAGAAGGCAGCATAAATTCAGGTCTACCTTCTAAGGTTATTAAATGCAGCCGATAAAAATGCAGAGAAAGACTGTTTGATACGGCTATGCGCCAAAATCTGGTTTATTTTGCAAAAGGTCCCTGCGAATGCAGGAAAATGATACCCAGCTAATTAACAGGTTAAAGACTGACTTAGATGGGGCAAGTAAGAAAGAGGAAATGTTAAAAACGGAATTGGATGTATGTCAAAAAGAGATGCAGTTAAAATGCAGAGATTCTGATATTCAATTGTCCAAAAGCAACACACAGTTTGAAGACAGTGAGCAAGAATTGGTACACTTAAAACAATTGGTGGACCACATTAGACGAGATAAAGATGAGATGGTTTCAGAAATGCAAGTTTTACAAAAAGAACATTTTGAAAAAGAAAGTGACCTCCAAAATGCAGAACAAGAATTGGTTAAAATGCTTCAAGAAAGGGACAAGAGAAATAAAGAATTTAATGAATGCCAAATGCAAATGTGTGACATGCAGGAGGTAATTAATAAAATGAGTGATGAAAACAACTATTTGCAAAACGAAGCAGACAGGCTCCTTAAAAAGTGTAAGGACTTTGAACAGCAAATGTGCATTCCCAGGTCCCAGGAAAGCTGGCAGGGTACCACATTCAATGGAGTTGAGGTGAATTCTATTTCTTCCCAAAGAGCTGGTGTCCCAATGAATGGGCCGGTGACTGAACTTGGTTGCAGCACCCTTGGGGGATTTGATACTCCCATTGGGGCTGCCACCAATCCCATACACCTGGAACCACGGTTGAGTCACCAAGTGGTGCAATTCCATGCATTGCAACAAGTAGCCCCATAAAGATAATGAAATCCATTAAAGCCCTGATCAAACCATTTAAAAAGGGAGGGGAATGCTGCATAGAGGATCACTTAGAAGCTGTTTATGACATTTTTAAAGCCCTCCAGATACCTAAGGAACAGTACAGGCAGTATTTTCATTTAACTTTAGATGCTACGACAGCCAGTATCACAAGGGGATTGAATGAACAGCAGAATATGACATGGGCGGAGTTCAAAAAAGAGATTAGGCGTCATTTTTCTCCTTTCCAGTCATTGCAGGAGGCAAAGAAAGTTGCTAACACAATCACTGCTGGGCCTAATACATCCCCTCGCCAGTTTTTATAAGACTTAAAAAGAGCATTTTCTCGCTTTGATGTATCTTTTGACCCCAATTTCAATGAGTTTAAAACTGCCTACTTCTATGGGCTACAGAAAGACATCATATCCCAATTGGTCTGTGAATTTGACCGTGACAAGTCCCTGGAATGGATTGTACACCAAAGCACAAAACTATATGAGGTACTCTATTGTCAGGGTAGAGAAAGTGATACAATGAAAGATACTAGACCTAAATCTAAAGAACCCTCAGCAACAGTGATGGAAATCAGGTCAGCCAAAATGTCCCTTGAGTCTGCTCAAAGTCCAAGTAAAAATAATTTGGCACCTGAACAGAGGGGTAATCAACAAAGGTCATCACACCCTGCACCAATGTTTCAATCACATGATCCTAGTAATAGGGAGAGCTACATCAGCCCCAGGTACTTAGGAGATAGGCCCCGGACAGGCTATCGACCTGATATGTCAGGTATGAAAAATAACCAGAGACAAAATCAGGATCAAAGAAATAATGGTCCTTATCAGACATTGGGGACACAAAGCAGATTTGATCCCAATACCATGATATATGGTAATCAGGATAGACCCCGATATGTGGATCGATTTGCTGATAATGGGAATCAACATAGGGGCCAGTACCCAGTACATGAGAGACAGGACATGAGACAGAATATGAACTACACTTCACGTCAGTACAATGATACCCCACCAGGGGACTACAACCAAAGGATGGGCGCACCCCGCTCCCCTACACAAATGAATCAAGAGTTCAGGAACCAGCCCAATAGAAATCACTCACCTGAGAGGTATCAGAATAGATCCAATCAGGGGGAAAACAACCAATATCGATCTAGGCCACAGAGAGAGGATTCTAGAGAGATGGAAAGGTTCCAGTGCCTCGAGGCCCAACTGAAAATGTCAGCTGAGCAAATAGGAAAGCTCTGTACAGCACAAAAACAGTCATCAAAGGAGGGGGCAGAAGGCCATAGCAATGACCGGGGGGCTTCTGAAAAGTATCTAAGTACTTATGATACCTGCAGTGTCAAAAAGACAGTTTGCTCTGATGTAATTTTGCATAATGACTCTGAGATGCCTAATGATTTTAAAGTAAAAATACCAGTAAATGAACATGTAACAGAAAATGCAAATACTTCTAAAAGAGAGGTACGGTTTAACCTAGAACTAAATCAAACATTGGAGATTTGTACAAATGAAATAGGAAAACCTGAAGATCCAAAAGAACAAAGAGACAGATTTAAGAAAAATGACTCATGCATGGGGAATACCAGTGAACTGGGAGTAAGTGGTGATGCTATAACTCCTTCCCTGGGCAATCAAAACAATGACCAAACACAGGCAGGAAAAAGAAATGCTCAAAAGGAGGGGACAGGTCAATCACCTGAAGAATTCTTTGAACCACATATTGTTGAAGAGGTTAAAAGGGCTGGTACCATACTGAATAATCACAAATGCACAGAATTAGACAATGTCAAATTTCCAAGTGATGTTGTTACACATGTTCAGTTGGAGGGTTGTAGTGTGACCTCTGATGATACCTGGATGGATGGGCGAACGGTGGCCACACTCCAAAAAACCTCTGAACATGGGGAAATGAATAAAGTCTCTCACACAGGAATGAGCAAAAAGGAGGGAAAAATGTCTTTCCATTTACCAATGTGCTTAGCCAAAAGTGAAAAAGGCCTGAGAAAGGTGAGCCCTGAAATCAGTAAGAATTCGCATTTCTTATGTGTTTTAGAGGAAATTGAAGACAGGTATTATGCTCCCATCACTGTAGAAGAAAAATGCCATACATTTGCAATGATTGACACTGGCGCACAGGCCACAATTATGTCTAAAGAATTAGTAAAGAGTATCAATGAAGAGAGATCCCCGCAGAATCAGATCACAGTGAAGGAAAATCAAGGTCCAGTGCATAATTTTAACGGGGAGGAGGTGCCTATTATAGGCGTCACCGAGGTTGACATAAAGATAGGTAAACACAGAATGAAACAGGAGGTATTGGTCACATCCATTTGTGAAATACCATTTCTGATGGGAACAGATTGCCTAAAAAGATTGTCTCCTCTAATAGATGGGGTGAATGGAGTACTGTGGTCCTTAACTAAAAAACCATTGAGACCTAAGAAACTAAAATCACAAAACAGCAATATAAATGAATGTCACACCGTTGCAAAAACAAATGATGCAATGGAGGTGTATCTCCAGAATAGTTGCATACCTAGCGTCACTGTTATATTAATGTGTCAAGACAAAATTCAGAGTGAAAATGAAAAATTACCTGTACAAATATACTTAGACCCAAGGAAAGAATGGCAAACTGCCATAGATGAGCACACCTTACGTTTTTATTTAAAAGAGAAGACATGCAAACAGAATACTACTCCTAGAGCAGGTTCAGAAAAACACATTACTACTCTTGCTGAAATACACATGGAAGATGAACAACCATGGGTTCATGTTGGGCTACATGACTATTCTAAAACAATAAAAGCCACTTTAGCGCTTGAACAGGAAAGGAGCTTCATTAATGAGAAATTGTTGCAAAAAATAATGGAAAGGGAGGAGATCCCGAAATTTAGGATTAAAACCAGTATGTCTCTGGTTTGGACGGTCCAGACTTTGAAAACCGAATTGCAGGTAGATGCATGCTGAAAATTAGCATTGGACAAAAAACTATTTACCATAATGTTTGGATAGTGAGTGGACCACAAAATGACTTTTACATGGGCAATGACAGCATGCACATAATGTGTATGGTGTTAGATTTCCTTAATCAAAAGATATGGTCACGCATAGGTGGGCCGGCACCTGAATTTGAAGACAAAAGAAGGGCTTATCATTGCGCACAGCTGGTCCCTTATGCAATTCAATTACAAATTAGGAAAGATACTATTATCCCTGCATTCACAAAGCAGTTTGCAATAACACTGAAATACAAAAATGGACAGCAGATGAAAGATTCTGATGCATTTGTGTGTCTGAATGAATCCATAAAACAGTAAGGCCTGGAGTATGAATACATTCCATTGGTAGATGTGGGTGAAGGGTCTGTAAAAATTATGGTGAATAATAAAGGTTGTCAGGATATTCATTTAGAGGAAAACTCCCCAGTAGGAATGGCCATACAAAAATCACTTTACACAGCAGATCTAAATAACATGGTGATTGGAAATATCCCTGAAAAGTATGTAGATGCTAAGGGTGAATTGCCAGAATACCTGGACTCTCAGCCCAAAGGGATATTTAAAATTCATTCTGTGTACCCTTATGATTCAAGCGAAACAGTGTGCTGTCATCAAGAGGATTGCATAACATTTAACTTAAATGAAAATGAAATAGAAAATCAGCCCATTGAAGTGGAAGTTGATATGCCAAAACATTTAAAAGTGGCAGCTTTACAAAGAGACATAGCCACACAATTAGAGGAAAGCGCCGAGATTCCCATGCCAGAACATTTTCCAGAATTCTCCAAAATGGTAGAGGAGCAGATTTTATCAGCGGATGCATGTGACAACGATGAGGATAGAAATGAACTGAGGAAGATATTTATGGAGTTTAAAGACGTATTTGCAAAAGATGCTTATGATTGCGGTCTAACTGATTTACATGTGGCCACGCTAGCGGAAGGGTGTAACAGAAGTCCAATATTTGCACGCCAGTATAGACTACCATTGGCGTGTTTAGAGTCATTGGCAGAGATTATTAAAAATTTGGAGTCGCAGGGAATCATCAGGCCCATTCATAGCACATCCAATACACCTATTTTAGGTGTGTTAAAGCCAAATGGTCAATGGCGACTGTGTGCAGATTTGAGGGATTTAAATAAAAGAGTGCCAGTATCCAGATGGCCACTGCCATTCATTGATCAGGGATTAGCTCAGATACATGGTTCAAAAGTATTTACCACATTAGATCTCACCTCTGGATATTGGTGCGTGACGTTGGCAGAGGAGATGCAGAATTTATTTTCCTTTTCATTTGATAAGACTCAATACGCATAGGTTAGAACTCCATTCGGGTACGTCAATAGTGGGAGTGAATTTGGCATATTTCTGAGAAAAGCTATGCCTGATGCAGCAGAAAGAGGAACCATAGTTTATGTGGATGATGTGCTGATAAAAAATGAAAGCTTGAAAGCCATTTTGATGAAATAAGACATGTGCTTGGCCAATTGCAGAAAGCAGGCACCAAATTGTCTTTACAAAAAGCACAATGGTGCAAGAAAAAAAGTGAACTTTCTAGGCCATGAAGTGACTGAACATGGACTAAATCCACAAAAGAAAAAAATAGAGGCTATACAAAAACTAAAAGACTCTAAAAATGTGAAAGGGGTAAAAAGTTTATTAGGAATGACAGGCTATAACAGAAAGTTAATTGAAAATTAGGCTGAAATCACTCAACCATTGACTAAACTGCTTAAACTGAATACACCCTGGAAATGGGAAAAAGAGCAGTCTGAGGCAGTGGCTAAATTAAAGGAATGTCTTGCAAAGGCACCATGTTTAGCATATCCCATAAAGGACAGGGATTTCTTTATAGAAATAGGTTTCTCTGAACATTGTATGTCAGCAGTGTTATCACAAAAACATGATTTGAATCACAAAACCATTGCCTATGCAAGTAAGGCGTTTTTCCAAGTTGAAATGAAATTCAATGAATGTGAAAAGACCCTATTAACCACTGTGTGGGCGCTACAACATTTCCGCCCCATTGTTCAGGGATAAAAGGGGATTATTGAGACAAATCATCAACCTTTGCAGTTTTTAGAGAGTAAAAGAATTAGGTCAGGTAATCTAGCACAATCCAGAATCACTTCATGGACGCTGGCATTACAAGGTTTTCCTGTAGAAGTGAGATATGGCTAAAATAAAAGAAGCCCAATTGCTCAAGGTTTAGCAGATTTACATGACTGTGCAGCTGAACAAGTATCAAACGAAATGGAAGTGGAACCTAATTTGCAGGAATTTGAACAATCACCACACAAAGCTTTTGATGAAAAAACATGCAAGTACTTGCCAACTGTATATGTTGATGGTTGTGCTTTTCACATTGAAAATGACAGTAATAAACAATTAGTGTCGGGAATAGGAAATGTCTGGTTGAAATGTGAAGGCGTCCCTAGTATAGGGATGAGAATTGGAGCTAGGAGCAGTCAAGTAGCGGAATTGGCAGCCATTTATAAGGCAATTGCTACTGCAGTTGATAATAAATTCAGTGAAATTATCCTGGTGACTGATTCTGACTATGCATGAAATAGATTTCTGGAATATTTACCTGGCTGGAAAGCGAGAGGCATGACTACATACAACAAGAAACAACTTTAACATGGAAAAATGATACAAGCCATAGACAAATTGGTGTCAGAAAATGATTTAACAATATACTGGAGAAAAATTCATGGGCATTTAAAAACACCAGGAGAGGATAAGGAGGGGAATGATAAGGCAGATCACCTGGCTAAAATTGGGGCTGTGATGGGAGAATTGCTACCTATTGAACATTTACTTGGTGAAATACAAATTGATGCATTAACACGTTCTAAAGCACCAAAGGAGGTAGATCAACCAGTAACACAATGGAGTTATGATACACCAGACCAAGATCTGATTGAGGCACAAAAGGATGATCTAATTTTGGGAATATATTATAATCATTTGATAGATCCTGAACAAAACCCTTTAATAGAAAATGATTGTATAGGAAAAGAAGAGTTGAGGGTGCTATTAAAGAATAAAAAACGAATTAGACTACAGGATGGACTCATGATTAGAGAGTCCATAACAGGACAGAGACAGTGGGTGGTACCCCTTTCATTCAGAGGGCTAATGCTACACAATGCACATGATGCAATAACTGCAGGCCACAGAGGTTCACAAAAAACATTGGAAATACTAAAGGATTATGCTTACTGGCCACATATGTCCCAAGACGTGGAATTATATACTAGAGGAAGTCTAGTATGCGCCCAATTTAAACCTGCTTCACCAATGCATAGAGCTCCATTAATGAAAAGGGGCTTAACTCTTCCATGGTCAGATTTGCAAATAGACTATGTAGGGCCTGTAAAGAGGTCGAGCAGGGGGAACCGTTATATTTTAAGTGTGGTGTGTTTGATGTCGAAATGGATTGAGTGTATTCCTGCACCAGATTGTAGTGCGCAAACGGCAGCCACATTACTGGTGATTCATGTGTTTTCAAGGTTTGGGTTGCCACAAAGAATAGAATCAGACAGAGGGAGTCATTTAACTAGTGCTCTAATGAGTAAGGTATGGCAAATACTGAGTGTGCAAAGAAAACTACATATTGCATATCGGGCGGCTTCTTCGGGTGGAGTAGAACGCAGTAATAGGTCTGTTGTGGACATATTAAAGAAATTTGTGGCAGAAGCAGGTTCCAGCTGGGATTTACATTTACCTTTGGTTTTAATGGCAATCAGATCAACTCCTGCCAAAGCAACAGGTATTAGTCCCCATGAGGTTTTGACAGGCAGGAAAATGGTGTTACCACAACACCTGCTTTACAGAACACATGAGCAGACACTTGTGAGCGCATCCACAGTTCATGAATACATGGATGAACTGAGGAAGCATTTACAACATGCATTTGCTTTTGTACAGAGAAATCTAGAAAGAGCTGCTGACAGTGCAAAGTCATATTATGATAAAAAGACATCAGTGAAAGAATATTGTGTGGGCGATCAGGTGTATAAAATTCATTTTGGAAAAGGTAAACAGAAAAATTCCAAATTTCTAGCAGCCTGGCAGGGGCCATTTCGAATTATAGATAAGGTCTCTCCTGTGGTTTATAACATTTTGAAGACTGAAGGTGAAACAGCAACAGAACAGTTTGTTCACGTGAATCAAATGAAACCATGTCACCCCAGACATGAGATTAAACAACTTGAGCGTGTAGAAACAGATAAAGTCCCTTGAACATAAAAAGGTAAGGTAAATGGGTCTAGTCAGAAGGCAGCGGCAGAGAAGTTAAATAAAGATGGTTGATTATTATAATGGCACATAAACACTGTGATATATATGACGTGATCAAGCGCTCAGTTGAGCGTGAAACGCGTTGTAAGCAGGTCATGCCTATAGGCGTCCTGCCTCTGTTTGTTTTGCTGTTTCCCCAGCCGTTTGTTTTGCACAATTTGTGCTGTTTCCATTAAATGAATTTCCTAACTACCTCTTGTGCGCTGCGCTTCCTTCTTTCCCTTTTGGATTGATTGATTTTACTGGGTCCACGGAGAGTGCGGTTCTTCCTCTCTCCTCCTTTCTCTTCAATATATATATATGAATATATATATATATATATTTTTTTTTTTTTTTTAAAAATGGAAGCTGAAATTAATGGAGTTAGTGTGCAAAATGAAAATGTATTAAATATTGAATGCTGTTTTTTATGTATGTTTGTTTTCTCTTTAACCTGTGCTTAATTTCAGAAGGCGAGAGAAAAAGGGCGAAATGTTTTACAAAGCATGTTTTATTTTTGGCAAAAGGGTGAAGTTAGTATTGTGCTATGTACTTAATTTGTTTATTTTCTATTTTGATTTAGAATATTAACACACATTTTGAATTGCTGGACACGGGAGATGATGGAGTCCTGGAGTCCCCTGGATGAAGATCAAATGATGCCTGCCTCCGGGTGGAGGTAACTGGAATGCCAAAAGAGATGACTCCTATGCAAAAGGATCCAAGAATGCCAAGATGAAAGAGTACCCGAATGAACCAAATGATGTGACATCGCTGGTCGGGACATATCAGAGGCAGACAAGTGCCCTGTAGTATGGAGTTCCACGTATTTATTATTTTAATTAATTATTTTAATCTGTTATGTTAATTATTTATTTTAACTATTTGTTTTATTTTATTATTTTGTGATTAACTTCAAGTATAAAATTAAAACGCTGGACTATGGACACTTCCATTGGGAAGAAATATGTAAAATATTGTATAAGAACTGATGGACTCAGAGATGAATTTTGATGTGATGATGATTGAACAGTAATTTTTCAATTTTCATTTTCACATATGAATATTCATTTTGTTGGATTCCTACATTTTAAAAGAAGAAAGGGAGCAAGTTGGATTTCTTCCAATTGTGGCTTGGACCATGGCCAAATTCTCAGAAAAAGGAGGGGATATGTAGTATTATTTAGCGTGTTTTGGGAGCGCAGCCCCATTGCATGAGATCAATGTATTGCTATAATGTGGTACAGCAAGCCATGTGTTGCCAGGGTAACATATGGACAGGTATATGAAGACAGGCTACACATTGTAAAAGCACATAATTTTTCTCACATTTAAAAGCACACATTTTTCTATCACTTGAAATGCCTCTCTGGCAGGAGACCCATTAGATACTTAATTAATTAACTTAACTAACAAATACTAACACGATTTTAACTTATTAATAATATAATGTGTTCTCCATGTGCAAAATGAGGCAGGCTGAGATTCATTTTAAACGGGTGCACAGATTTTTTTTCTTCTCTCTTTGCTCTGTCCACGGTCTTTGCAGGAAGCAAAAAATTTGAATAGCAGGAAATTAGTTGATACAGTTTCTTACTGTAAAAGTGAGATATTGTTTGAAGAAGGAGGGTATGACATGATGGATTTTTATTGGGTGTACGTTACTTTAGAGGCTGTAACAGAGGTTTCTTGGTGCATCTAGGGGAGAGAGAAAGGCAGTGGACATTTTGCAGAGTTTCAGGGAAGACTTGGCTGGAGTTGCTGTGGGGTTGCCTGGCTGAGAGGCGTCGCTCCAGTGCACTGCTGACCTTCGGGGACTGGGGATTCCAGTCAATTAGCAGCGGCTTGAGGACTAAAGATTAGGGATTGGAACTGCATGTCCTTGCCGAGTGCTCTAAAAAGAGAGCCCTGGGCCACTTATCGAAAGCGATCAGCCCGGAGATTTTGCATGTTGAACAGCTACAAATTGCTGGTAATTATCTCGTACAAAGTGAAGGAGCGGTGTGTGCATGAAATCTATTTCAGGCAGGCAGTGTAGTGATAGCTTCTATTGAAGAATCACTGTGTTTAAATGCCACATTCTAACATTGCCATCTAAATGCAAGTCCACTGATGCACTGTTCTTTTTATTGTTGCAAATAATTTAATGAAATGCCTTGTATTTTGCAATTGTTTCTCTTCTGTTTATTCTAGAAAAGACTGCCACGCAAAGCTGGTAATGTATGATTTTTGAAATGAAACTGGTATAAACCACAACCTGTGTAAAGGTTTTCTTTCTTGCTTCTGTTTTTCTCTGGTGCATTTAGCCCATATCACATGATAAAAGGGGAGGCTATTAGGTAATATATGCCAAGCATCCTATGTGGAAAAAGTTATGTTATGAGCAATTACAAATAGCTGTGTGCGTGGTTCCACTCAGTGTATATGTGTGTGTGTGGCTTCTGAGTGGAACACAATCCGATAGTCTGCTGGGCGTACATGAATCAGCAGAGAGAGAGGCCTCTGGAAATAGTTTCACTAATATAAATAAATTAGTGATAATACCACAGGGGTTGTGAATACTGTATGTGAACATTGTGGTATCCATAAGATGTAGGCCTGAGGTCTCTCTTTTGATCACATGAACTGACTAAGCAAGGAAAAAGGGGTTCTGGATATTGGGGCCACAAATAAAACAAAGAAATGATGCTTTCTAAAAATACCACCAACGAAATGCACACCAACTAAATGTATCTGTGTACTGAAATAATGCATAGCCACTATACCACTATAATACCAAACCCAATCTGAATGCAAGGAGTGATTATTGCTAAATTATTTTTATTTTTGGTGGTAAGACAATGCCGCTAGGCCCCAAATCTACACAAAATACCCAACAGTGGGACTTAGAAGTATATGTTGTCATCCTTCCCCTGTCTGTTGCCAAGCGCCCTGGTTTTGAGCTGAAGCATCACTGAAGATTGTTCGTGGAGACCCAGGATTGGTTCATTAGCCTAGCCTACACCAATCGCTGGGGTCCATTTGGCTTTAAAAGGGGCTGAATCCCTCTGAACAGATCATCTGAAGACCTTGCAAGTGGTACGAAGAAAAGAAGAAGGACTCATTTGGACCTGAGCTGAAGGTACAGTCTACCTTACATCTTCTGCCAGTGAAGGAAGGCCAGGAGTTCCAATAGGGAAGTAAGATCCCTCTCCTAAACATCTCCATGGGAGCACAGGGAGAAACTGGACTCAAAGGACCCATCCAGCAGCTCCAGAACTGGTACCCAGCCAGCACACAGCGTGCCCTGCTGGGTTCTGACAGAACGCTTCCTATGTGGGCAGTGTTGGAGTGTCTCTGGACAAAGGACAAGGCCGTTGCCTGCTAACACCCTCCTGAGCTTTGGGCCATCCGCCTTGAAAGTACACAAGCCATGCAACGAAGCTAAGAGGATTGCCACCCAAGCATCACCCAGAGTTCATCTTTCTAAGGACAATTTCGAAACAGTTGAGTCCTTGGAACTCATCCAGCTGCACCACTGACTGTTGTCATGCCACAGTCGCCAGAGATGTCCGAGACACCTCGACCAGCATTCCAGATCCGCCACCAGCACAGACAGAATGATTCTTGGCCCCAAGCCGCTGTACCGCACAGCCTGCAGGCATCCGTCCATCCTCGCTTGCCGAACTGCCTGCCGCCTGGTACCCACAGCTGTCTTCGACCACTAACTCTGTCTCACGGGTTGCAAAGTACCCTGGAACTGACTTGATGCTGTTGAGCACCAACAACTTCTTCAGCACCAGGTACATTGTGGTTCTGCCCTCTGGTCCTTATCTGAAGGCCCCTAGAGACAGTTACAACCCTTGGCCCCTTTGGTGTTGAAACCAAATAACCTTGAACGGTAAGACTGTTTGCTTTACCAACTAACCCCCTGTCAGTATCTAGAGTGCATCCCTTTCCTTTGTGAAATTGTCTGTCCTATGTGTTCCTTTATAGTGGTGGTTGTATTTGTAGTGTGCTAGAACAGTCTGTTGTAGTAATGATAAAGTAGATATGTTTATTCAATCTTGACTGGACAGTACCTTTTATCATTGGGTAATAATTGTATTTTTGCTGTGTTGGAACTAACCAACGATCCACGACCTTGCAGAGATAAGCCTCCTGTTCCGTCCATGTTACCAGAATTGGACAAGGATTTCTTATAATTTACTTGTATTTCAATCTGTTCAGATCCCTTCTGATGTACTAGAGGTGTGGGGTTGATTGATGGTTTAGAAACTGATATTCATCCCTTGACCACGGGTGCCCCGGAAGTTTATTTGTCACAGTTACCCCCACTCTGCAATGGCAATGAGAAAGAACCCTTAGCAATAAGCTACTACCTATCACACCTATCACACCACTCACCATCTCACCATTTCACACTAGACTATTTGAGAAGATCTATTTAATTCAAGGGAATAATAACTTTAACAGGTATGTGGGTCTATCTCTTCTTTCGGAGTATCTCATTCAGACTCCAAATGTGCATCCTTTAGAGCATTGCGATTTGACACAATGAGGCTGATTACACACACAACACTCATCAATATACTCTGATATATTATACTTTGAAACTTCACCTAGAGCAAAGTACATAGGGACCCCCATCCATGCGTAACCCCACTCCCAGCGCATCACAGGCATAAAATACCAACCCATGTGACTCATCACTCACCCACATCCTGTAATATATTGTACACCTCACTCCTTCTCCTACACCAATGCTATTTTCAGGTACATTACAGACATAACTTAATCTAATTCACACAGAGCATAAACTATTTCTAGTGAAGGAGAATTGACAACGTTTTGCAAAAGGTTGGTGAGGATCTCAAAAAGAACCAGATGTGATAGGAAAAGAAAGTGTATCTGACGGGCACATGTGCACATTTGAAAAACATGCCTTCACTATGGCAGATGTGACAACAATACCCTTCTCACCTCTGGAGCATAGACTTCCAATGTTAGTGATATGTAGCTCACAACATGAGCAAAGTTAAGTTATTTTAAGAAAAGGTCCCTTGCCTGGTTTCAGAAATAAATACATCTTTCCCAGGGTACAGTGGCAGGGACACGACCTTGCTCCTTGAAAAACATTGTGTATAGGCATATTATAAATATTCAATAAACAAAATAAATAAACCACAGATTGGTAAGAGGAGTAGGAAGAGACACACCAAGAGGTGGTGTGGGGGTGCAAACAAGGTCACCCTACCAATTTTCCAATATATAGATCCTACATACCATGATGGGAGATTACAGCTAAGCAACCTGGTCAAACCCACATTTACATCTTATGGTTTAGATGCCATTGATAACATTAAAGAAAATTGAATGCTGAGTTCTGTAATTAGGACTCTTTTTGCCCTGGACTATGTGGTCACAAGAATCGATTTATATATATATACATATCTGAACACTCAAGATGATAAAAATTGTTGCAGGGAAAGAGAAACCACATGTGAACAATTGTACTCTACTGTCAAATGGGTCCACTGCAGATGTCAAAATCATGTAAAGTTTGAAGGCAAGCTCTTGATATAGATACTTATCTTTTGATTGATTCCAAAAAACAAAAATTCCCTCCAATGCCAAGTATTGTTTGCCACATTGAGACATTTCATAAATGTGTAGAAAAAGATCTGACAGATTTAGACAGAAGTAGAAGTAAATATAAGTTAGAAAGATGAACAACATACAGCAATTACATCTTTGTAGGTGGATGACAACATTTTTATCAAAGAGGAAAACAAGGAAGGGCAGAATTGATCTTGAATGTGTAGTATTATTTGTGTGGAGTCCTGAGGAATCTCAAGGAAGAGTGAAGCTGTATGAGAGGGAACTATAACCTGAGTAAAGTGTGTAGAGGAAGAGTCATAAGCCCCTACCAGAAGCTCTGCCCCATGTTGCTTATATGTTGGGAACCGGAAATTGCGACACATGCCGTACCAGTGAGGATGCCTATACCGCAAAGAGTTCTTGAAACAAGGTACCCATTGAGAAAACCCTATTTGCATTCATGAAGAAATTATGGTCTTCTTGGCAGAGTCTCTGAAGAAGTATGAAAATTAGTGAGAATGAAGACTGGTGACATCATACGAAGCAGAACTGACGCACCCTGAAAAGAAACACAAGTAAAAAAAGAACATAGACATTCTATAAGTGGAGATGTCAAAGATGAGCAACATTTCAGGCTTGAGATGACGATGCTCATGCAAAGAAACGCTGAAGAAAATGCAAAGTCATTTTACATTTGTATAGATGCAGTAACGCAAGCAGACAAAGTGATCTTGAGGCTGGCTACGTAGTGAATAGATTATGGCGATGCACCAATATATACACATAGGAATGTATAGAACTTGGATGTTCCATGATGCATTTTAGCAAGGCTTGAAACCCTGTGTAGGGAAAGGTTTTCAGTGTATCGCAGTGGGAAAACAGCTAACGGTGAAAAAGAATTCAGAAAGGCTTGGCTGGCCCAGCACCAAGAGTTGAGGCCACAGTGAGCCTGGTTGTCCATTAAGTAGTTACATAAACGTGAGAAGAAAAACAAAATTTAGTTTGAGGTGAATGAAAAAACACTGAAGGCATCAAGAGTACATAATTTAATAATTTTATATGCAGCAAAAAGCTCAAAAACGTGGTCTCCAGTCACATGGTCGGATGAGAACAGCTTTGGGTCAAGCTACACCGAAAAAATAAGATAAAACTATGCCAGACTTCCTTTTATTCTCAGGCACAGAGAGCTTCTGCAAGGCCAAGTTCAAAGCCTTAATTGAATGGCAGACCGCAAGAGTGATGATGGATGTCTGATTGATTGGGTTGGATGCTATGGTCAAGACCAGCCCACAGGCACCTGGGTTACGAGCTTGCGTGCTGCTAGCGTGTGGAATATAACAGAAGGGTACAATCGTGCCAACCAATTGTAGAGGACCATGTAACAGAGAGCCCTATAGTTTGTGTAACCAATGAATCGTCGTGTATTTTATGACGATGAAGATGACTTGCACTTGAGGAGGGCTTTGTTGTCCACCTGATGTTAGAGACCCAATCACTACCCCGTTAGTATGGAACATATACTTAGATGTTCCCTGTAAGCCTATCACACCCCCAAGTAGGTTTTTGTAGTTTGCCACATAGTGTGACATCAATGATGACGAATATTGACTATAAAAATTGTGTTTTTTATTAAATTTACAGAGATAAATCGCGCGAACGTCCGTTGATGTTTGTTGTAACTCCCTGTTTTAGATAATTTTTAATAAAACAGCACTTTCTTTTGCCAACTTCCTGAGTTGGTTTAATTATTGATATAAGGGTACATTCTGCATCCCCGATCCATCTCTAAGTATTGCTACCTCATCTTAAAGGATCCAGGTGTATGGGTTCACGTGGTAGCAGAGAGAGGATTGTTAAAGATCAGTCGACCCAGTGGGCTTTTAAGGGTCTCAGAAATATCGGATGTCCTCCGCCAGTTAGCCGGAGTACCGCAATGCTTCCTGTGGATAGGGCCGAAACAAGTTGGTTCTATCCACGACATTGTGAAGATTTGTATACGTCACAAATGTGTTAAAATGCATACCTGTTTCAATTAAATATTGTCTATTATAGAGAAACACAACTTTTGTGTTTTTTATGTTTTTTATGTGCTAGAGATTAAAATATGTATATTTTTTTAATTACCTTAATTACCTTGTGTGTATTACCTGAATACAAAAAGGGTGGTTTGTGTATGTATTAACTCGATGTTATAGACAGCTCTAGAAGCCAAAAGGGAGGAAGCCGTATCAATGGGGTGTTCTTTTGTGTAATATTTTGTAGTCCTTTCCCATACAGCCCCTAAAAAGAGGACAAGACAGTTCTGGTTAGCTGACCTGCTATGAACAGGCAGACAATGGGAGACGATTGCAATTTTGGGATTTCACAATTTCTCTTGTTAGAAAACAGAGGGGCCAGACCACAGTATATCCCGTGGCCCCAGATGGATAAGGATAATCTAAGGTGCAAGCTTCCAAGTTTGACTTTGGGTGCTGGGAAATGGGTCTATGAATTGGAAGAAAATACACAAAGGAACACATTAGCAATAGGAAAAATTAAGGGTCTTCTAACAGCCATCCTTGGGGAAAGGGCTGATGACATTTGGATGAGAGCAGGATATTCAAGTGTCACAGCACAGAATACAGCGCATGATGGAGCGCCGTTTATTAATTGCAGAGCAGCTGTCTGGAAAGCACTTAGAGTACAATATCCTGATACGTCAGATATGGGTACAATTATGGCACGTAAAATACAGGAAGGTGAAGATCTGCTTGCTTATATTCAACATTTTGAAGAACAGTGTTATTTGGAAACTCGAGAGCCTTGGAGGAAATTGATACCTGTATTTTATCATATTTTATGTCAGGGATTACCAGAACAGGTACAGAGACAGCTCAAGAAGCTGGTGGGTATGGAGGCAAAGCCAAGGCCCGAAATACAGCTGACCATTGCGCATTATTGCTGATTGTTGCAAGAGAAAAATTGAAAGAGAGAAGATGCTAGGAAGGTCGAGGAAGCTTAACTAGTACAGAAGAAGCTGTCGAAATATGCTATAGAAGGGGCAATGTTAACTAGAGGAGAAGGGCCAGGATCACAACAGACAGCAGGTATGCTACAGGTGAATAACCAACAGCATAAGGAATAAGGAAGGAATGGATTTATGCTGAGAGACAGGGGAGGCTTCTGCAGAAGAGGAGGCTTTCAGAATAATCAGGGAAACTTTCAGAATAACCAAGGTGGTTTTCAGAATCTGCAAATTGATAATCAAGGCATGCAATGAGGGCAAATTAGAAGACCCCCTCCGGTGTGCTGAACATGTGGAATGACAGGTCATATTGCGCAAACATATGGGAGCCAAGGGTATGTGCAGAATAGGCAATTCTCAAGAGGGGGACAGCTTATCCTCCAGTATATAGCCCACAAAACAGGGATGGGTTCGGCCAAGATGAGACATTGTATCAAGCACAAGCACCATGAACACAATAGGCTTTGCAACCACAGCAAGCAACATTGAATCCGCCACAAGGGCAGTCACAGCATGCACCCATGCAGAAATAGCAGAGTGCAAATACAGGAAAGCCATTGACTCCTAGAGTAGGGGGGTGACACTGTCACGGGAGGGAATACTTGTACAGGTACAGGAATAAGTATGTAACCATATTAGGACAGCACGCAGGGTGACTTGATGTGTTCAGTACTGTCGGTGATGCCCAATCCTCAAGAGGAAACAAGGGTTGATGTTACTATAGGAGGCACATTCTTTTCTTTTTTAGTAGACACTGGGGCAACTCGCTCACGTATACGAGAGGGAACATTTTCATTATCGGGAAATACCATGAATGCCCAAGGGTTCTCTGGAGCTACAAGTAGAGTTCCTTTTACTGAGAAATTGCCATTCTCTATAGGAGAGTGTGATATGTCTGTCCCATTGTTGTATTCAAGGCAGACACCAGTTAATATACTGGGCCGAGATTTAATGACAAAGTTAAATATGATGATTTCCTTCTCTTATGAAGACATAGGGCCTCATTACGACCCATGCGGTAAGTTACCGCCTGGGCCGTGACTTTACCACCATGGCGTAAACTACGTTTACGCCATGGTGGTTGGCGGACTTACCGCCCCATTCCGACCTTGGCGGGGCGGTAAGTCCCCAATCCCCATTTACCCTTCCCCATTCCCATTTTTGCCCCATAAGGCATAATGGGAGTGGGGAAGGCGTTAATTACGCCACCGTAAATTACGGTGGCGTAATTAACTCCATGGTCCCTTAGCGCCATGGATTTTAACACCTGCTAAAAGCAGGTGTTAAATCCGCCATGGCGCTAAGGGATCTCGTACTCAGGCGGTAAGGGTCAGCGCTGTTTACGGCGCCGTAAACCCCTTACCGCCTGAGTTGTAATGAGGGCCATAGTGTGTTCAATGCCAGGAATACATTATTTGAATCGAGAGGGGGGAGGTGGGAGCACCAGGAAGGTTTGGCTACCGTGCTTAGGCTTGTTTTCTTGAGGTGGGTGCGTATTTAGCAAGCTGTTGTAAGAACCCAATGGGGCAGTGCTCAAATGCCCCGGACGAGAAGTTGCCGAATTTGTGAGGATTCTTAGGAAGTTGGCGCTGCATACATAGTTCATATGTTAAGAATTAATTGACATTATTTGAATGTGGGCGAATTTATCATGGCATTTACAGGGCAAATAGCTCTGTGAGGAACGGTGTTAGAGCCAGAAGTCTTTAACTATGGGGTATGCATTTTGTTAACATGGCTACCCAGTTAAGTGGGCAAGGTTATGAGAATACCTGATGAATTTCTATTCAGGCCACAGACGAAGGATGAAGAGGGGGGACGAAGAGGGGGGATGGGTTTTTCCCTTGGAATTACAGGCAGCCATAGTGAGAGGGGAATTGGCCATGCTCGAGGGCTGGGATAAGGGTGGGCCATGGAGAACAGTGATTGCTATTGGGGAAGGTTATAGATTGACTGATGTCAGTGATGAGGGTATGTTTAGAGATGACCCGTCAGATGACGAAGTAGTGTTCGAAATGAGCACTACATATTGGATCAGAACAGAAAGACGAGAGATCCCACAGAAAATTATGATAGTGCAGCAGCGTTCTGCATTTTTTAATGAAGATATGCAGAAAGTACCAATTTCTTTATGGACTACGGGTCCTTATGGCGTAGGCCTGTGAAAAGGAGTGGGAGAGGTTAAGATTAAGTTGAAAACAGAAGCAATTTTACTTCGAACAAGACAGTATCCCATGTCTCGAGAGGCAGACAAGGGTATTTTCAAGACCATATCAGCTATGATGGAACAAGGCATCTTAGTGACGTCAGAGTCACCATATAATACCGCAGTGTATCCTATTAAAAAATTGAAGCGTGGGTCATGGCGTTTAAATCAGGAAATGAGGCCAATAAACCAGATTGTAGAGGCAGAGTTTCCACTAGTTCGGAATCCTGCAACAATTTTGTGCAGCAGTCCCGCGGAAGCACAATATTTTACGGTGATTGACTTGAAGAATGTGTTTTTCTCAATCCAGTTACATAAAGATTCTCAAGCTCTTACGTCATTTACGTTCCATCAGACTAAGCTGAAAAGTACACGTTTGCCCCAGAGGTACTGTGAGTCTCCATCGATTTTCAATAGGGTTCTAGAGATGGACCTAAGCAATATCGATTTGCCAAGTGTTCTTCTGCAATACGTTGATGATTTTTTGGTCTGTAGCACAACAAAAGAAGAGTTCAGATGAGACTCAATTCAGCTAATGATTATTTTAGCAGACAAAGGATATATGGTGGACAAAGAGGAATTGCAGTACTGCCAAGAAGAGGTGTTGTACATAGGACAGTTAATCTTGCATGAAGGAAAGAAAGTTACACCGCAAAGAGATGAGGCAATCTTGCAAACATCAAAACCGCATACGATAAAGCAAATGCAACAGTTTAGGACTATGTAATTATGTTAGAGCATGGGTATTTGATTATAGTTCATATAAGAGACCATTTGTTGCAGGCCCTGAAGAAGGCACAGGTGAATCAGGAAAACATTGAATGCACTGAGGAAATAGAGGAAGGGTTTGATGAACTAAAAAAGGCAATTTGCACAGCTCCCATTTTAGGAATTCCCAATTATTCTGAGGAGTTATTTTTATTCTCGCACACGTATGGGATATTCATGACAGCAGTGCTCACACAAAGAACTACATTGGGGTACAAACCCTTAGCAAATTACAGTGGGATTTTGGACCCAGTTATGAGGGGTCACTTCCCATGCGCACAATCGCTTACAGCAGCCGCGTTTGCTATCGAGAAATCTGCGACCATAGTGATGGGGTGTTCCAAGACGTTATTCGTTGAACATGTTTTGTTTGCTGTTTTGGAGAAACCCAAGGGTACAATGATGTCTCAAAAAGCTTCTGCTTATGAGGTGGTCATATCGAATCCAGCAATCAAAATGGTCTGTTGAATCCTGGCACATTTGTAGCCGAACCACTGGCAGAGGTTGAGCAAGTGCATGATTGCTCAAACTATGAGGAATTCTATGATGAAATCCTGATGGTTAAGGAAAATGCACTAGCAGATGGGGTGGTTCTCTTTAATGATGGTTCATCGAAGATCGATCAAACTGATGGAGAAAGACATTTAGGCTCAGCTGTGGTAAGACAGAGAGCCAATGGGGAATTTGAAGTGGTAGCAAGTGCGAGACTAGCGTGTCATTTTTCATCAAAGGCTGCAGAATTGGTGGTGCTTATTGTCGTGCTCGAGAATCAGGCAGTGCAGGAAGTGACGGTGAACAGTGACTCTGCCTACATGACGTCAACCGTGCATGCACGATTAGCACGTTGGAAAAGGAAGGGCTACTTCCGAGCAGACAGCGCTCCAGTGCAACACACTGCATTATTGGACAGGCTTATTGAAGCACTACAACTCCCAGTAGCCATCGCAACAGTTAAATGCTCAGCACATACTAAGAGAACTTGACTTTATCTTCCGCAGAAACCAAGCCACAGACGAAGAGGACAAAATGATTGCATATTCTTCTGATATTTTTAGTTTTGATACTCCTGATGTGAAAAAGAAGATGGTTGTAATAATGGTTGTGAATGAAAGCTTTAATCACTTATCATGAACATAGTTAATGGAAGTGAAAGGTGGAGCTCCACAGGAAGAGAAAGATCTGTGGACACGGAAGGGGTGCTTTTTATCCCCTTCTGAAACACTGTGACAACAAGACAGCACTGGTAAACCGTTGATGCCTGTAGCCTTATTAAGGGTGGCATTAGAATAGCTACACTACCCTGCGCATGTCACTAGGGACAGCCTTGGAGCAACCATTGTGGAGGACTGGTTTGTACCGAACATGTTAGAACACCTTGCTTTTTATGTAGTAAATTGCATTGTATGTCAAACGTTTACTGCTGAGCGCACACTGCGAACAGTCAGAGGAGTAATTCCTCAACAAAATGTCCTTTTCAGCATTTACATATCGATTATTTTGATATGCTGCAGGTCTGTAATGGATATAGGTATTTGATAGTGGTAGTGTGCCCCTTCTCAAGGTGGATTGAAGCTGGTCCAAGCACACATCCGGATGCCACTATTCCTGCAAAGTTTTTAGTCTGAGAAGTATTTCCTATATGGGGAGTATGTGAGGGACTGAGATCAGATAATGGCCTTTGTGAATTCAGTATTTGAGCAAATTAGCTTTTTGCTTAGCTAAACACAAGTTTTCTTCTGCTTATCACCCACAAGTGAACGGAATATGTGAGAGACTCAATGCTCTGCTCAAAGAGAGGATAGCCAAGTTAAAACTGACACTGAAAAAGGGGTGGCTGCATTGCCTGCCTCTTGCATTATATGCATTGAGAAATCAGCCCGGCTCTGACCACCACCTCACACCCCACAAATGAGTTACAGGGAAGCAAATGAGAATGCCTCTGACTCCTCCATCGTGGACTAGGTGTGATGCCCAGGCAACTGCAGAATTGTTAGGAGATGAGTTACGTGCTTACTTAACATGTATGATCGCTAGTATCTCTGTCATTTCAGATCAAGTCAAGCGGGCGGGGTGTTGGTCTCAGAACACAGATGAAGACCATACAGCAACCAGACTTGAAGGACTATGGGTTCCTAAGCTTTCTGCAGGAGATCAGGTTCTAAAAAGGAATTTCACAAGAAAGTGGCACAAGCCCCGATTTAGCGGCCCTTTCATTGTAGAGGATATTACTCCATTAGCAGTCAATGTCCAAGGGAGGCGAGCTTGGATACACCTAGGAGACGTGAAAGTCTACACTGGAGAGGCCGAGTAAATGGAAGAATGCCTGATCTAGATTTTCTGTTCGATGACTGGAAGAGGCAGCAGTTCCCCAACTTGTTTCTTACTGAGCTTCTCTAGGTAGGTGCCCATGGTGCGATCAGATGTTAACATACACAGACTACTTCTTGCTGTCTTCATATTTATACTCAGAGCTTACCCTGCTCTGCTTGGGCATAGCACTGACATGCTTACTTTTATCCAAGATCCTAAAAATGGCTGGTGATTAGACAGCTATTGGCAGCAATTTTAGAACATATTAGACTATTGCCTGAACATTTTACCGGACACACAGATGGTCCTATCTAACAACGATGCCCACAAACTACTTGCCATGATCTTTTACTATTTGCTTCATGTACATCCTTATCTTGTTTGGCGAAATACTAAGACATACATGCTTATGCGAAATCCTATAAATCGTCCAGCAATCAGCCGATTACTTGTGGAGATCATAGAGAAAATTCAACAGCTACCGGACCATTTGACAAGATTGCCTGAATAAAATGAGTTTTTCCTTCCTTAAAAGTAATTACAGGCAATCATGTGGTCTATAGAGCATATTGCAGTTGCAGAAAGTGATCAAAGTCAATGACGAGCGGAGAGACAATGATGGTGGAGACTAATGTATCGGTGCATAATCTATGCCTGTTCAACATCCATTATCGTTTTTCTGTTTCTATTGGTTCTTGATGTTTACTTTAATGGTTCCAAAAGGGAAGGTGTTACATTAATCCTTCCCACTCCAGTCACCTTGGCAGAACGAGACATTGTAAGAAGGCCGAGGCCTTATGTGATTGTACCTACTCCAGAAGCTCACGTAAGAGGTACCTATATCTACGACAAGTGGCCCTAGGCTTCCCTTTGGAGGGAGGTCCGTTTTTTATTTACTTTATGATCATTATAGGCAGAATCATTTGGCAAGAAAGAGACCTAAGAGAAGTGCAATGGAGGACGATTACGAACTAAATGATTATTTAGACAGTACAGCACAATTGGAGAACAAAATGTGGTACCAGCACATGAAAGAGGTTGGAAAAAGTCCTTCTGAGGAGGATTGCTATGTATGTGCACTCCTGCCTTATGCTATGGGAAAATCTAAGATATTCATGGATATTGAAATAGATGTTCAAAGTGCCCATTGCCTGACTCACCTTACACTCTGACATACAAGAGGTCAGTTCCAGGGTCGAAACGGCATCCTTGGTATGGGTAACAGAATGGACATCCCCGGATGAAGATGATTATGTTCAAGATTTGAAGACACGAGAAAGAACACACACCAGAAATCATGTGGTAGGATATGAACAGCCTGGCATGAAGGGAGCTGGAATCAAATGGCAGATAAACAGGAAACGCAACTGTCAAGGGAGGACTGATGAAGAAGTTCGAAGCTGCAAGGAAAGAGGCCAGATGCAAATCTGGGGAACAGTTCTTTCTCCAGACGGCTGGGAAGAAGGCATAGTCATATGCAGAGCTGTGGCAGGAACTGGTATTCACAAGCCAGTTATTGAACGAGTGGAAAATGGATGCAAACCTCTATGGCCGACGCTTGTGAAACTTCTGACGTGGGTCAAAGACAAAGGAGGTTCACTACAGATAGTGCCTTTGGCTAGTGCAGAGCTATGTTTCAGAAACAATGGCATGAGAAAAGTTGCTGAGCTCTTGAATCCAATTAAAAGAGAGAACTATTTCTCAGCTAAATCAATAGAAGCTTTTGATGCCATTACATATGAACATAGATTGTTCAGTCAGACTTCAGCAATATTCATGACAATCTTTATGCCCGGGATCCAGTTGATGATGAATGCCAAATGGTTACATATAAAATGCAAGGGAGTAATGTCTCACGGAACTCTACAAATATTATGTCAGAACTGTCAGAGATACTGTCCCCTTCCCTCAACTCCTCCTTAGCTGTCTTTTCCAAAGAGTCTTCAATAAATTCTACCTCTTTCTTTCTTTGGGTCTTCCTTGGCTTCTTCCCCTTTCTTTCTTTTTTTGTGATGTAAGTAGGGGCGAGACTCCCCGGTGGCCATCGTGACCGGAAGGTGACCTAGTCTCGGGGGCCCCTGAGGAGCAAGCCCCCAATCTAAGTGAAAAAGCCGGCCAGCTGAAAAAACCCTGAGTTGAGTTGATGGTGTTTCTTATATGCGATGAAGTGGATTCGGTAGTGGTTATCTTCTGCCGTGGAAGGTAAATAAACAATCTGCTCAAAATGAAGATGACTGGATCAGCAAGGGTTAGCGGTGTCCTGCAGTTTATCTTCTGCCGTGAAAGGTAAGTAAACAATTTGTTCAAAGTAAAGGTGGCGGGTTCTACATGGTGTAGCGGTGTCCTGGAGCACAAGATGCTGCAGTAAGCAACTGCAAGAAGCGGCAACACGGCAAGTCCCAATGCGCCAAAACAGAACAGAAATGGAAATGAACTGCCTCGCTGAACACTGAGGCGATTGGGCGGCAGACCCAAGGAACGGGAACACCGTCGTACGATAAAGGGTAAATGTGGCTCGCACAGGAAGCAAAGGTAAGTGAGAAAAACAAGAAGGAATTAGAGTTGTAAAACAATAACAGCCGAGGCTAAATGAGAGTTAGAGATAGCCACAAGATATAAGAAGCCCTAAGAACGGAAGTTCAGTTAAGATAGCATATGGAAATAATAGAGAAAGGTAAAGACCAGTAAGTCAATAAGTATAAGAAGAAAGAAAGCTACAGAGGCTGAGACAGCAGTGCCTCCTTTGTGTACTTTTCAGATAGTAACCCATGAACAAATACCTGTGAAGAGTAGCCTCCAGATTTGACGGGAGAAAAATATAGGCAAAGAGTAACCTGCAAACAGATGAAAATAAGTAGAATTGTCAGAGAATATCAACAGGCGCTAGCGTATGCAGTAAGGGAAAACTTTGATACAACGCATCGGTGAACTGGTGCGTGTGACGTAAATACGTTCCAGCGGCCATCGAGGGAAAAGCATGGACCGGTAATTTGGAACACCGGCATCCATGTTAGGTGTATCTCCATCGACGCCATACCCTCCACGGCTGATGCATGACATATTATTACTTCATAATGTACAATTGACTTCTAATGGTTGGTTGGAAGCTAGGCAAGGTCAAAACAACAAGGGAACAGACATATATTCAAGATCTTTTATTATTTATTATTCACATAATAGACACAAAAAAAACTATAAATCTAGATGTTCTTGTTAAAATTCATACAAAGCATCAGAGTTTGATTAATAAGCACAAGGCAGTATAAACAACAGTTCCTAAAGTGTAACAGTGCAAGCACGCTGTGCAGTCTATGCCAATATTGGAAAAGAAAGGAACAGAACTCCCTTGCCGTGATCCACAGTTCACGAGGATAGAGGTTGTGGCTCTCTAAGGCCCGTAATAAAGTACCCTTCAGATCCAAAAGGAATACATCTGAATTAAAGTGAATGAAATCTAAAGTGCATTGAGTAAAGTGCATTAGCCTCTATCCTCGTGAACTCGTGTATTAAGAGCAATCCAAGCCCCACAACACCATCACAGATTTGATCCAACAATGTAAAACGTGAGTTTTATAAAAGCGAATTTCAGCAAACCTTGCCACTTTTTTCTTTCAATATTAATTTACTTCTATGTGAAACCAATGATTTTAATATGGGCATTCTGTGTGCATCCTCCTTTTTTTATTTTGTGTATTTTCTGCTGGAGGCAGTAATTACCGCATTTATTCATTAGCAATCCAATTGTTCTGCATTGATACTAAACGACGGGAGTAGTAGAGATTATGACCAAATACTATTAGGGATTTGCCCTCAAGAACCTACCATAAAGAATTCGTTTATTTTTAAAGCAATACATCCCACCAGTCCGTTTCCAGAGAGGGAGACCAACTGTAGAAGCTCACTCTGGGAATCCGAGGTGGATGGTCGCAAAAGGATACTGGAGTGGGTGGTGGGTGGGGCGGGGTAGGCTTAGGCATTCCATTGGAAAATATTTGTTGATGGAAGCGGTAGCAAATGCATGGATCAGTCTTACCCCAAATGTGGTGGAGGCAAATACCATACATTAATTAAAAAAGGCCTAAGCCAAATTCAAAGAGACAACACTGCTAAGTAAACCTGGTTAAAGCTGGCGTCTGCATTGCCAGATCAAACCAGAGCGCTAACACCCCAGTCCTGGTGTTTACTTTGACAACTTATTGGGATCTGGTAGTTTAGTTCAAGAGGTTTTAATTGGGGTAAAACAAGACTGCATTTATATTAGCTTGGTAAATTGAAGTACAGGACTGGGGTAGAGGTCCCCATTCACTTGCAGTCATCTGGTACTCCAATTGTGAGATCATGTGTGGTGGTAGAAATAGGATGACTGGCTGGATCTCTGGCAATAGCCAAGCCTCATAGTTCCTAGAGCAAATGCAGATTACTATTTCTTTATGTTTTTTTCTGGTTAATAGGTCACATGATCTCATTCTATCATTTGTGTTTTGTCTGACATCAATGCTTAAAATAGACTCTCTGTCACTTCCTTTACTTCCAGCTAATAATAATGGACCTTTCAGGCATTTGCAGAAAAATTTGAATGAAATAAAACCGAGGCAGAAAATGTGGAATCTTTTTTTTTCGAATTTTTGGACTTTTTTGCAAATTAATAGATGGGGTGTGGGGTAAGGGCTTATATTAAGGTAGGGGGAATGTTGGAGGGGTTGTGCGGAGGTCGCCCCCCATTTCAAGGAAAAAACCTGCATAAAATAAAATCGGCATTTTCTGCCTCTGTACTTTCTATTCGATCTTTTCATGGACAACTGGCCTGTCATATAATGTTTTATTTGGTATTAGTGTTATGTGTTTATCTGTTAAATTCACTTCCGGACTAAAGTGCATAATTTGAGTAGGAGAGGAGTAGTTCTGTTGTGGCACCAGAGGTGCCATCGCGGAGCATTCGGACTGGGGGACTGACTACGTAAAAGGGAAAAGGTATTGCCACGTGTAGGAAGAAAAATAGAGATCCAGATCTTCGCTCGAAAGGGAGCTTTCTAGAAGGGTCTCTGTCAGGTGATCAGCATGGTGGAGACACCTTTGTTGACTACAGACTTTTCAAAGTTTTGAGAAATAGCTGGACAGGGGAGGGAGGCTTCGTCTTAGAGACTAGACAAACAATCTTGAAGGGACTTCTGTAGGTTTCAGTTTCAATTGCAGGGTCATAACCTATAAAGGTGAAGGTCTGTTGGGTGGGTCAGGTTATTGCAGTATTGTCCTGGTAGAGTGAAGATGTGTCTCTGTGGAGTGTCCTGCAAGATTAGAAAGCTGCCTCTGTCTTTGCTACTACCAGAGAATGATTGCGGAGCTCTGGTTCTCCAAGACTGAAGATTCTTTGTCCCAGTGAATTCATTGACATCCGTTTCCAAAGCCTAACTGTGCAAAGGAGTAGACGTGTTTAACTGGTGCATGATATGTAGCAAACGAAGCAGAGGGCAGGTTTAGGCATGCACAACAAAACACTTTACTCAACTTATAACTTTACCTTATCCCTTTAATGTGCCTCTTCCCTGTCTCTGGCATCCCCTCTTCCTCTTGCTTCCAAGATTGCACCAGGTATGCCAAACTGGAAAAATGGTACTGCGCTATTTTTGAAAGATGCCAGCTGAAACACTTTGCTGCCCAAGCCTGTTCAGCTGGGTCTGCACTTTAAACAATTTTTAAAAAGGGTAGGTCGATGAGAGAAAGCAGTAACCAAGGGAAAGGCCCAAAACACTATAGGAAGAAGAAACACTTGGGTAATATGTACAAGGCAACACAAGGATAGACAGACAACTATAATGTTTGTGCATGATCTCTTTAGAGACAGGATGATGATATATTGTCTTGTACATCAGCAGTTCCCTATAATATATAATAAGATTAAAATACTCACTAAGATTAACACGTATACCTAACTAAGCTGCGTAGAAAATATTATAACGATAGAAATAGTATTTTACAATATAACACCCATCTATAAAGTGCCCTTTACACATAAGCAATGTACAAAGTGTCCTGACTTGACAGACAGCCTGGCCAAGGCTTCCTGGGCATCCCACTTTAGCTGTGAAAGTGCTCTATGATGCTCTTTTGCCTGGTCTCAAGTCCATGGGCCACATGTGCTTGGTGGCTTTGGGCAGCATCAGTGGAGGGGGAGGGCCGGTGTTCATCCCCAGACTGCATATGGTAGAAGCAACCTAGGGTTCGTGTGATGACTTGGGCCCTTTATGTCCTCCTAATCCAGGCAAAGTATGCCTGAGGCAACCAGGCACTTTTAACAGCAGCAGGGGTCCCCTATATAGCCCTTGAGCTGTATGTTCGAGAGGTGGTCTGACAAATTATGGCAATAGCTATGGAACCCCACAGCAGTCCATTACCCAGGCTGCCTGGCCTGGGTGGCCCGGAAGGCAGGTGTGGCCCGCTGAGGGAAGTGATGGACCCAGCAACTGTCCTCCAGCGCTCCTCATCCTGGCAGAGAATGCTGCAAATCGAGCAGGGTGGCCCTGTACAGCAGTGCGGATGGTGTGTGCCAACCCGGTGTGAGGTATCTTGGATGTGATGGTGAGAGCAGTGATGCCTCATCAGGATCAACCAGGTATTTTGTTTTGCTTGGGACACTTAGCAGAGCATTGCCTCAACCCTCCCAAGTGAAGGTTGGGTCCAACTTTTCCAACGTGCTCTGCTCACGCTGTTCTATTTGGCATTCCTTTGTTTTATATTTGAAGGGTCCTTCACACAGCAAACGTGCTGAGGGACCCTTCTGTTGAGGATCAGGTGGATGCATTTTCTCTAACTCTCACCCCATCAAAGCCGTCATATTGGAACAGCAGAAGTGTCCTATGTGAGACTCCATGTGTTATGCCTATAATGCATTGAGTGTACGAGAGACAATATGCACTCAGACAACCATATCCAATGTGCCCTTGCACTGCCTTTCCTCTCCTTCCCCCAGAAGTTCATGGTATCCCAAGCTCTGGTTCTCTCTAGGTTGGACTATTGTAACAGCCTCTTTCTAAATCTACCTGCCTCTACTCTCCGCCCTCTGCAACTAATCCAGAACAGGACCGCAAGACCTGTCCTTGGCCTCAAGCCCTGGGATCGTATCTCTCCAGCTCTGAAATCTCTCCATTGGTTCCCAGTGGATGCAAGGATTAAATTCAAAACCCTCTGCATTCTCCACAAGGCTTTCTGGGGCCTGGGTCCAAAATACCTTCGATTATCCCTCTGCAAATACCTCCCCTCTCGAGCTCCTCGCTCCTCTACCTCTAACTCCCTCAGGGTCAGTCGTTTTTCAAAGAAATGAGCTGGGTTTAGATATCTGTCTTTGGCTGGGGCCTCCCTCTGGAACAGCCTCCCTGCCACTCTAAAACTTGAGGAGAACCATATCCGGTTCCGGAAGCACCTCAAGACCTTCCTCCTTTCTTCTGCCTTCGCTCCCCCTCTGCCCTGCTGATTTGTTCTCTCTTGGCACTGTGCACCTGGCCACCCTCTGTCCTCTGCGCCCAGGTACCTGCTCACCCTGCCACCCTCTCTTACTGCTTTGGGGCCACCCCTTGCACTGGGGTCTGCATCTGTACCCATACAGCCCCCCTTTTTCTTCCTGCACTCATCAGACCTACGCTGTCTGCTGCCTTAAACCTAGCACTTTGCAAAGTGCTGACTCCATTACCACTGTTTGTTGCCTATAGTATTTATTTATGTATTATTATTTATCTGTTTCTCCATTGCTTTGCACTTTTCACTTCTCCCTCTTACATGTACTTTTCCCCTCCCCCTCTCCCATGCACTTGCGTGATCTCAGTGTCACTGGGCCTAGTAAGATCGTTGTTTTGTTCTCCCCTGTTCCACTCTCTTGCCTTGTCGCGCTCTGAAACACTTGTGAACGAGGGCGATAGAAATAAAATATCAATATCAAAGTGTGGAAGGATGCCGTATGGAAGGATGTCAGAACGCACCATTGGCCATCATGGAGTGCTGAGTGAAATCTGATGTGGATAGAGTGATGTCAGGAAGAAGATATATACGAAGCCATACTGAAACGATATGAAAATTCTTAAGAGTGACGATGTAACTGAAGCAATAAGATAAACGTGTGTGAAATGATAAAGTAATTAAGTTATAGAAACCTGCTAAAGAGGAATATATAATGTGGCTAGGACAGCCATAGTTGGAAAAAGGATGCCGGCTTCTGTGAATATTCAATTCAACTACCTCAGAAACAGATCAGGATTGCAGAGTCAGGAGATGCTGGAAGTACAGCATTGTGTGCAAAACAAAGAGGAGTCTAAGTTGGCCTGGGATCAAGGATGTTATTTTTAAGGAATAGCTGCAAAGCACGAAGGGAGGCAGAGGGATAAGCCATGGATGAGACATATTTCTCTTAGATTAAAGAAGAAAATATCTTCAAGAGCCAAGTATTGGCCAATTAAAAGTGTAAAAACTCTATTCAAGGTAGAGTGAGCAAGTCTCTAGAGGCCAAGAGGAGCAATGCCACTCAGTATAATGAAATCAAATAGCAGTAAATAAGAGGCTGAAATGGACAAAACCGTGGTCTCTTCACCTCTTCAAAAACAAGGGCTATTCATTAAGCCTCGGATGAAGATAGTGATGTGTTTTCACTCCCCTGACTGTTCTAGAACAGTGAGCAGGCTACAATGTCAACTACAGATGGGAAACTTTGGCTCATGGCCGGTCTGATGAGAGATGGACTAATTGGGAAAGTAGGGAGTAATCTGACGTGATTCAAGCACCTGGGTTTCGGTTTCCTTACGTTCTGCTAGCTAAGCTGAAAGTCCAAGGTTGGGTGAGAATGGCAATCAATCAGTGGGTCTATGGGTCAACCTACTATAAAATGTTGCATAGACCATTCCGCTGCCATTTTGTTCGCTGTAATCAGTAATATAAGTATTTAGAGGTAGTTTGAGGTGTATCTTACAGAAAAGAGAGCCAATGAAGTACTAACCTGCATACATTCTATAAGTAGACATGTTCCCCTAACCAATCCCTCCCGCTATTACGTTTTATGGTTTGCCACATAGGATGACATCATAGATGACGCATATTGTGGCATAGGACCTCTGTGTAATCAAGTTTGTGTGTGAGTGTGCAAGCATCTGCCTGATGTTTGCAAGTTGACCCTGCTTTATTAAATTGAGCCTAAAGTAGTACTTTGCCATATTCTTTGAGTCTGTGTGGTTATTTGGTCTGAGATCTTTACTGGTAATTCCAGCTAGCACAAGAGACGCTTCAAGGTGCTAGAGCACACTTCACCAAAGGTGTAACTGGAGGGTTCCCTGCCTGTACCAATTTATTATACTGTATAAAACAAATACATGCCTTGCAAACGCCCATAGCAGGGATTTTGGGGTCACACCTGTCTGTGTGGACTCAATTTCTTTGAACTCATGGGATCTTGTGGATAGCTTCAATTTCTTATTTATTTATTGTTGATTTAAATGGCGCCAACAGCAGCGCTCTACAGACCGAAATTTGCGCTAAATAGAGGCACAGTCTGTGGCGCCCTCAACTGTGTTATAAAAGAGCTTTGTAACCCCTAGGTTTCCTGCCGATGGCCTATGAGCACAATCCTGAATAACATTTGAGACTCCTCATCAGGAGCTGCCATCTGCAGAGATAGTTCTGCATAGAAATCCTGTAATGCTTCTTGTAAAGTGACCTTAATAGTGATGTCCTCGGGAACAATCAGGACCCACAAAAAGCCTCCTCCTCACATCCAAGATATCAGCAAGTGGAAGCGCACACAAGGACACAGGGTAAAGGTGAGTAGGAAGGGCTAGATAGCCGGATCCCACCCCGAGCATTAAAAAAAAAAGAAGAAACAAATCCACACACAAATAAACGTTATATAGCAGAACCGGGAGCGATTAAAACAACAACAAATTATTCTCTTAGCCCAAGGAAAAGAAGAACATCTCGCTGTTTACAGGTAATGAGAAAAACAGAGGACATAGAGCCACATGAGTAGATGAAGGAAATTCTCATAGTATGTTGACACGTGAGCAAACGAGGTACTATGGTAAAGATCAGCCCTCAATCTAAAATACGATCCATAATCCACAGCAAGGTCCCAACAAGCCAGGATTTCATCAGATGGGAGTCCAAAGACACCAAAGCAAGGGTGGGGGGGACAAGAGCAAGCGAAGAAGCAGTATCCAAGGACTTGGAGTCCTTCAGAAGTAGGGAGCGGGAGAATCCAGCAAGTACCAGACCGAGGAACAGACAAAGGTGGAATCAGGAAGTGGCCAGGAACACACAAGCCACAGAAAGGTCTTCTGAATCACATTCCCCAGGGCAGGACTGGTTTACGAACTCTAGAAAACAGATGGATGGCACACATGTTTAGCGTGGCTGGACTGCTAGAACTGTGGTACTATGGGGCGCACAGGCGTATCGAGGGACCAATGTAGCCACAGCTAGATGCGCAGCCCCAAGCTTTGTGTAGACTTTTCTTTATCCTATGCTACTAAAAAAGATCCCAAATCTCTAAATGGGAACCACCTGTCTTTAAGTGCCGCAAAAGTAAACAGGAACAAAGTAAATTGTAAAATTTCAATGTGGGGCAAAACATCCATATAATAAACCCACACGAGGCCAATAGACTTCCTGTTTCTTATCTACCTTTATTAACATAAAAGTGCCGCAGGTTAGCATTAAACGTGCCACCTGCACCAACTTCAAAAACGTGGTTTACCAGCTCATGGCGAGCGCCCGTCACACCATCTGTAGCACGGGAAACTTCTCCAATCTTTGTAATGTCTCAAATGTAGAAATGAAGGGCAGGATATTTCCAGCCTTCACCTTTCTATGATCAAAACACTCATTGGGCCTCATTATGAGTGTGGTGGAAAGGCAACAACGGCGGCGGTAGTGCTACCGGCGCTGTTGTTACCTCTCCACCACACTATGAGTTCTGCTCGCCGGTACCGGACTGCACGCCTGGTCTGACCAGGCGTGCATACTGGCACCCGCGAGCAGAGCTCATGATTGCACCAGCACCGTTATAAACAGTGCCAGTGCAACCATGCTCCCGCCCCCCATTCTGCCCTACTGGGCAGAATGGGGATCGGGAGGCCGGCCATAACGGTACCCGCGAATGGGCAATTACCGGGTCCACCAAACTCGGCATGACCCGGTTACTGCCCATTCGCTGGTGCCAGAAAAAAAACAACTCTGGCGGCAGCCGTGCCCTTAATAAGGACACGGCTACCGCCAGAGTTATAGTGAGGGCCATTGTCCCTTTTCTATCACTACACACATCTCTGAAAATGAATGTGACTGAAGAAATACTTTGTGCCAAATTCTCAAAAGATGCATTCTTTTCTAAAAGGGCTTTTGAATATGGGCATCATCGATATGCCCCTTTTTAATCCCTTTCAACCTTTGCGCTAATTAGGGGGATGCTTCTGTCCTTTTTTAAATGCATTCAGAATTCATAAACAGGATTTGATTTAAAATGAGGAGAATCCAAGACATTCCTATGCACCTGTTTTATTCAGGCACAGTGGATGCTCATAACCTCTATATTCCTTTTTTTGGTCACAGTACTTACTCATGAAGGCAATCCTCCTTCCAACAGAACCTGTTTTAGAAAAATGCTTTCTATTTTCTTTCCTTTAATAGTCCCCCCCATGCTCTATGCAGTGTGCAGGTGCTGCTGGATGTGTTGCTACATGTGTGCTGGGACACATGTTGAAGGTTGTCTTGTGAGTTGTTGTTTGCATGTTTTGCACGTCACTGAGGGGGGCCCGTGGGTCTTGAGATTGTGGGTGCATGGATGTGTTAGCTGCACTCGTTTTCATTTTGATCATTGTCTGCAGATCCTTCCATCAGGGAATGATGGCTATTTCAGGGGATTAAGTTTGACTGTCGACTGAATGCCAAGGCGACAGATAATATGTGCATTTATCTTGATTGTTATGGAATGGCTACATTAGTTGATGTATGTCTGGATGGGGCCATTCTGGTGTGTCACCCTCTTGGTCTCAATTGTCAGTTACCTCTTGTTCATTTTTGGTTTTGGGATGGAGTTTAGAGCAGTCATATGGCCAGATTGTGCCAAATGTGCCAAATGTGGATCGATACCGCACTGCTTTTCTACACTCCACATTAGGGACATGTTTGTGCGCATCATGCACATTGTAGAACATGTGTGCAGCTATATGCCATTGTGCTTGTTGTATTTTGTGTCCATGTTAATTTTTGAGGCCATGTATGACTTGCAGCTCAGGCATGTTTCAGGATTTATTGCTGTGTACACATTTGACAGGTATGTTAGTTAGTCATATGGGGTGTTTTTGGTGCCAAAAGGGAGATTTCATTAAATGGTTGGCATGGTGGTAGTGTCCGCCCTCTTCAATGTGTTTCTTTGTGAAACACAAAATGAATTATCTTTTTAGTTCTTAGGGATGCTAACAAATGTGCACTTCCAGTAGCACTTTCTCAGGGTAGTTTTGTGGCCACAGTGGATTGGCCCATTGCCATAATTGAATGGCACCTGGTATTTGGCGGGATCGTATGCTCTTCATAGGGGAATGATTTTAGGTGAAAGAGGATTGCACAAGCTGGGCATGTGCAGCCTCTCCACATGCCCTTTCCCCAGCCATATGCAAGTGGTGTGCCTGTGGGTGTGGATGGTGTGCCACAACCATGTCATCCGGGACACCACGCTGTGTTGCAACATTGTGCAGGACACATGCTGCCACCATGATCCTGCAGACTACTTTCTTAATAAAGATAATAGACAGAGTAGCATACCTGCAAATCCAGCAATATCTAGAAACTCACAAACGACTAGGCACCCGACAATCGGGTTTCAGACCGCAGCACGGCACTGAGACAGCCTTAATCGACCTTAAAACCCAAATCAATGAGATTGATGACCAAGGAAACACTGCCATGCTACTCCTTCTCGAACTATCGGCAGCCTTCAACCTGGTAGATCACACAGTACTGTGCGAACACCTGGCCTCGGGTGCCCACTTCTCGAACGATGCCATAGCCTGGATCCAATCATTCCTGGACAATCAAACTATGAGAGTCTTCTCTTCACTAGCCTCAGCAGACCCCATCAAAATAACATGCGGTGTACACCAAGGCTCTTGCATCTCCCTCACCCTCTACAACATCTTTACCAAGCCCCTGTTTGACAAGTCGGACAGACTGGGTGTCACACACACCAACTACGCAGATGACACCCAGATCCTCATACCCCTTTCAGGCAACTTTGATTCAGATACGGCCTTGGTAAACAAAATATACATCATCATTCAGGCATGGATGGCCACACATGGTCTATGTCTGAATGATGATAAAACCGAAATCCTTCTCCTCGGCTCCAACGCCAATCTAAAAAAACTTAGCTCCAACTACGAGGCATTCAACATTGATGGCAACACCATCACAGTCGCCAAAACAGTGAAAACTCTAGGCTTTCACCTCAACTCAGCCTTGTCACTAAAAAAACAAGTAAACTCACTAGCATCCTCTACCGCCTACACATGCAAGTTAATCAGAGCATGTAGAGCATTCCTCTCCCAAGCTAGCTGCATCATCATCGCCAATGCCCTAATACTATCCAGACTCGACTACTGTAGCGCCATGTACCTAGGAGCCAACAAATACATAACCGACAAACTCCAAACACTACAAAACAAAGCACTCAGAACAGCCCTTAACCTACCCTCCAAGGAACACATCTCCAACAAAAGAAGAGAACACAAATGGCTCAAAATCTGTGACCGCATCTCACTCAAAATAGCATCACTCACTTTCAAATGCTTAATCAATGCAGCACCCCCATATCTCGCAGCCAGAATAGCAAAATGATCTTCCATCGCCCCACCAGAATGATTAAGTCTCATTGCCTTCAGGTACCCAAATTCAGAAAAAGGAAATCGGGCGACTGTAGCTTCCCAGTCATGGCTGCTCAATACTGTTACACTCTCCCACCCAACACCAGAACAGACCAATCCTATTACAGCTTTAGGCGAAACACTCTCTCCTGGCTACGATCCAACGATTCCCCTGACTGAATCATGCCAACCTGGCTGTATATATGTACATCCCTAATTGACCCACCGCAATGTAATTAACTGTATATATATATATATATATATATATGTATATATGGCTGTGTATATATATATATGTAAATATGTCTACGAAATGTAATGCTATGCTTTACACTCACCTGTGCCTTATCCTGCAATCAAGTTTTTATGTAATCTTACTTTCCTGTTCTCTGTTGCACCTTGTTACCTCTGGGTTCTGCGCTATGCTAAATAAATAAACAAACAAACAAACAAACAAACAAATACTAGTGGTGCATATAGCAACACACCACCAGAGTGGTCAAGGGAGCGAAAATGTGACTTGAGCACTCCGAATGTGCGCTCCACTATGCCCCGAGTAGAAATATGGGCAGTGTTGTGCCTTACCTTGGCAGGTGTGTTGGGGTTGCCTATGGGCATCATCATGTATGTGCTCAGAGGGTAGGCACGGTCCCCTGTAGAGCTGAGAATGGCTGTCATTGTCATTTGTTGACAGTGTCTAATGGTCTGTGTGCAACATGCATGCATGTGCATGGCCATTCATACTCAACAATGAGCCATGTGTTGCCATGCTTCCCAGCGTCCAGGGCCCGGTGTAGCGGGGACATCCTGAATATGAAACTATCATGTGGCATCACACAAAACCTGAACATTGATGGAGTGCCAATGTTTCCGGTTGGGGTAGATGTGCTTTGTTGCTGTAGGTGGACATAGAGCAACATGGGTGAAATCAATGGCACCTAGCACTTTTGGGAAGTGCGCCACCCCAACAAATCCTGGACCACTGCTTCCCTTTCTGCCGGTGTTCTGGGCATATATATATATGCTGGCGGAAAGAAGGAGGTGCAGTTATGATTGCCAACACCTGGTGTAAGCAGCTAGATCGCGTGGCCTGGGAAATGCCACCTACTATGGCGGTGGTCCGCTGGAATGAGCCAGTGGGCAAAAAATGCAGAGCAGTGAGCACCTTTTGCAAGGGGCTCAATGCTTGGGAGCACATGGTGGGTGATGTGAGGTCATCTTCCTCTCTGTGACCAGGTCTAGGATGTTATGATGGGGAGGGGGGGGCTATACCTGCCATAGACATGGTCATCAGGCATCCCAAAAAGGCTGGTCCTTGGGTGGAAGATCTGGGCACTGGCCATCCTCCTCATCCTGCGGTGTACCTGGATGATTGCTGCAACAAATGGTGCAGTCATCGTGGCTGTATCCCTGCGTTTGTTGAGCGTGCATGCTTTTTATGCATTTGTTAGTATGCACGTTGACGTTTATGCCTGCTATCTCATAGCGTAGGTGTTGCTGAATTTGCGCATGCTTTTTCTTGACCCGGCGTTCCCCGTTCAATTCCATGAATACATTTGTTTCGCGTGTGTATGGGCAGTATAATAGTTTGACGGTAAAACATCCCCCGTAACGCCCACATTTTCGCTTGTTCTTCCTCATTCCACGTGTTCTGCCCACTTTTTATGTGGCTGTGCAGGTCCGGCCAGCCCTTCTCTTGGAGTCTCGTGCAAGCTATTCGTCAGATTGCAGTGATGTGGTGGACCGGCGCGGATTCCTCGCAAGTCCCGGGTAAGGTCCGCACATTGTGCTCCATGAAGCGACGAACAGGGACTTGTGTGCAATTTTACGCGCAAGTACCCTTTTTTCAGCGAAGATTATTCCATGAATCGTGCACTAAGTGCTTGATTCACAGAAGCATTTTAGAATGGCGCAATCCCATTATAACATGCTCCATGAATAAGGCCCTGTAATAATTTTTGTAATTATTGGCTTTTCTTTTACATGCTGATCTGGGATTATCCAGCAGAGTGCACCATAAGCCTGTTTTTACTCAGCTTCAATAACTGTCTAACAAAGTGTATTTCCATTTTGCATTTTTCATTTTTCATTCAGTTTTCAATTTGCCATTATCAAGGTATGTGATCTCAATTTGCGTCCAAACTACCAGGAGAGCTCAAGGAGGCAGAAACCCGCTGTCGTGTCTATATTGGCCCCCAGACATTTTCTTGAAGAAAAGACAAAGCAACTCCAAATGAAAGAGGGAGCAAGTGCCTTAGGGTGGAATTCTTTTATAAGGTTTTGTTTGTACTGGGGTCTAATATGGCCATAGGCCAACCACCCCCTTCCTTTGGCAGGTTTGGTACTCAACTGCAACTGTACCCCAGATGTACACAGTGTTCACCGGAATGCCACTTTCCAACGCCAGGCCTTAACTACAGCACAGGGAGGGAGTTTGGATAAGAGTGATATACTCACTTATGTGGTGCGATGTGGTGACAGCACCAGTGGAACCACAGAGGGAAAGTTGCGGGGTGTAAGTGGTGGAGGATAGCTCAGGGGCAACGAGTTTGTCTTGGAAGCAAGATATAGCAGCGCAGGTTTGAATCCTGGTCTCCAAATATACCAATCATTGAAAAACTTACTTAGTTTCACTCTCTTCTCTCCTCTATTTCCTGCCTCTTTATTGTTTCCTTCTTTTCTGTTTCTGCTATCCTTCTATTTGTAGATAATTGTGCAAAATTTCATAATGTTTTGCTGTCAATATTATGCTACTTACTTGTTCAGATTTATAATGTAACTGTTTAGTTCACATTGAAAATGTAATAAAGCGATAAAAAATAACTGGAAAATAAACCGGTCTGCGGTATTAAGCGCGTTATAAAAAAAACAATCATAATTATAATTAGAAACTGCTCCTCAAGGGGCAAAGCAAAAATAGGTACCATCCAGGGTTGGACTAGGACAAAAGTAAGCTGGGCAGCCAAACAAATGTGGCCCGAACACAAAAAGTTGGCCACAACCGGGGAAAGATGGTGGACAGACAGGGCTGCGCATATCTGTGGTTATTGCTATCATGTCTTGAGTGAAAATCTTGAAAGCCTGAGTTAGAATTCATTGAGTTGCTATTGACAGATATAAACATCGTCACGACCCTATATTTATGGTTGTAATGTGATTATGTACATGCAATTGATAGGGGGGCTGTGCCCCAGAGTGCATGCAGTTTCGTTGAAAAAAATATTGCACATTACATGGGGCAAATAGGTGGCATCTTTACTTTGAGTTACTTAATGAGATTGAGCGTGCTGTGTGCAAAGCCAGAGCGCTCCTACACAATGCATGCGCAATGCAGACACATGGCCATAGGCGAAGAGAAGCAATGCATGTCTATGTGGCATCCGCATAGACATGCTACCGTAAAAATTCAGGTTTGTAGATTACGCTTCATTGCGGTTCTTCCCAGGACCCAATCGTTACCATAGTAACATTACATATACAACTTGGGGTCGAGCAGTGACTTTCATTTTGTAGAACCCGACGCGTGATGCATGAATCGTGACATTTGCAGGTAAGCCCTAGGGGGTTTTCAAGCCCACCCACTAGAACTCACCAATTAACAACGGGTCCGCGCTACACTCGGAATCCCACTTAGGGATCTAAACGTTGCGGAAACGTGTACATGCTAAAGAAGACGTTTTTCTTTTCTCTTTTTTTCGTTTATTTGCAAACAGCACGTTCAGTTAAATATGCACTCTATAGAATGTATACAGATTTGCAACACAGGAATATGTATAATAACTATGTACATTATTAGGCACAGACTTTTATGGAAACCGCACTGTAAGCACTAATATAGTAGCAGGCATGGACTTTTTCAATCCGCATTGCCATGAAATGAATCACGCGCACCTTCACACCTTCATATGGTGTTTCGAGTAATTAATAAGGAGGCAGACTCCACCGCATGACACGGATGTCCCTCACTTGATAAATATTCACAAAAGGGAGGGTGCGAACAGACGCACCAACCAGAATAGTGACAATGCACTTCTTACCTCTGTTTCTAAAAGTGTTCCCTTTCTCATGAGTCTGATGGGACTCACCCCGCCAGAAGTCAGCCGATGGGTAAGCCCAATCTGTCCTTTGGGGTTTTTCTAATGATATAAACAACGCAGCACAGACATGTACTAAATTCATTTCTTTTCCATCCTGTCCCTTTCTCCAAACCCTTTTATACCTCCCTCACCCCCACCTTCTTTTTGTCCTCTTTTTACTATACCCCCAATGCAACATGACGGCTTGATGGTATGTTTACAACTTTTTGTACTACACACGTATTTTCAATTACTGTCACATGCTTCTATGCAATGCTGTCTCGTTAGATTTACCATAATGCATGTGCCGTCCTTACCATTAATTTTCTGTGAAAATTGATGCTCTGTGGCTATTTTTAATTTTTGAATGTCTACTTATCCAATTACATAATCATACATTCCGTTGAACATATGATGCCAATATGATCTGTGTGTTTTTGATTTATTTATTATTTTTTATTTTTATTTTTATTTCCTCTCTTATTTATTTTGGATACGACACCTTCTATTATTGTTTTCATATTTTTGCCTGTAACAACAGATATTACCCAGATTTGAAAAAGTCACACTAGAAATGCCGAAACACTTGTTATCGTAAAGGGCCACTAATAAATACATAGTATGTGAAAAGAACCAGCCTATTGGAACCTAATTTCTACAGTGGCGCAGTAATTGATGTGTGCAGAATTCATTCTTAATTCTGACAAACGGAGTAGGGGAACTCTTTGTCTCCATTTCCTGCACGCACCATTGCGACACTACCAAAACTTGTATCTACTTTTTGAGTCGCGGAGGTCGAAGAGTGATCTTGCAGAAAAGTTCCCTGTACCTTTTTACCTACATATGAAAGGATGTTGGGTTTCCTGTTGCCATTGTTAACCTCTGCAGCCAGGCCCTGTGTGGGCCTGTTTGAAGTACCCCCTATTGATATGTTAATCGCTGTCACAAGCTGCAGGGCCTAAAAAATTAAAAAAACAGAGCGGATTCATGGAGCCTTTGTTAGTTAATCAGGCCAGTCATGGCAGGGGGAAGCTTGGTCCTCCCCCTTCTTGAAGAGGACATGGTGCATTCCTGGTGGCCACATTTCAACTAAATCTGACAGGGCAGACTGTGCCTGTAGGCTGTGTCCACCCAGAGTACACAGGTCGTTGCATCTGGCGTGGTGTGAGCATAGGAAAATGTGTGTGGATTAGTCCCACTTATTTCCCTGAAGTTGGTCTACCATCATTCCATTTAATTAAAGATTTCAAAAAGCCCAGGTGAGCGCACACCCACCATGCGGATGATCAAATTCCTCACAGATAAACACAGCCGTCAGAGGGAGCCAGAGACGAGGCAACATTTTTCTCTACCTTATCCACTTTCGCATCGTCTCCCGCCATTCACCCATCTGCGGATCATACTGCACCTTCTATTCCATTGCTATTGTGGGCTTTGCCAGTATTAGACCTAATGCTAGCAATCTATTTAGTGCCTTGCCATGCCTCACTTTCCTGCTATGCTATATCCTTCAAAGACACTGCTTCACCATGAGCTGAATCCTCACCTTTATCAACCCCAACATTGCTACCCAAAGCGCATCCCAAAATTCTGTTACCAGATTGCACCCCGTCTACTTGTGTAGATACGACGCCAAAGTCCACTTACACCTCCAACAATTTGGGTCTGCACCCTGAGCCATTTTGGCCACCATCACTGGAGTGATATATGCACGCCTCACTTTTTTTGTATTGGATCCACCGGTTGTAACAACACTCTGTCCCATTTCTGTCAGAAAACTGTTCCCCCATATCTCCATCCAATTTTAGCCTCAGGCCCCCCGCCTGCACATCCTGCTCAGCCCTGTCTGCTGCATAGAGTTTAGAGACATTCCTACTGCCGCCAGTCAGCTTTATGAGTGTCACATGCATCCGGTGGGTCCAGGACCTCTCCAGAAAACCGCCCCATGCCAGCCTGACCCTTGCCATTAAAGTAGCAAACTCCAGAATGTTGAGGCGAAGCGACGCATGTGTGGCACCAATCTCTGTAAATGTGATACCCCTGTCATCCTTAGAGATGTCTGCCAACAATCCCCCCTACCTCACTCAACCTATACCACACCCCCTTTCTGCTTGGGTAAATGCCCCAATCTATCACAGTTGAGGAACATCTCCGGCATGAAAAGCATCTTCTGCCCCAGACGTTTAGTAGCCTGCCACCAAATCTGCATACTGGTGCTCACTGGAGCCAGAAGCTGCTTATGCTCCATTACCCGCCCTCGGAGCAACTCCCGTAGTCTCTGTGGAGCAGATTCCACTTTAATCCAGTCGGTGACCCAGTCCGTATGTGGAAGAACAAATCAGTTCAACATATGCTGGAGCACGGAGACTCAGTAATAGGACCTAAAATCAGGCTCCCCAACGCCCGCCTGCCCCCCCCCACCTGCTGGCAAATGCAAAGTAGCCAATGCTATCCTTGGCGAACCCTTCCAGAGTAGTGCGGTCAGTGTCCTGTGAAGCGCCCCAAAGCAAGAGGTGGGTATAGGCATGGACATCAACTGAAACACATACAGCAGCCTTGGCAACACAATCATCTTTACCAGTGCCCCCCGCCTGACCAATGAGCTAGGGAACCTTTCAATTACTGCCAGTCGGCCCACTCCACATTCTTCTGATACACCCAATCCCAATTTGCACTCCCCATGATAGCGAGCGAGTTACCTGAACCCACCTTCTGGAATCGCCATCCATGCCTGAGCTCATCAACCACCCCCCCCACCCCCGGAAAGGGTATAGATCACAGACTTGGAGTTATTCCTCACCACCCCGGAGAGGCTCTGAAATTGCTGCACTTTGACCATCGCCTGCCCCAATAGTAACGCAACATTTAAATTAGGGCGAAAAGACAATTGATTGAAGGGAGAGACACAATTGGCTTTGCTTTTCTCAAAGGGAACACACACAGTGCTAGAAGATGGCAGGTACTCGGGTACCCAAAAAATCCCTATTTTTGCTGGAGACATGTATGGAAAACCATCCAATAGAAGTTAGTCAAGAAAGGACTTGACAATAATGTAAAAGCCATGGGACACGCATGGGGAGCAAGGCTTCTCTAACAGCGGTGGGGAGCTGAAAACCCTAGAAGGCCATATCGTCATGTTACTCTGCACTTAAATATGCCGCCGACTGTTTTGATGTGGCTGAACAGTCTGTCCAGTGAGAGAGGTCAGAAGAATGGGTCGTGTCACACGGGGATAATATGCAGAGAGGGCGAGGAGGTTGTTGGCTGGTGCGCTCTTTGCACTGCTTGGGTAAAAGAAGGGAAGGAGTGCAGGGTTACATGTCTTTATAACGAATCATTTAATAACGAATGAACAGGTAGCGAAAGAAAAATAACGACAAAAAAGAACGACATCGTTATTTAAAAATGTGGGGGGAGGTTCCCCAAACCCCCGTTTCCCCTGGCTAAAAACCCACTCCAACCACTTCCGCACAAGAGTTAACCCTTTACCCCAGCCCCACATATATTTTGGTTATTTCTTCCATTATTTATTTTTCGTTATAAATGCATTCATTATTACTTTTTCGTTAGATGGACTGTAGTGCAGTGGCATTCGTTTTTGTGTAGTACACCTACGATGCAGTGTGATTGGCATTAGTTCTTTCAACCGCTCAGAAACAAACAGACATGACATGCTGCCACAGAGAAAGTGTACAGCATGACATGCTGCCACAGAGAAAGTGTACAGCATGACATGCTGCCACAGAGAAAGTGTACAGCATGACATGCTGCCACAGAGAAAGTGTACAGCACGACATGTTGCCACAGAGAAACTGTACAGCATGACATGCTGCCACAGAGAAACTGTACAGCACGACATGCTGCCACAGAGAAAGTGTACAGCACGACATGCTGCCACAGAGAAACTGTACAGCACGACATGTTGCCACAGAGAAAGTGTACAGCACGACATGCTGCCACAGAGAAACTGTACAGCACGACATGCTGCCACAGAGAAACTGTACATCACGACATGCTGCCACAGAGAAACTGTACAGCATGACATGCTGCCACAGAGAAACTGTACAGCACGATATGCTGCCACAGAGAAACTGTACAGCATGACATGCTACCACAGAGAAACTGTACAGCACGACATGTTGCCACAGAGAAAGTGTACAGCACGACATGCTGCCACAGAGAAACTGTACAGCATGACATGCTGCCACAAGGAAACTGTACAGCACGACATGCTGCCACAGAGAAACTGTACAGCATGACATGCTGCCACAGAGAAACTGTACAGCACGATATGCTGCCACAGAGAAACTGTACAGCATGACATGCTGCCACAGAGAAACTGTACAGCATGACATGTTGCCACAGAGAAAGTGTACAGCATGACATGCTGCCACAGAGAAACTGTACAGCATGACATGCTGCCACAAGGAAACTGTACAGCACGACATGCTGCCACAGAGAAACTGTACAGTGACCCATTTCCCACATCACCAGACGCAGTCTTTATGCGCATTGGAACCCCAGGCAACCATAAGTGGTCGCCTGAAATGGAAAACACTGGTCTACCGACACCACTGTATTGTTCTTGGGCGCAGAACAGAAGAATGCTTGGCACACACTGACCCGTCTAGAGCACTAGGCGGTGTGCGCAACAGAGTACTAGGAGGTGAAGAATGAATGGAGCAACCCGAGAGAGGCGAGCAGCTTCCAATTGAACGGTTTTGAGGTTGTGAGTTGACAATGTCAGATCTGGATCCCGTTAAAATTTTTGTAATCATTAGCTTTTCTTTTACATGCCTTTCTCGCATTGGCCAGCAGAGGGCGGCATAAGCGTGTTTTTACTCTGCTTCAATGATTGTCAACAATGACTGTCAAACAAAGTGGGAAAACATTTTTCGGTTTTCATTCCGTTTTCAATTTGCTATTATCAAGGTATGTGCTCAATCCTCTACAGCTTCTCTCAGATGAATGTATCCACCCCTGGCTCTATCACTGAGGTGCCGTAAGACATCGCACATCCGTATTCTTATCCCATCTATATCGGGATCCTCTGGTATTTATGTAACTCGCCGCAATGGCAAAAAACATGCCGGACGGGTAAATTACCCTTTTCCAAGTTCTCTATGACACGCATCTACACGCGATCAATTAAGAAATGAAATGAAATTATATTTTATTTATATCGCGCTCGTACACAAGTGTTTCAGAGCGCGACCAGGCAAAAAGGGAGGGGAACAAGGGAGAGAAAAACAGAAAAAACAGCGATCTTACTAGGCCCAGTGACATTTAAGAAAGCGCAAGTGCATGGGAAAGGAAAATGAGGGAAAAGTGCGAAGCAGAGGAGAGAAAAACAAATAAATATTAAAGAGAATAAATAATAAATAAATAAGGGCTTTAAACCATTGTAGTGCAGCCAGCAAGTGGCAGGTGAAAGTTAGTCAGAAAGGGATATCTGATAAGTGCAGATGAAACGTGGGAGGGGGACTGTATGGGTACAGATACAGAACTCTAGTGCAGATGGTGGCCTGGAGGCAGTGCAGGAGGGTGGCAGGGTGAGCAGATACCTGGGCCCGAAAGAACAGAGGGTGGCCAGGTGCACAATGCCATGAGAAGAAACAGATCAACAGGGGAGAAGGGGGGCAAAGGCAGAGGCAAAGAGGAAGGTCTTGAGAAGTTTCCGGAACCAAAGATGTTTTTCCTCAAATTTCAAGGTGGCCGGGAGGCTGTTCCAAAGGGAGGCACCAGCCGAAGACAGGGATCTACCCCTAGCTCGTTTTTTTGCAAAACGACTAACCCTGAGGGAGTTAGAAGTAGAGGAGCGAAGGGCTCGAGAGGGGAGTTATTTACGGAGGGATAGAATAGATTAAGGGCTGGCCCAGTCATATTGCGATGTGTTATTTGCTCATAAGGTCTTGCTACATACATTTTATTCATATTTCTCTCCAGGTGGGGGGAAAAGGAACAGTAAGTGTAAAGTGAGCAGGGTCAAGCAAGGACAAATGATGGAAAGAGGAGACAGCTGGCGAGGGTGCAATAAGGGACAGCCTCGCCTCAAGGTGAGGGGGATATAGTAAAAAAGCAAGAGCAAATGGGTAAGAGGCAACAATGGGCTGGAACATCAAGCAAGTAGCAAGCAAGTGAGGTAACATTAGGTGGTGCATGTAAGTATGTAAAGCGTACATGAGTGGCAGAACGGTATAGAAACAGCGGAAGAACAGTGTACGCTTAGTGGTTACAGGCAGGAGAAATACAATGCAGCAGAGGGCTAAAATCAGGATCACAATCTGTAGATGCAAGCAGGTAAAACGCGAATGCAGTAATGAGTGCAGGTAATGATCGGCAGATACATTTGGGTGGGATAAAGAGGCAGCAAAATATAGTAAAATGTCCAAAGAGAAGATGCAGGCCAGTATGCAAGGCCATTGCGGCAACGAGAAAGTGAGGCTTGAAAAGAGTAATGCAAGTCAGATGTAATGCAGCTCCAATCCCCAACAGTTAGGATCCCAGCAGGGGCGGGCGGAAGAAACAGCGGACTGCGAGGACGACGAATGACAGGCAAATATCGGAGGTCTCGACCTGCAAGCGGAGGGCTGGATAAGCCACATCGGGTAGAGGTAGGGTTGCAGAAGGTGAAGCCAGAGTGAGACCTCCACGCTCAATAAGACTAGCAGCACGGTCAGTGTGAGGGGGATTTAAGGTGCAGATGCGGCAGCAAATTACAGGGGGGGTCGTACACTACATATTATATTATTATTATACGGAGCCGTGGCGTGGGAAAATGGAAGAAGGGGAAAGTGATGGGAAGCAGAGTGAGGAGAGGAAGGCATAAGAAAGTTTTACCTGCCAAGTGCAGTGGCCTTAACAGAGGAAAAAGATGAGGCAGGCAAACCTCCAAAGTTAGGTGATAGCTAATAGGAGGGCAGGGCCCCTTCATGCCCAGACAAGTCCAGACAGGGATGACAATGGCCCTTATTGGCTCCTGGGTCCACAACCAGGATACGGGAGGCCCACCCAATAGGCAGTAAGCAGAGGTGGGGACAGTGGCAACTAAGGTATTCCACGTCCTTGTGGTCACACAGCAGTCATGATGAAAAGGCAAACAAATCTACATTTGAATGGAGCCCAGCAAGGTTTCAAGGGCTGAAGATGGTCTTCCGCCTCCTTTATATGGGATCAGGGTGTGTGCAAAAGGTGCGGGCCACCTGTCACTTTTAACACTAGATCAAAGGTATCCCTCCTTTGATTAAGTGAAATATATTTGTTTTGTTTACCTGCATGGAAAGCTTTTGCAGAGTGGGTGAGATTAACCATAATTATAATAATTATAAATGAGATATAGCTGGAAGTAACAGGTTATACTTTCTGAGGCGGCTATTAACAACAAACCTTCATAAAAGACAACAATTTTATTAAATGTAAACAATTGGTAAAAAAATAATTAAATCACTGTACATTCATTCGCACCTGTGTGCACATAACAGGGTAAAAGAAAATATATAGGGATACATCAGAACCAATGAATGAGTCTTATTACAGAAAAAATAGGTATCGCAGTGTCGAATGGAAAATTATATCGTGCCTCCTATTTTATGAATATATGCATATTGGCCTACGCCAAGCTGCTTATAAGCCACTTACGAAGAAATCCGCGTTGCAAGGTCTTGACCTTAGATCGATGTAAACCGCCATTTTAAGTCTATCCACCATTTTAGATTCTGCCTGTAAAGTCACCCTATGACCTAAAATGGTGGACAGTGTAATTCCGAATGTAACATGGCCATCCTGACCTCTGTGTACGAACTAATGTGTAACTTGCCTGCAGGCCACATGTTAGGGTCATGAACTGAGACCTTGTCCTTCACTGACCTGTGTGTAGAGGATTACCTATGCCAATGAAGCTAATCCGCGAGCACATGTTGAACATAATACATTCAAATACTGAAATGCGAAGGCTTGTTTGACTACATTGTATAAAACTGTTTGAGAAGGTTTAACATGAAATCCTAAGATATACTGTTGCCATTGAGGCTTGTTGGCGAATGTATTAAAGGCAAACCCTAAATGTACAGATGCACGAACTCAGCACGAACTCTAGATCTGTGATGTATTAACTTATATTAACTCATAGGTGGGTTGAACATCATGATTTCGAACGTATAAAAGGCGCGACTATTCTAATGTACAGTCGCACTCACTGAGCACACCGAACCACGCTGGAGTTCGCCGTGTTGTACTGAGGGCCTATAGCTATCGATGCCTTGTCCTTTGAAACTGTTCAGTATAGAATAAAGATCTTTGTATGTTCCTTTGTAACCCGTGTTCGGTGTATTTCCTTTTGGGGTACTCAGCCTCGATATCTTCTTTTTGTTTTCACAGTTGGCGCCCGAATAGGGACCCTCAAGATTGATGCCGGTTCGTCGAAGGTTGAGGCACGCTATTGGACCGGGATCGGACGGTGTAACAAAATAAAGGGGCCCTTTTCGAATGAGACGTGACACCTCAGCAGCGCTGCATGGCCCGATCTCTGGACGATGAGCTTGTGGTCCGAGACGGCATCTTGACGAGGGTCCAGTTAGGCGGACAGATTTGCTGAAATCACCAAACACGAGGTAAGATTAGTTGGAAAAGAATCTTTGAAATCCGATCGGACCTCCTTAGGATTGATCAGGTGAGTCGTGACCCGATTCTTAAGTATCCTGATAATTTGTTTTGGCGCATTGTATCTGCAAATACAATTATTGACCAGGTAACACCAATATTTTGATATGCCAGGGAAATTGTCTACCTGCTTCAGGGCGTTATTCCGCAGCGATAGACAATCTTTGGAATTTAGCAGCCCGGCACCACAGGAGGGGTCACCGGCTTGTACTATGTACTGTTAGCATGGCATTGATAGTATAGTGTTTAATGATATTTGGCACAGACAAACCAGACATGCTTCCGAACTTCAGTGGCCAATCAATGGTAGTTTTGAAATCCCTATTATTGAGTATTTAGAGTCAATTTTGTTAAAGAAAAAGGCTAGACCTGCAGCATTCGATGTTTTGCAGAATTGGAAAAAGGAAGCTTTACAGCAGCTTAAGAGTAGGGAAAAACATGTGCGCCGTCATAAGACAAATGCCGAAAAAGCGTTGTTATATCACCAAGATAAACAGTCTGAGTCGGCAAAGAATATGGATAGGGCTTTCTCACTTGGCATTCAGAAAATCTATCCTTCTGAAGATGTTCATGTTTTTGACAAATTTATTGATAAATTGTTAAAGGATCAAAGGCCTGGTGCCACGGCGCCACCTCCGTATGTTCCTCTTCCTGCTGCTCTGCCTCTTCATTGTTCCTCCACCTGTTCCTCCGCCTCTTCCTATTGCACCAGTAGCAGTAACTCCATTGAACCTGCCTACTCTTCCTCTTCCAAGTGGTCCTGCACCGCTTGTAGTCAATCAGGGAGCGGGATCGAGGGTTGTCACCTCTAGAAAAGAAACGTGACTTTATTGCATGGGCTAAACATTGTATGGAGAAAGATGATCTTTTTTGCCACACTTTCTAATATGGACAATTTTCCTGAGAAAAATGTTTTTATTGAGGGATTAGGGATTCACTTATGCGTAATGTGGGACAGATTAAACAATACAGATCTCCGACAAGGGTTGAGGGATCTGAATACTTTAGCGCTTTCTAGAGACACTGTGGAGAAAGTACAAGAGCATGTTGAGAGGATATTTGAGTATAGAAATGAGTTGGAAAGGTTACTGGATGAGGATGAAGATGAGGATAGTATGTATGTACAGAAACGGTTCCTCCCTTGTGGTAAATTGATATCCGAGGAAACACGAATTTGTACAAAGGACGCGATTAGATGGATCGCAGATATATCAATAACTCCAGTTGAAGTATATGACACATATAGTCAGTATACGCCAGAAATGCAGAGGAAAGTGATACAGGTAATGGTAGAGTACCTGCAGGATGAATGTGTAAAAAGAAAGATTTGTTGTCCCACAGAGTTATTGAGTATTTATAAGAGAGCTTTTTCATTTGACACTTCTTCGACTGCTTTAGCTCTCGATTTGGCTCTGTTGCTTAGTAAGCGTTCGCAGTTGCCTATTTCTCAGTTGCCTATGAGAGAGGTTCCTCCAACATTTTTTCCGAAAGTTGAGATTGCGGCTGATGCTGTAGCAGGAACACCTGATATGATATGATATGATATGGTATTTGTAACGCGCCTATACACAAGTGTTTCAAGGCGCGACGAGGCAGGGAGGGAGGGAAACAAGGGGAAGACAGACAAACGATCCTACTAGGCCAGGTGTCATTCAGATCGGGCAAGTGCAGAGGTAAGGGGAAAAGGAGAAAGTGCAGGGGGAGGAGGAGGGGGGGAAAGTGCAGTACACGGTAAGTAGCGTAATAAAATAATAAATAATAAATAAAAGGGCCAGCTGGTGGCAAGTGCGAGGTAAGTGCAGAGCAAGTGCTAGGAAGGGGGCTGTAGGGATACAGTGACAGTCCCACAGTGCCGGGGGAGCCAGGGAGGCAGTGCAAGTGGAGAGTGGCTGGGCCCTGGACCGAGGTCGCTGAGAGTGGCCAAGATGCAGGTTTAGTGCATAATTTCAGTGGGGAGTTAAGCAGGTTTAGCAGGGGAGAGGGAGAGAGAAGGCAGAAGCGAAGAGGAAGGTTTTGAGGTGCTTCCGGAACCGGAGATGGTTCTCCTCAAGTTTCAGGGAGGCAGGAAGGCTGTTCCAGAGGGAGGCCCCTGCTGCGGAGAGAGATCTACCCCCAGCTCGTTGCTTCGAGAAGCGGCTGACCATGAGGGAGTTGGAGACGGATGAGCGAAGGGCTCGTGAAGGAAGATATTTAGGAAGAGAGAGTTGAAGGTATTTAGGCCCCAGGCCCCAGAAGGCCTTGTGGACAATGCAGAGGGTTTTGAACTTAATCCTCGCAGCCACTGGGAGCCAGTGAAGAGATTTCAGTCCTGGAGAGATACGGTCCCTGGGCTTGAGGCCGAGGACAAGTCTCGCAGTTCTGTTCTGGATAAGTTGCAGAGGGCGGAGAGTGGAGGCAGGCAGATTAAGATAGAGGCTGTTACAGTAATCCAGCCTTGAGAGAACCAGGGCTCGGGAGACAGTGAGCTTCTGGGGGAAGGAGAGGAAGGGAAGAATACCTCTGAGGAGGTGCAGCTGGTAGTGTGACTTCTTAGAGACGTCAGATATATGAGGAGAGAAGGAGAGTGTGGAGTCGAAGATGACCCCAAGGTTTTTAGCCTTGCAGGTAGGGGCAGGAAGGGGGCCAAGGGAGGCCGGCCAGAGGGCTGCAGGGAAGGAGGGAGTGGGTGTGCCGATGAGTAGAATCTCAGTCTTGCTGGCGTTAAGGCAGAGGTCATTGGCGGCACACCATTCCTGGATAGCAGACAGACAAGATACCTGCTACCTGCTACCTGCTCAAGATATTCCTGCACATTATGTGTCACAGTTCGTTCACGTCCCGTTCTCAAGACATGAAGTGAACACCAATAGACAATCTATTCCCGACATTAGGAAAAATCCAACAGGATTCTATAAAGAAATAGAGTCTGTCTTACAGTCCTCAGTGTTCACCTTAGGTGATATTGATCTGTTGTTTCCTGTACTCCGGCCCGTAGATTTGTGGAAACAGGTTAGGACTATAGACAATGTACCAGGGTTAGGAGATACATGGGCTAACATAATTAGACTTGATGGAGAAAGGCCAGCTGGCAAGAGACCGTCCCAGGTGATACTAACTTTACCTGATAGAATCATTGCGAAATTGAAAACCATAATTCCCAAAAAGAGAATGATTTGGGACAAGCTTATGGCCTGTGTCCAAGGGAAGTCTGAGGGTGCTACCAAGTTCTTTAATCGGTCCGAGAAGGTTTTCATTTGGAAGGACTTACAGTGAACATATACACTGACAGTCAGTATGCTTTTGGGGTGATTCATAACTTCGGTAGACTATGGTCAGAAAGAGGGTTCTTAACTTCACATGGCACAAAGATCCAGCATGGCTCCCTAATAGTTCAACTGCTCTCAGCACTTGCACTTCCCACTCAGTTAGCTGTTGTAAAATGCGCAGTGCATCAAAAGATTGTAGATGATATAGGAAAAGGGAATGCTTTCTCTGATCAGATAGCTAAACAGACTGCCACTGATTTCTCTGTAAATATGTACAATTCAAAGGAGACAGTGAATGCCTATGCAATGGATGAGTGTGTTGAATCTGTAAGGGACATCCAAGCCGATGCCACAACAGAGGAGTCCAAGAAATGGGCTGAGGGCTTGGGGAAACTCAATGATGATGGGTGTTGGGTGGACATAGTTGAAGAGAAATGGCTACTTCCTGATGCATATGTAATGATGATGGTCGTCATGGCTCATGGCCCTAACCATATATGTGCACGGAAGCTTACACAAATGTTGGAGAAAGTTTGGGCAAATGACAAAATCTCTAAAATAGCTCAGCATTATGTTCATAATTGCATGATCTGTTTGAAGCACAATGTGGGAAAGGGAACATCAACTCCCAGGGGAAGTTTTGGCCCACCTTGTGTCCCCTTTGAAGTCATTCACTTAGATTTTATCGAAATGGAACGGTTTAATAACGTGAAATATGTGTTAGTTGTCATTTGTGCTTTCAGTAAATGGGTTGAGGCTTTCCCTGTAAAAGACTCTACAGCCATGACTACTGCAAAAACTGTTAAAGGAGTATTTTCCTAGGTTTGGGCTACCAAGAGTCATCTGGTCGGACAATGGTCCACATTTTGTCGCTGCTGTAATTCTGCATATATGTGTGGGATTACAGATCGACAAACGATTCCATTCGGCCAGACACGCTCAGAGTGCTGGATTAGTAGAAAGACACAACGGCATCATCAAGAACAAACTCGCTAAGACGTGTGCCGGCACCAAACTAAAATGGCCGGACGCCTTACCGATCGTGTTACTAGCCATGCGTACAACCCCTCAATCTAAGATTGGGCTCTCTCCATTTGAGGTTGTAATGGGGAGACCTTCCAAAATGTTGATCTCTGAAAAATGTTGAAAATGTACTTCTTTCAGATTACTGTAGCCAGTTGACTAAAAACCTGTACTTGATTTATCACCAGGTGCGAGAAGCTTTACCTGTACGATACGAGGGCCCGGACCATAGCATTCGGCCCGGTGACTGGGTGTTAACGAAGGCATTTGAGCAATCCTCATGCCTTGCACCTCGGTGGTGGGGCCCATTCCAGGTCCTGCTGGTCACACAGACGGCAGTGCACGTTGCAGGCAGAAAGAACTGTATCCACACGACGCATGTCAAGAGACTTCCACGCCCGGTGCCATACGATACAGAAGAAACAGAACCCCTTGCTAACGCTGCAACCAACGATCCCGAAGCAGTAAACAGCATTGAGAGTGCATCGGAGATTCTCTCTGAGCCCGTGAGGCCTGGGGAATCAGCCATTTTGTCACCACACTCTCCAAAAGTTTTGTTTCCGGAAACTGTCGTCCGGATCTTGCATCTTCACTTGCTCTCGATACGCCGCTTCCGACGGGAAGTGACAACACATTGTTCTCGGATCAATCAGTACCAGGGACAACAACGTACGATTTGCGTCCAAGGAAAGAGACTTACGGCACGGTTCAGCTGTGCATTCGAAGAAGAAAGGAAAATCATTGAGGGCCTGCTCTTGCCCAAGTTTGTTTGAAAAAGGGGATTCTGTTGGCTAGGGTTGTGGAAGGACTAAGAAGTCGCTCGGCCAGGAGGTTGCCAGCAAAAAAACATTGGGGTTTTTCGTTTGAAGACTGCAATGCTTGCAACTGCCACCGCTCGTATAGGACTGATAAATGATCGTGTGACCAGCAGTGAGAATGGACAAACTATTTGGGCCCCAAAAACGTACTGCTGTCTTTTCATAATGTTAATTGGTTTTATAATAGTAACTGTGTTAAGCTTTTGGTACCTGGAAGAAGTGCATCCATTCGAGACCTTGTTACTGACTGAAAATGTACCCACTGTTTCTACTCCCTTCGTGCATTTGCATACTCTATCTCCTAGGGACTCTCAGCATAGACAGAAATGCTACAACAATACATTGTTACTTATTATGAATGCTACACATGCCAATTTTAATAGGTCCAACTGTTGGGTCTGTTTGCATTTACCGCAACACGGGGATAAGGGGCTAGGTTGGTATATTCATCCTTTACCTTTGACAACCGCTTGTTATGCTTCTCTTAGAGCACTGTTCTTTGGTCGATGGAACGATAGCATCTCGGGGAACTTTGATGGTACTACTTTGAATAGTTTTGAGAAACGTGTTCTTATGCCCCTGGGATGCTCGCTCTTTGCAAATAGGAGTAAGCTCAATGTTGCTTCTATTAGGCCTTCTGGTAGACTGTCTCGTCCTTTCCAATCTTTGATTTCCTTTAAAATGGCTCCTATAGGCAATAAGGATGCCATGCTTCCTTCTTACACTGTTAACCATAGCCCTGATTCAGTTTCTTTCTGCATACAGTGGAATGGCACTCAGTCAATGGGAGATTTTAAAGATTGTGCCAACGTGTCGAATTTGACTGGGAAAGACAGACCTTTGTATGTAGGCGAACCTGTCTACTTTGTTTGCGGAAATGCAGTATTTCCATGGTTACCCAGGGATTGGCAGGGACCTGTTATTTAGGGATCTTGTTACCCGGGGTATTCATAGCCAGTACTGTAGAGGTTTCAAAGGCTCGTCCACGACGGGACGAGAATGGTGACCCTCCAGAATAGGTTCTGGGGGATGTAGCGAAATCCTCAGTGCCATTTTGGGGACAAATAGCGAATTCTGAAGATATCAGGAGACTAGCGAGAGTACTGGAGAGAACCATCAACCGGACCAGGGACATACTCTATAATATGACATTAGAACAGAAAGCAATAAGATTAGTAGCACTTCAGAACCGGATGGCATTAGATGTCATTCTGGCTGAACGTGGTGGAGTGTGTAAATTAGTGGGGTCCGCTTGCTGTGTTTTCGTGCCAGATTCCTCCCCAACTATCTTCAAGGGAATACAGAATCTGCACGTCCTTAGTTCAGAAGTGCATGTTCCCGAGGGAAACTAGGATCTTAGCGCTTGTTTCTGGGACTTCTTGTGATCTTGGGGTTGGAAATTGCTTTCGGTCTTACTGATTATTTTGGGAATTCTGTTGTTTCTTTGTTGCAGTATACAGTGTTTACATAGTATATGTTCAATGCTAGGGAGATGTTGCTCACAGGCAATAGGTACGTTAAGACATAAGGTATACGCTCCAGATAAGAACGCTAAAGAGTATGTGCTGAAAGAGATTCAGATAACCGATCTAATGGCAATAGATATTTCCGACAGTGATTCAGGGTGTATGGATGATGAGACGTGGAGTTGTTCTTAAAGTGATCAGAGTTAGTTTTAGCACTTGGCATAGGCCAAAAGGAGGGTTTGGCAAACAGAAAATTATATTGTGTCTCCTATTTTATGAATATATGCATATTGGCCTACGCCAAGCTGCTTATAAGCCACTTACGAAGAAATTCCGCGTTGCAAGGTCTTGACCTTGGATCAATGTAAACCGCCATTTTAGGTATATCCGCCATTTTAGATTCTGCCTGTAAAGTCACCCTGTGAGCTAAAATGGTGGACAGTGTCATTCTGAAAGTAACATGGCCGTCCTGACCTCTGTGTACAAACTAATGTGTAACTTGCCTGCAGGCCACATGTTAGGGTCATGAACTGAGACCTTGTCTTTCACTGACCTGTATGTAGAGGATTACCTATGCCAATGAAGCTAATCCGCGAGCACATGTTGAACATAATACATTCAAATACTGAAATGCGAACGCTTGTTTGACTGCATTGTATAAAACTGTTTGAGGAGGTTTAACATGAAATCCTAAGATATACTGTTGCCATTGAGGCTTGTTGGCGAATGTATTAAAGGCAAACCCTAAATGTACAGATGCACGAACTCGGCACAAACCCTAGATCTGATGTATTAACTTATATTAACTCATGGGTAGGTTGAACATCATGATTTGGAAAGTATAAAAGGCGCGACTATTCGAATGTACAGTCACACTCACTGAGCACACCGAACCAGGCTGGAGTTCGCCGTGTTGTACTGAGGGCCGATAGCTATCTGATGCCTTGTCCTTTGAAACTGTTCAGTGTAGAATAAAAATATTTGTATGTTCCTTTGTAACCCGTGTTCGGTGTATTTCCTTTTGGGGTACTCAGCCTCGATATCTTCTTTTTGTTTTCACAGTTGTGGCCCGAATAGGGACCCTCAAGATTGATACCGGATCGTTGAAGGTTGACGCATGCTATCGGACCGGGATCGGATGGTGTAACAAAATAAAGGGGCCCTTTTCGAATGAGATGTGACACCTCAGCAGCGCTGCACGGCCCGATCCCTGGACGATGAGCTTGTGCTCTGAGATGGCATCTTGACGAGGGTCCACTTAGGCGGGCAGATTTGCCGAAATCACCAAACACGAGGTAAGATTAGTTAGAAAAGAATCTTTGAAATCCGATCGGACCTCCTTAGGATTGATCAGGTGAGTCGCGACCCGATTCTTAAGTATCCTGATAATTTGTTTTGGCGCATTGTATCTGCAAATACAATTATTGACCAGGTAACTCCAACATTTTGATATGCCTGGGAAATTGTCTACCTGCTTCAGGGCGTTATTCCGCAGCGATAGACAATCTTTGGAATTTACCAGCCCGGCACCACAGGAGGGGTCACCGGCTTGTACTATGTACTGTAAGCATGGCATTGATAGTATAGTGTTTAATGATATTTGGCACAGACAAACCAGACATGCTTCCGAACTTCAGTGGCCAATCAATGGTAGTTTTGAAATCCCTCGTATTGAGTATTTATATTCAATTTTGTTAAAGAAAAAGGCTAGACCTGCAGCATTCGATGTTTTGCAGAATTGGAAAAAGGAAGCTTTACAGCAGCTTAAGAGTAGAGAAAAACATGCACGCCGTCATAAGACGAATGCCGAAAAAGCGCTGTTATATGACTAGGATAAACAGTCTGAGTCGGCTAAGAATATGGATAGGGCTTTCTCACTTGGCATTCAGAAAATCTATCCTTCTAAAGACTTTCATGTTTCTGACAAATTTATTGATAAATTGTTAAATGAGCAAAGGCCTGGTGCCACTGCGCCACCTCTGTATGTTCCTCTTCCTTCTACTCTGCCTCTTCCTGCTGTTATTCCTGTTATTCCTGCTCCTCCTGTTGCTCCTCTTCCTCTAGTCGTTGTTCCTCTACCTGTTCCTCCGCCTCTTCCTATTGCACCAGAAGCAGTACCTCCATTGAACCTGCCTACTCTTCCTCTTCCAAGTGGTCCTGCACCGCTTGTAGTCAATCAGGGAGCGGGATTGAGGGTTGTCACTCGCAATACTGTACCTCTAGAAAAGAAACGTGACTTGATTGCATGGGCTAAACATTGTATGGAGGGAGATGGTCGAGCTAATGTTTTTGGCACACTTTCTAATATGGACAATTATCCTGAGAAAAAATGTTTTTATTGAGGGATTAGGGATTCACTTATGCGTAATGTGGGACAGATTAAACAATACAGATCTCCCACAAGGGTTGAGGGATCTGAACATTTTAGCGCTTTCTAGAGAGACTGTGGAGAAAGTACAAGAGCATGTTGAGAGGATATTTGAGTATAGAAATGAGTTGGAAAGGTTACTGAATGAGGATGAATATGAGGATAGTATGTATGTACAGAAATGGTTCCTCCCTTGTGTTAAATCGATATCTGAGGAAACACGAATTTGTACAAAGGACGCGATTAGATGGATCGCAGATATATCAATAACTCCAGTTGAAGTATATGACACATATAGTCAGTATACGCCAGAAATGCAGAGGAAAGTGATACAGGTAATGGTAGAGTACCTGCAGGATGAATGTGTAAAAAGAAAGATTTGTTGTCTCACAGAGTTATTGAGTATTTATAAGAGAGCTTTTTCAATTGACACTTCTCAGTTGCCTATGAGAGAGGTTCCTCCAACATTTTTTCCGAAAGTTTAGATTGCGGCTGATGCTGTAGCAGGAACACCTGCTCAAGATATTCCTGCACATTATGTGTGGCAGTTCGTTCACGTCACGTTCTCAAGACAGGAAGTATACACCATTAGACAATCTATTCCCGAGATTAGGAAAAATCCAACAGGATTCTATAAAGAAATAGAGTCTGTTTTACAGTCCTCAGTGTTCACCTTAGGTGATATTGATCTATTGTTTCCTGTACTCCTGCCCGTAGATTTGTGGAAACAGGTTAGGACTATAGACGATGTACCAGGGTTAGGCGATACATGGGCTAACATAATTAGACGTGATGGAGAAAGGCCAGCTGGCGAGAGACCGTCCCAGGTGATACTAACTTTACCTGATAGAATCATTGCAAAATTGAAAACCATAATTCCCAGAAAGAGAATGATTTGGGACAAGCTTACGGCCTGTGTCCAAGGGAAGTCTGAGGGTGCTACCGAGTTCTTTAATCGGTTCAGGGAGGTATTCTCAGATTTCAGTGGACAAGATTTAGGCACAAAGTCTGGGAAAAGATTATTTGTAGACAAATTTGTGCGTGGATTGATGCCTGACATCCAGTCACAAATTATGTCTTCTGAGAGCGCTTGGCAAGCAAAGTCTCAATCGGAAGTACTGCACATGGCTCAGTACGATGAGAATCGTGTCAATAATGAAAAGGAAAGAGTCGAGAAGAGAAAAGGTCATTTGAAGACAAAAGTATTATTACAACAAATTGTTAGAGGCCCTAGAGGGGGTAGTTTGCAGATTAGAGGTCAGTATGTTCCACAAGGAAATGTGCCCTTGGGTCCTGTAAACATTAACCAGTGTGCCTATTGTCGGCAAGAGGGTCATTGGCGTGCACAATGCCCGATTCTTTGACAAAGGTCAAATAACACATTTGGAAATATGGGTAGACGATACAGAGGTCGCCCGGGTGTAGGGGGCCCTGGTAGAGATCAGTTTGCATAGGATCCGCAGCAACCTTTTTCGTAGGATAATCAGGTACCAAGTGTGGATACTAGAAACATATTTGATCATCCTTCTGCTGCTTACCTCTCTGAAGAACTTCCTTTTGACGATATTCTGTTTCGCTAGGATTGCCCGAAGCAGGTTTTGGAACCTATGCCTATTCCCGTTAATCAGAAAGGTCCCTACGTTGAAATGATAGTGGGAAATAGGAAACATCTATTCTTTATAGATACAGGGGTACAGAAGTGTTCCATTGACCATTCTCGGGTTCAAAACATTCCACTGTCAGGGCAAACCAATGTTTCTGTAGGGTTTTCTGGCACACCAGTTGTTTGTTCAGTTTCTTCGCCGGTATCTATTTCTTTGGGTCCCTTCACAAACCACTGTCCATTCCTTTTGACTTTGAATTGTGGAGAGAATTTGCTGGGGTTGAATCTGTTGAAGGAATTAAATGCGGTAATTCATTGTTCTTCTGATGGAGTGCATTTGACGATTTCACCACAGCAACTTTCTGTTTCTCAATTCTTTTTTTTTGATACAACAATTTTTATTGTTTTTTCACACAAAGAAAACACACGTCTCGCACAGCGAGAAAACAGTTACGTTCCTCCCCCACCCACCAACAAACACTTTTCACCTATCCATTACTATAATGCTCCTAGGCGTTGTCAACTGTCTTTATCGTGCTTGTAGCGTGTAACTCTGTAATATCCGTTCATGTCCTTGGGTGCTACCTCCCTGCCGAGCAGGGGGCATCTTTCAGTGTAAGTCTTCCCACTTTTGCCAAATTTTCGGGCCTTTTTCAGGGCATCCCCTGGCCGTGTAGATTCTTTTCTCCATTGCGACACAAATGCTCACGTCCGTGGTCCATTGTTCATATTTTGGTGCTGATTCAGAGCCCCAGAGTTGCGCTATGTTTCTTTTGATTAATGCACTGGCCGTGAACAATAGCACTTTTTCGTACCGTGACAGTTCAATCTCATCATCTATCCCCAATAATAGCAGTTTTGCATTTCTGTGAACCTTTTTGCCCAAAACCCTTGAGAGATCGTCGCAGCACTGCTGCCAATAGTGTCGAATTATGGTGCAGTCCCATAGAATGTGAAAGAAGGTGCCCTCATCTCGTTTGCATCTCAAACACGTGGAAGAGGAAGCCCTACCCCATTTGAAAAGGGCAACCCTCGGATAATATATTCTATGCAGTATCTTTAGTTGTACCAATCTCAATCTGGAGGAGATCGCTATTTCTCTAGGGAACATCAGGGCAGTTACCCAATCCTCAGGGAGCATACTACCTATGTCCCCCTCCCATTTCGTTTTCAGGTTCGTCAGTTCCTCGGTGGCAAATGACGTTATGACACCATACATGGTAGATGTGACTTTACTTTTAATCATGTCTGGGAATAGGTTACGTTCCAAAGGGGTGTATTCCGGCATGTCAGACATCTCAGGAAGATGAGTTTGTATGGCGTGTTTGAGTTGTGTGTAACGATACTGCTCTTTAGTTGTCAGACCGGAGTTGGCGATTAGATTCGCAAGAGGTACCATTTCGTTACCTTGTATTACATCGCCAATTTTGGTGATACCCGCTTGGGTCCAGGAGTGCCATTTTGGAAGTTTGTTCACTTCCGGAAGCAGTTTATTATTCCATAAAGGTTGAGCTGGGGTCAGCTTGTTATCCCAACCTAGGTATCTGTGGACGTTCGACCATGTCAGAGATAGGTGTGAAAGCATGGATGGGGTAGTGGCTCGATCTTTTCGTCGATAGAGGTATCGAAGTATGGGCCGTTCTTTTTGGGTAGGGTCTGGTTCTCTGTTGTGTGGTAGTGTCATGTCTGCGTGGAGTTTGTCGTTCACTATTGCCATTTGACTGGCCCAGTAATAAGTTTGCACTCGGGGCAATCCAATCCCACCTTCCCATACGGATCTTTGTAGCGTGGTTAGTGCTAAGCGCGGATGACCTCCCTTCCATAACAGTTTGCGTAGCGACTGGTCTATTTTCCGAAATTCGTTAGGAGCTATGGGTAGCGGTGCATTTTGAAGTATGTAAAGGAAGCGGGGGAGTGCCAGCATCTTAAACAGTGCGGCTCTGCCTAGTAGTGTCAGTGGTAGGGACATCCAGTGCTGGACGTCTTCTTTGAATCTCGTCATTATTGGATATAGGTTATTGGGCACATAGTCTGTCAGGTTGTTCGTGACTTGTATGCCTAGGTATCTGAACTTCTCCTTCTCCACATAATATGGACAGTCATCCGGTACCGCATTGTCTATGTGTTGCAGTGGAAACAATCTGGATTTATTCCAGTTGACGCGAAGACCGCTGAATGCGCCGTATTTAATTAATAATCGCGTCACTATGGGGCAGGATGTACGTGGGTCTTTCAGGTATACTAACAGATCATCTGCGTAGAGGGATACCTTGTCCTCCCAGTTGTCTGCCCACCTAAAGCCACTCCATGTTTGCGTAGATCGCAGTAGAATTGCTAGGGGCTCAATCGCTATTGCAAAGATTAGGGAAGACAGGGGACACCCTTGTCTCGTGCCTCTGCCTAAATAGAAGGGGTTGGAGACGTGTCCATTCACTTTCGTGGCTGCTTCGGGGCGGTTGTAAAGTAATTTGACCCAGCTCATGAAGTATGGTCCAAAGCTCATGCGTTGCATGATCGCCCATATTGCCTCCCAATAGACTGAGTCGAATGCCTTCTCGAAGTCTACAGCGAGTAAAGCCAAAGGATCCTGAATCTCAGGTGTTCTCTCCAGTGCAGTATGCAGCCTGTATATGTTTTGTCTAGTAGACCGCTGTGGCATGAATCCGCACTGGTCGGGATGTATGAGTGTGTGTATGACCTGTTGGAGGCGGTTGGCTAGCACCTTGGCCAGCACCTTGGCTTCGCAGTTTATGAGAGAGATGGGCCTGTAGGAGCTGCACTTGTCGGGTGGCTTGTCTGCTTTGGGCAGGACCACAATTGTGGCTTTCCTTAGATCAGGGGGGAGACAGCCCTGTGAGTGAGAGTGCTGTAGTGCGCGAAGTAAGTGTGGGGAAATTATGTGTGCACCTATTTTTTTCCATGTTTCAATGGGGAAGCCGTTCGGGCCCGGGGTTTTACCTGATTGGATTTCTGACATGGCTTGGGTCAGTTCGCCTTCAGTGATTGTCTGTTCTAACAGGGTAGACTGTTCTGCGCTTAAGGTGGGGAGGGCAATCTCCTCTAGGACATTCATCACGGGTGGTGAGGCTGGTGCCCTATATAGCTCAGCATAGTATTTTGCGAAACCCTCCGCTATGTCTGCGTCCTTCACCAATGGGTCTGATTCTCCTGTTGCTAGTTGCCTGACCTGGCTGGATCCCAGGTCTTTGCGTTCCAGCCATGCCAGCATCTTCCCGGCTTTATCCCCCGTTTCGTATATCTTTGCACGCATTGCGGTATGCGCCTGCTTTGCGTTATCTAACGCTATGTGTTGGAGTTGCGCCTGCGCCAGTTGTAGTGCACGGTGCGTTTCCAAGTTGTCATGGGCTAGGTGTTCGGTCTCTGCTTTCTGCACATTTGCTTCGGCATGGTGTATTGCCTCTGTTTGTTTCTTTTTATGGGCTGTGATCCAGGCTATTATTTCCCCTCTAAGTACTGTCTTGAACGCCTCCCACAAGATTACCGGGCTATCCACTGAGTTGGTGTTCCTTTCAAAGTATTCTTCAGTGGTCTTTTGGATGTGTTCAACCAGCTCTGGGAAGCCTAAATAGTAACTGTTCAGTCGCCAGCTGGGTGGTGGGATCGAATTGTTGGTATTAAGTGTTGTCACAAGCGGGGAATGGTCTGATATGCCTCTGGGGAGAAAGTATGCCTCACGGACCTCGTGCATGTTGTTCAGTGGCAGTAGGAGGTAGTCTAACCTAGACAGCGAGGCATGTGCACCGGAATGGTATGAGTATTCCCTTGTGGTGGGGTGTAGCGTTCTCCACACATCCTGTAGTCCCAGTGCGCCCACAAATGTGGCGAGTTTTGTGCGTGCATTCGGATTTCTAGATCTTCTGTGTGTTCTGTCAAGGTCCACGTCCATTACTTCATTAAAGTCTCCCCCGATCAACGTAAGGTCTGCAAGGTTGTTCATAATTAGAGGCGTAATATCGTTAGTCAGGGGGGTCAATAGGTTAGGAGGTGCATACACCGCCATCATGGTCACTGAACGCTCTCCAATCGTGCCTGTCGTGAGTACAAACCTCCCTCCCGTGTCTTGCGTGGTGGATTTGGGGACAAAGGGAAGTCTTTTATGTATGAGGATCAGTACCCCTCGTGACCCCATGGTGAAACCGGCGTGGAATGCTAGCCTGTAGTTGGTGCGTCTAAAGAATAAGCAGTTGGTACCGGCTAGGTGTGTTTCCGTCAGGAATACTACATCCGGGGAGTGTCTATTCAGCGTTTGCAGCACTAGGCGTCTTTTAATGCAATTGCCGAGCCCATTGACGTTCCAAGTCAACACTCGGATTGTTCTATTTCTGGTCACGTTAGTGATTCCAGCTATTCGTCATGTGTTTCAGCGGTAACAGGGTGCACTAGTCCCCCGATAGCACTGTGGCGTTTCATGTTATAATGAGAACAGTCAGGGTTAAAACCAGGCTGGTGTTTTATCGGGCGTGATTCCATTTGTGATGTGTAGAGTGCTAGCAAGTACGGATTGACAATTGGTGCGTTAAGGGTGGTGTAGTCTTTGGCATTACAGGTGGCGTGGTATCTCGGAACATAACTAACTTGAAACAAATCCCCATCCCCCCTCCCTATACTCCTCCCCAACATGAAGTATCTGTCGCCCTAACTCTACTGGCTACAAACAACTATATCGCCAGATTCAACTTAATGTGAGCTGTTTACACCTTTCTCCCGACTTACTGTTCTTGTGCAAGTCTGGTGTTCCAGGTCACAAGTCTCGATCTGAGGGCGTGGCTTTGGCCGATGCAGTGAGTGCCCCCGTGCTTCCCAGGCCGCGTGCCTTACATAGCACGGTGTGATCTAATAGTTCGTTAGGTGTGTCGTGGTCGAACAAAATACCTCATCAGTATCAATGTTTCAGTCCATTTCCTCTTGTTGTGGTGGTTCCTGCACCGGGGGTTGTGGAGCTGGGCGTCCTCTGTCCGGTGGTGGGCGGCGGTTTCTGTTTCTGCCTCTGTTGTTTGCGAGTGTCCAGTCGCCTGCAATGTGCTGCTTTGCCCAATTCCATGCTTCTTTCGGGTCTGAGAAATGTATTGTTGTCCCACCGTGGTAAATTTTGAGCTGGGCCGGATAGAGCAGGCCGTATTTAACGTGTAAGGATTGGAGTTGCCTTTTGAGCTGATCAAAGGATTGCCTGGCTCTCTGGATCTCCCTTGTGTAGTCAGGGAAGAATGCCACTCTGGATCCATTGAAGGTCAGTGTGCCTTTGGCTCGCGCCGTCTGGAGTAGCGCATCTCTATCTCTGTAGTTCAGCAGTCTTGCGACTATGGTGCGTGGCGGGGCGCCGGGTATCGGTTTTCCAGAGGGGACACGATGCGCTCGTTCGATTGAAAAGAACTTCGAGAATGTCTGGGGCTCAAACATGTCGGTGATCCATTGTTCTAGGAACAGTTCCATGGAAGGGCCCTCCGTTTTCTCCGGTACGCCCAGGATGCGCACGTTGTTTCGTCTCGATCGGCCTTCACTGTCCTCGGCCTTCTCCTCCAGTGTTTTCAAACGCGCCACCACTCCGGCCATCCTCTGTTCCATGGTGCGCAGCCCATCTTCATTCCCAGAGATCCGCTGTTCCGCTTCTCCCGTGCGGGAGGACAATTTCTGGAGATCATGACGGAGAAGCGAGACATCTGTACTGATGCTGTCCATCTTTTGTTCCATAGAGGTTCTGGAGTTAGTTATCGCCGCCATGATGTCCTTTAGGGATATGGCTTGTTCTGCTTCTAGCATGGGGTTCGACTGTCCGTGGTCCGTTTGTGCGTTTGCTGCGGCCGTGGTGAATTGATCTATCCTACTTTGGCTGGTCCCTCTTTTTGTTTTGTCCTTCCCCGCAGTGGCCGGCATGGTTTGTGGCGTTTAAACGGTACCGTCCGGGGCAGATGTTTCGTTGGGCAGCGTCGTTTGGGTGCGGTCCGCTGGACACTGTGGTAGGGTTTAATACGCAGTTGGGTCTGTACGGTGTCCAAAGCCGCGGGGTAGTTTCACCTCGTATTCCGTTGTCGACGGTTCTCGGGCAGCGGGAATGGGCGAGGATGTAGATCGGTCCCACGGGGTCCCTGTGCCCCAAAATGGCGGGTTCCCGCCTTCCCTTTATCCCCCTCTCCGTACTGCAGGATAGAGGTGGTAGTCGTCCGGTGACGGGCAGGGGGTCCCCTCAGGAGTTCAGTGGTCGCTCCGGTGGCATCTGCAGGCCGCGGCCGCATGTGCGGGAATATTGGTGCGAGGCCGTGTGCCTACTATCACTGACTGTCGACGCCGTGTCCAGGGGCGTATCTCTTCCGTTTCACGATTTATCCTCGAAGTTAGGATCCTTCGTTTGCCGTGCGGTCCGGCCCGGCCTCGACCCCGTCGGCCGCCGGTGTTCAGGCAAAATTCGGTAGTGCTTGTTGGTGACCACGGCACCCTTTGTTCATCCGCGGTTCGCGGCGGCCATCTTGCGAGCTCCGCGGCGCGTCCGCTCGCTTTCAGAAATATCTTACTAAGTGGGTTCCGCGGCACCGATTTCCTCCAGGAACCGGTCGGGACATTCAGCAGAGGTTCCCACGTCGAATAGACGCTTTTTGGTTGTGCAGGAAGCAGGATTGTTTCAGGATACGGCTAGCGGCCCGGGAGCGAAGCGATCTCACGTCCTCATCGCTCGGCTGTTGGCCACGCCCCCTCTGTTTCTCAATTCTTGACTAGACCTTTACCGCCAGAATCCAGTGATGTACCAGAGAGTTTATGGGCAATTGACGACAATGATGTTGGTGTTTTGAAGATTGAGCCTGTTAAAATAGTCTTGAAACATGGGATAAAGCTGCCACGTATTGCACAATATAGGTTTTCAGTTGAGGGTGAACATGCTTTGAAATGCATTGTTTCCGATTTTGTGCATAGAGGGGTGATTGAGGAAATTGCAGGTAGTTTGTGCAATAGTTCAATTTTGCCCGTGTACAAAAAAGGCGATAATGCAATTCCTTTTAGTTGCATAATTGATCTACGTGCCATCAATTAGGTCGTCGCTCCGCAATTTCCAATCGTGCCTGATGTGACGACAATATTAACTATGATTCCGGCAACAGCTACTTACTTTAGTGTTGTGGATCTGAAGAATACTTTCTTTAGTATTCCTATAGACAAGGACAGTAGATAATTGTTCGCATTCACCTTAGGGGGACGCTCGTTCACCTTTACCCGTGCACCTCAAGGTTACATGGAAAGTCCTAGCATCTACAGTAGGGCTTTGAAAGAACAGCTTGATACTCTTGAGTTGCCCTCCACTTGTACACTGCTTCAGTATGTTGATGACTTGCTTTTAGGTGCCGACTCAGAGAGCGCTTGTAAGGAGGGCACTGTCTTGTTGCTTATAGACCTGGCTAAACATGGTCACGAAGCTTTGCTTAAAAAGTTTCAATACTGTTGTCAGGAGGTCGCCTATTTGGGCTATCTCCTGTCAAAGGAGGGAAGAAGATTGACACCTGAATGGATAAAACTAATTTCTGGCATGTCTGTCCCAAATACACAGAAAGAAGTTAGAGCCTTGATAGGTATGGCTTCTTACTGTAGGTTGTGGATCCCAAACTTCTCACTAGTGATAAAGCCGATGTTGGCTCTGACAAAGAAAGGCATTTCTTTGCCATTGCCATGGAGCACGGAACACCAGCAATCATTTGATCTGCTCAAGACTGCATTGTGCTCGGCACCAGTTTTGGGCACACCAAACTAAGAAAAGGCCTTTGTGATGTTTGCGCATGAATGTGATGGATGTGCTTTGGCTGTCTTAACACAGGAACATGAAGGGAAGAATTGGCCATGCGGTTACTTTTCTTCCGCACTTGATCCGGTAGCATGCGCTTTGCCAAGATGTTTGCGAGCTGTCGCTGCCGCTGCTGCGTCTGTAAAACTGAGTGAGGGAATGGTTTTAGGCCATGATCTAAGCCTGATGGTGCCTCACTCTGTAGATGTTCTATTGAACAGAACTCAAACGCAACACCTCACTTCCGCACGGTTGACGAGATATGAACTGATCTTGTTTGCTCCTCACATACAAATTAAGAGGTGTTGTGTTCTTAATCCGGCTGAACTCTTACCTTTCCTGCAAGGTACTGCTTGCAGTGACGAAGAGTCACATGACTGTCTGTACACTACCGAACAAGAGACAAAGGGTAGAATTGATCTAAAAGATACTCCTTTGAATAATCCGCAAGGGGAGCTGTTTTGCGATGGCTCCTGCTTCAAACTTCCGGATGGTACATCCACAGCTGCTTATGCGATCACCACACTAAGCACGGTTGTGGAAATCAAGAGAATCACGCATAACTCCGCGCAGGCCGCAGAGATTATAGCATTGACCCGAGCTTATGAACTTTCCGAAGGGCTTACAGTGAACATATACACTGACAGTCAGTATGCTTTTGGAGTGGTTCACAACTTCGGTAGACTTTGGTCAGAAAGAGGGTTCTTAACTTCACATGGCACAAAGATCCAGCATGGCTCCCTAATAGTTCAACTCCTCTCAGCACTTGCACTTCCCACTCAGTTAGCTGTTGTAAAATGCGCAGCGCATTAAAAGATTGTAGATGATATAGGAAAAGGGAATGCTTTCGCTGATCAGATAGCTAAACAGACTGCCACCGATTTCTCTGTAAATATGTACAATTCAAAGGAGACAGTGAATGCCTATGCAATGGATGAGTGTGTTGAATCTGTAAGGGACATCCAAGCCGATTCCACAATGGAGGAGTCCAAAAAAATGGGCTGAGGGCTTGGGGAAACTCGATGATGATGGGTGTTGGGTGGACATAGTTAAAGAGAAATGGCTACTTCCTGTCGCATATGTAATGATGATGGTCGTCATGGCTCATGGCCCTAACCATATATGTGCCCAGAAGCTTACACAAATGTTGGAGAAAGTTTGGGCAAATGACAAAATCTCTAAAATAGCTGAGCGTTATGTTCATAATTGCATGATCTGTTTGAAGCACAATGTGGGAAAGGGAGCATCAACTCCCAGGGGATGTTTTGGTCCACCTTCTGTCCCCTTTGAAGTCATTAACTTTGATTTTATCGAAATGGAACGGTGTAATAACCTGAAATATGTGTTAGTTTTCATTTGTGCTTTCAGTAAATGGGTTGAGGCTTTCCCTGTAAAAGACTCTACAGCCATGACTACTGCAAAAACTATGTTAAAGGAATATTTTCCTAGGTTTGGGCTACCAAGAGTCATCTGGTCGGACAATGGTCCACATTTTGTCGCTGCTGTAATCCTGCTGATATGTGCGGCATTACAGATCGACAAACAATTCCATTCAGCCAGACACACTCAGAGTGCCGGATTAGTAGAAAGACACAACGGCATCATCAAGAACAAGCTTGCTAAAACTTGTGCCGGCACCAAACTAAAATGGCCGGACGCCTTACTGATCGTGTTACTAGCCATGTGTACAACCGCTCAAACTAAGACTGGGCTCTGTCCATTTGAGGTGGTAATGGGGAGACCTGCCAATATCTGGAACCTTCTAAAATGTTGATCTCTGAAAAATATTGAAAATGTACTTCTTTCAGGTTACTGTAGCCAGTTGACTAAAAACCTGTATTTGATTTATCACCAGGTGCGAGAAGCTTTACCTGTACGATACGAGGGCCCGGGCCATAGCATTCGGCCCCGTGACTGGGTGTTAACAAAGGCATTTGAGCGATCCTCTTGCCTTGCACCTCTGTGGCGGGCCCATTCCAGGTCCTGTTGGTCACACAGACGGCAGTGCGTGTCGCAGGCAGAAAGAACTGTATCCACGCGACGCATGCCAAGAGACTTCCACGCCCTGTGCCATACGATACAGAAGAAACAGAACCCCTTGATAACGCTGCAACCAACGATCCCGAAGCAGTAAACAGCATTGAGAGTGCATCAGAGATTCTCTCTGAGCCCATGAGGCCTGGGGAATCAGCCATTTTGTCTCCACACTCTCCAAAGGTTTTGTTTCTGGAAACTGTTGTTCCGGATCTTGCATCTTCACTTGCTCTCGATACGCAGCTTCCGACGGGAAGTGACCACACATTGTTCTCGGATCAATCAGTACCAGGGACAACTAGGTACAATTTGCGTCCAGGGAAATAGACTTACGGCACGGTTCGGCTGTGCGTTCGAAGAAGAAAGGCAAATCATTGAGGGCTTGCTATTGTCCAAGTTTGTTTGAAAAGGGGGATTCTGTTGGCTAGGGTTGTGGAAGGACTAAGAAGTCGCTCGGCCAGGAGGTCGCCAGCAAAAAAACATTGGGGTTTTTCGTTTGAAGACTGCAATGCTTGCAACTGCCACCGCTCGTACAGGACTGATAAATGATAGTGTGACCAGCAGTGAGAATGGACAAACTGTTTGGGCCCCGAAAACGTACTGCTATCTTTTCATAATGTTAATTGGTTTTATAATAGTAACTGTGTTAAGCTTTTGGTACCTGGAAGAAGTGCATCCGTTCGAGAACTTGTTACCGACTGAAAATGTACCCACTGTTTCTACTCCCTTCGTGCATTTGCATACTCTATCTCATAGGGACTCTCAGCATAGAGAGAAATACTACAACAATACATTGTTACTTATTATTAATGCTACACATGCCATTTTTAATAAGTCCAACTGTTGGGTCTGTTAGCATTTACCGCAACACAGGGATAAGGGGCTAGGTTGGTATATTCATCCTTTACCTTTGACAACTGATTGTTATGCTTCTCTTAGAGCACTGTTCTTTGGCCGATGGAACGATAGCATCTCGGGGAACCTTGATGGTACTAATTTGAATAGTTTTGAGAAACGTGTTCTTATGCCCCTGGGATGCTCGCTCTTTGCAAATAGGAGTAAGCTCACCGTTGCTTCTATTAGGCCTTCTGATAGACTGACTTATCCTTTCCAATCTTTGATTTCCTTTAAAATGGCTCCTATATGCAATAAGGATGCCATGCCTCCTTCTTACACTGTTAACCATAGCCCCGATTCAGTTTCTTTCTGCATACAGAGGAACGGCACTCAGTCAATGGGAGATTTTAAAGGTTGCGCCAACGTTGCGAATTTGACTGGGGAAGACAGACCTTTGTATGTAGGCAAACCTGTCTACTTTGTTTGCGGTAATGTAGCATTTCCATCGTTACCCAGGGATTGGCATGGAACCTGTTATTTAGGGATCTTGTTAGCCGGGGTATTCATAGCCAGTGCTGTAGAGATTTCAAAGGCTTGTCCACGATGGGACGAGAATGGTGACACTCCAGCACAGGTTATGGGGGACGTAGCAAAATCCTTAGTGCCATTTTGGGGACAAATAGCGAATTCTGAAGATATCAGGAGACTAGCGAGAGTACTGGAGAGAACCATCAACCGGACCACAGACATACTCTATAATATGGCATTAGATCAGAAAGCAATAAGATTAGTAGCACTTCAGAACCGGATGACATTAGATGTCATTCTGGCTGAACATGGTGGAGTGTGGAAATTAGTGGGGTCCGCTTGCTGTGTTTTCGTGCCAGATTCCTCCCCAACTATCTTCAAGGCAATACAGAATCTGCACGTCCTTACTTCAGAAGTTCATGTTCCCGAGGGAAACTGGGATCTTAGCGCTTGGTTATGGGACTTCTTGCGATCTTGGGGTTGGAAAGTGCTTTCGGTCTTACTGATTATTTTGGGAATTCTGTTGTTTCTTTGTTGCTGTATACAGTGTTTACCTAGTATATGTTCGATGCTAGGGGGATGTTGCGCACACGCGATAGGTATGTTAGGACATAAGGTATACGTTCCAGATAAGAACTCTAAAAAGTATGTGCTGAAAGAGATTCTGATAACCGTTCTAATGGCAATAGATATTTCCGACAGTGATTCAGGGTGTATGGATGATGAGACGTGGAGTTGTTCATAAAGTGATCAGAGGTAGTTTTAGCACTTGGCATAGGCCAAAAGGAGGGTTTGTCGAACAGAAAATTATATTGCGTCTCCTATTTTATGAATATATGCATATTGGCCAATGCCAAGTTGCTTATAAGCCACTTACAAAGAAATCCGCGTTGCAAGGTCTTGACCTTAAATCGATGTAAACCGCCATTTTAGGTCTATCCGCCATTTTAGATTCTGCCTGTAAAGTCACCCTGTGAGCTAAAATGGTGGACAGTGTCATTCCGAATGTAACATGGCCATCCTGACCGCTGTGTACGAACTAATGTATAATTTGCCTGCAGGCCACATGTTAGGGTCATGAACTGAGACCTTGTCCTTCACTGACCTGTGTGTAGAGGATTACCTATGTCAATTAAGCTAATCCACGAGCACATGTTGAACATAATACATTCAAATACTGAAATGCGAACGCTTGTTTGACTACATTGTATAAAACTGTTTGAGAAGGTTTAACATGAAATCCTAAGATATACTGTTGCCATTGAGGCTTGTTGGCGAATGTATTAAAGGCAAACCCTAAATGTACAGATGCACAAACTCAGCACGAACCCTAGATCTGTGATGTATTAACTTATATTAACTCATAGGTGGGTTGAACATCATGATTTCGAACGTATAAAAGGCGCAACTATTCTAATGTACAGCCGCATTCACTGAGCACACCGAACCATGCTGGAGTTCGCCGTGTTGTACTGAGGGCCGATAGCTATCTGATGCTTTGTCCTTTGAAACTGTTCAGTATAGAATAAAGATCTTTGTATGTTCCTTTGCAACCCGTGTTCGGTGTATTTCCTTTTGGGGTACTCAGCCTCGATATCTTTCTTTTTGTTTTCACAGCAGAACATATCATTGCATACATCCATAAATTACTTGACATATATGGTAGTTTTGAGTCTCTTTTGAGATCCAGAGGGTTAAAGTCTCAACATGTTTCTGTTCAAAGGAATTAAATAATGGACATTCATCAGGAGAGTGAGTGTGTATCAGATTCCTATTTCAGCAAATCCAACTGGAGGAGGAGCTAAAAAAAA